>NW_027530330.1:168576-208046 GCF_008692635.1 Crocuta crocuta | reverse complement strand
ATTGTAATATGCTTGTCTTTTGTTTTGATTTTGTTTCTTTGTTTTACTTTATATTTTATTTCTTCTAGTCATATGAACCTTGAAAATATTTGTCAGTTTCAGGGGTGCCTGGTTGGCTTAGTTTGTTAAGCAGCTGACTCTTGATTTCAGCTCCGGTCATGATCTAACATTTCATGAGATCGAACCTTGTGTTGGGCACCATGCTGACAGCATGGAGTCTGCTTGGAATTCTCTCTCTTCTTCTCTCTCTGCCTTTCCCCCACTCATGCTCTCATGCACTCTGTCTCTCAAAGTAAATAAATAAACTTAAATATAGATATGTAGGATTTGGCCAAGCGGTCTTCTAGATAGGGGCTAAAAATAAGTGAAATATTAAATTCCAAGATGAAATTAGAAAAGGCTTAAAAGTTACATAATCAAAGATTATTAACCATTTAACCAATGATATTATGCACTGCATTATTTTAACTTCTTTATCCATAGTAATGCAAACTAAGTAGTGAAAACAAAAATATTCACTTGTATATTTGATTATTTTTTAACTAAGGAAATTGGTGGATGAATGCTTAAAATGTATACCAGTTGTACACCACATCAATAAAATATTATGTTAAAAGTTATAAAATGAAACATAGATACTGGAAGTATAGGAAATCTATTTTTAAATTTCTTATTTCTTAATTACATTTTCCTTATGTGTGCTTAAATATTATACTGAATTAGTTGGCAATTTAACTTTACATTATGTGTTTTAAAATGACATCTAGTTTGCACTGAAGTTCCAAGTGAATGAAGAGAAAATGAGAAATAAATGAATGCTCACATTTTTAGGCGATCATGATAATTCTATTTCAATTGCTGGAAATAAATTACACAAAGACCATCTCTCTCTCTCTCGATGTCTATCTCTTTGTCTCTCTCTCTCTCTCTCTTTCTCACACACACACACACACACACACACACACACACAAACACAGCAGAATCTATTTTAGGACATGGAACATAAAAAGCATAATTTATATTGTACTGTCAATTTTTGCTACTTCAGTTTTCAATGTGCTTATTGAATACAGTATATCTCTTTTTGGAATGTTTTCAATATGTTCCTATTAAATTAATAGTTTGACAACTTCCTGTCCTATGTAGAGCATGCATATGCACATTGAGTTCAGTTTCCACCCAGTCAGTATTCTCTAGTTCTTTCAAACATCAAATATGGAGTAGAAAAGTACATTTCTTTTGTGTGCAATTTATTATACACCCTCCATTTACCATGTTGTTTTCTTTTAAGTTTATTTATTTTGAGAGAGAGAGAGCAGGGGAGGGGCAGAGAGGGAGAGAGAAAATCCCAAACAGACTTGGTGCCTTCAGCACACAGCCTGACACGGAACCATTAGATCACAACCAGAGCCAAAATCAAGAGTCAGATGCTCAACCCAACTGTACCACCCAGGTGTCCCATACACCAGTTGGTTTTTTGGGTAATATCTATTTAGCAGAGTCTCAAGCCATAAATTTCTGAATTCTTATCATTAAAGTGAACGTGATATATGATTATTTAAACCACAGCCCGAAAATGTTCTACCTTTTCAAGCTCTCTGTTTAAGCTTAGCATAAATATTTTCAAATAGTCCCAGTTGCTTTGTAGAAGATACTGGCTATAGATATGGGAGACAGAAGAATAATTATATTTACATAGACTTCATTGAACTTTATTCCAGCTTTTGTTCAAATCCTCGTAAAACCTCCATTAAAGACTACATTCTTTTCCTTAACTATCAGACAAGGTCACAGAGTAGAATAAATTTTCTGAAAATCTGAATTATGGAACTCAGAGTAGAAAATGAATGATAAAGTAGAAAATCAAGGAATAATGCAAGATGGCAAAGTTATTGCATGTTAGTTGTCCATCTGATTAGAGAATAACTGATTGCTAAACTATGAGTTATTGAGAGTGAGGTGAAATAAGAGAGATCACCAAGAAATTCCAAAGTAAATGAAATTTGAGGAGGGCTTTGTTGAAGAAGCAGTAAGATTTTTTCAGATGGAGATGAGCAAATGGTATACTGGGTCAAGAAACAATTGAGCAAAATCCAAAGAGTCAGGATGAGTATGTTATAAAGAGGGAACAGTAGGATCTTTTCCTGACAATACTGGAGGTCTTATTGTGTAGAAATATTATGAAAGGTATAATATGAAAATAACATGAAATGTGTACCTGCTTTGTGAATAATGATGATCAGAAAGGGGCTTTGCATAAAATTAGTTAATTATTTATAGCTTTCCACTTTCCTCACTGAACTGAGGTACTTTCAGGAATAAATAACTTCTATTTGCCTTCATATTCCCACCAAAAGCATAATGCCTGAGGCAACATAAATAGCCAGTAAATAGCATGGAATGAAATAGTGAAGAGATGAATTAAGAAATAAATGTAGAGGCAAATGCATGTTTAACATAAAATACTTTGGAATGTTTATTCTGATAGCAGTATGATCTTTTAATAATTCTGAAAATTGCCTAAATGTGTGGGAACTGCAAATGTAACCTAACTTGGAAAATAGGTATAATGAATCAATAATACTACAACTTCATAAAAATCATGAGATGCACCATGGTCATTATTAAACTTTTAAGGTTTCAAGAGTGGTTAACAGTTTCAAGTTTATTTTAGTATTTGTCTTTCGATTGTGGCTTAACATTCTGTACTTTATCTTTCCTAAAAGGACCATTTTGGGTAGATTTTTAAAATATTAAGATAATTATCAATACTTTCTCTGATATTTGAAAATACCATGGTGTGTAAAATTATAATGACACAAAGAATGTTAAACCTGGGCACTGAACACAATAAATAGCACTGGGAATTATATCATCACTGAACACTTTGTGTTTTTTGTCCCTAAGGGAAGAAATGAAAATGGCATCTAGATTGCTTTATTTAAATCAAATTAGAACATAATTGTAGTTTTGAAACATTGGGTTTGTTGTTGAAGAATCACAAAAAAGTAGTAGAAGAAAATAATACTTAGTTCCTTCATTGTATATCAGATCTTTGTAAAATGAAGCAAACATTATATAAACTTGTGTATGTTCTCTTAAACAAGCAAGCACAGTGTGGAAAGACTCCAATGATGAGGGCATAAAAAACAATGAATGCTACAATTTTATCATTGTGTATATTTAGTTTTTGAGGCTTGTTACACTAACCCATTACAGAGGAAGTCAAGCATCATATCCTTTATTGATTCTTTGTGAGCAGGAATATACAAATTAAATCTGTAATAAAATAAACAATAAGTATTCAAATTTATAAACATGTATTTAAGAGTGTTTAAAGAAATGGATATGAATAGTTAGGTACCTTCACACTGAATTTGTGTGCTTTAAATCAGTGTTTATTATAATTTTCTATTTTTCTATCTAAGTAAAAGTAATCTAAATCTTTGATAAATTTATTGCAGAAGTTGATGCATATGTGACATTTTAGTAATTGTGGAATTGAGGTTTTAGTGTAGATTTGCAAATACAGGCACACACACTGGTTTGTTTATGTGTTCATATACGTATGCACATTCATATGACCCTGGCTTTGTCTCTTGAGAGGGTCTAAAAAGCCCAGCAGTTTTGAGTTCAGCTACTGCCTACCTCTTGGCTTCTATATGTCATTTTCCACAAATGAGAAGGCTCCCTGGAGGAATGACTGATTGTAATCCTTGTGCCAGAAAAGTACAAGATGATACCAGAAACATCATTTTGTACCAGAGAACAAAGACATGCTAAGAAGAAAAGAAAAGAAGAGAAGAGAAGAGAAGAGAAGAGAAAAGAAGAGAAGAGAAGAGAGAAAAGAAAAGAAAAANTTGTACCAGAGAACAAAGACATGCTAAGAAGAAAAGAAAAGAAGAGAAGAGAAGAGAAGAGAGAAAAGAAAAGAAAAGAAAAAAAAAAGAAAAGAAAAGAAAAGAAAACAGAAGGAGGAGGAGGAGGAAGAGGAGGAGCAGATGGAGAAGTAGAAGGAGAAAGAAAGAAAGAAAAAGAAAGAAAGAGAGAGAGAGAGAAAGAAAGAAAGAAAGAAAGAAAAGAAAGAAAGAAGGAAAGAAGGAAAGAAAGAAAGAAAGAAAAGAAATAAGTAGCAGAGTATGTTGAAATGACACGGAAGCTGGCACTTATCCAATTAAAAACAATTTGAGTTTCAAGATAATTGAGGCAACAAATTATAATTCATTGAGTAAAATAGAAATCAATGTGTTCATGAAGATATAAATGAATAAAAATAAAGAAATATGTGGAAACTCTTGTAAAGAAAAGCTTTTATTTATGCAATTTCAAAATATTTCTGTATAAAAATAATTTAGAAAGAAAAAAATAGTGACTATATAATGAAAAGTCCTAGCAGACATTACTGTAATCCCGTGATCTAAATGAATGAATGGCACAATTTGAAATTGTGTGCCATCTGATAGAATGCACTCAAAAGATTTCAACATCACTTCTAGAATATTCATGCAAAGATGCATAACCTGAAACTACCCACTAAGCACTATTTAAGGGCTAACCTACCAAAAAAAGAGAGACAGAGAGAGACATAAATTGTGACAAAATCATGGAAATCAAGATAAGCTTAGGAAGTTCATGATTGATTTTGTTATCAAGACATAATTGTTACAATTGTCAAACTAGGTAGAAATTTGTAGATGATATAGTAATAACGTGTTAATGTTGACTTTTTTTGTTGTTGTTGTTGACTTTTTGACTATATCATAATAGGTGATTACATTATATAGGCAAATGTCCTTTAAAACACAAAATTTATATAATCTATTTGAGGCATTAGATCTGCAATTTATTTTCACAAATGTTTAGGGGGAAACAGTTCTTTTTACTGTAATTCTAAGATCTCTGTAGTTTGTGCTTATTTAGGAAATACCACAATTCTATGCTTAAATCTTTTGCCAGATTTTGAAGCTCTATGATTTTGGAGTCTTAAATGTTAGCAAGAATGTATAAAAGGTGGAAGTCAATCTCCCCTTCTCTTTCAGAAAATGATATCCACCAACCAAAAGCCAGGGAGGGTCAAGTACAAGGAATGGGATAAATTAAAAGTAGACTCAGGCTTACTGAAACTGAAAGGTCCTCCTGACCAACACCCAATTGGATTAAGTTGATCAGCATTCATTCTATCTGCTTCCCAGAGTAAAAAGAGAGCCATCTCTTGTGCAAGATAAGAACATTTAGATCTTTAATAGTTGTTTTACACACTCTGCCCAGAATATTATAGACATGAGGCAATAAAATATGACTAATGAGTAAAATAAAACTATAGACTCAAGAAGCATCTCTAGACATAATATAGATATGGAAGTTAACAGATAAGATTATTGAAATAAAAATGATTAATTTGCAAATGAAATCAGAAGTGAACAAGTGGAAGAATGATAGATTTCAGCAGATAATTAGAATCTATATAAGAGAATCAAAAATGTTAAAATGAGTGGTTGAAAATAACAGATTCCACAGAGCCTTGTGGAATAAGAATTACCAAACTGGAGGACAGGTCACTGGAAATTTTTTAAATTGAAAAAAAAGGAGAAGAATATATATTTAAAATAAAATAGTAAAATATAAAAAACACAATTCAATCTTGAAATTTTTACAATGGTTATAATGATTTCCAGAAGAAGAAAACAGAGAGAAGAAGAAAGAAGAAATATTTGAAGAGATGATGACTAACAACGTCCAAAACTAATAAGAACATCAGTCTGCAAAAACAAGAAACTGTGAAACTCGAGCATGTTAAAATTTTCCTATGTGAAAATTTATACTTCTTTGGTGTTCGCACCATATGTACTTAAAAAGAAAAAGAAATAAGAGTTTCTTTATAAACACAAAGCCCATTTAGAAAAATAAACCAACACAATTAAATTTTACTGAAAATGTACAAAATTTTAAACATTTTAACAAATGTTAAATAATTATTCCTCAACTTTTAAAGTGTTTATTCAATGTGTTTATATAAATCTTTAGTCTTTATTTTTAATTCAACAAAATGGCATTAATTACATTTAATGTACATAACATGTTCTCCATGATATCACAGCAAAACATTTTTTTTATTTTTAAGATTAAACGAATTACCTGAAATGAATTGAATTTTTTGAGAAGAAAGTTTAAGATTCTATATCTTTATACAGTTTAATGGATTTGATGCTAAAATGCTGGTCACATTTTTAGTATATATCAATAGCTGTAAAATTAGCTTAAGTTTATGTTTAATCATGGTTTACATATTAATTTTTTTTTCATTTTTAATAATAAACATGGTAGGTCAAGGAAAGATGCTAATTGCTGAAAGCTAATTAGCCAGGCAGACATCAGTTTGACACCATTTGGCACATAAATTCTGGTTTGGTTAAATGTTATAATCCTATCTTACACACAAGGTACCAGTAATAACAGACTTCTCAGCTACTACTCTATATGTTCTAAAATGTATTGAAGTTTCTAATAAATAGAGCTTTGAAAGAAACTTACTCAGTATAAGAAAATCCAGTATTAAATTTTCTGAAACAGTGTTTCTCCTTTGGAAGGATGGACAATATTTACTGTGGAACCATCTGTGCATTGTTGGATATTTACCAACATCCCTCTCTCTACTTTTTATATCCTAGGATTACTTGCCCCCAGACTTAAGTTGTAACCATCAAAAATGTCCCCAGACATAGCTAATGTCCCTTGAAGGAAAAAAAAAATCATGCAGATTTGAGAACCACTGTTCAAAATAAGGAATTTTCTAAAATTAAGAATGTTGGCATACCCCCAAAGATCTCCTAATATGCACACAGTGCCCAGAGATTTGGGCTGCTTTATTCTTGACTACTTGGTTAACACAGTTATCTGCCATTTAAGTATTACTAGTAGAGCTAATCTACTGAGAGATAGACAATCACATCCAAACCACGATTCTAATTTCTTCATTAACTTGTAACTGTGGCTAGTATGTCTCTATTTGATAAGCAATGTTTGATTTTAATGTTGAATAAGATCTTACAGCGTTCATTGATTAAAAGAAGTCATGATTTATAAACATATTTATAAAATGGCATTACAGACTTTTCAACAGAAACTTCATAAGCTTAGAATTGCTGTCTTTCTGATTGTTAGATTTTTTTTCTGCTGTTTTCCTCACAATATTATAAAAAGAAAATAAATTTCCAGAAGAAATCACTTTTATTTTTAACTAAGTTATTTGAATAAAATTTATGTATTACAAATGTTTTAAGGTTTTATGCTAGGTATTCAATATGCAAAAATAAATATCTACAATATACCATCTATTGGTCTATGTATTGGCTCCTACATGCAAAAAGGATGCTGTTTTGCTGGGTTTTTTTTTTTTTTAATGGATCGATCTCTTAATAAAAAGTAGTTTTTTGCATGGGAAATGACATTGTAAAATCACCTAATAGTACCTTAAAGTGTAGTTATTTATAAGAAGGGGTAGTATAAAATTTAAATAGAGAACAAAATACTTCCTTTTGTAAAAAGTTGAAAATTATCAACACCCCAGCAAGGATAAATAATGGTTTTCATAAAAAGCAAATAAAAGCAAGTTTGAATTCTTAAACTGCAACTCAAAATTTTAAGATGCAGTTTTTATAACTAAGAAAATATGATATCAAAAGTTGCTTTAAATATAATGTGATAAACAAGATTGCACATATGGCTACACTTAAAAAAAACAGTTTATCCATATCTCCCTCTTTATTTTTAGTTCAATGCCTTCATATGGTTAGGCACATATTATAACAATTATAATACAGAGATATACCTTTCATAAATATTTGTTATACTGAATTAGGAATAGCTATATATCCTACAACCTTTAAACTGTAATTTCTGTAAGCGAAGCAACACCTATTAGAACAAGAGTGGGCAATTTTTTCATAAAGAGCCAAATATGGAGTATTTTAAGCTTTGCTAGCCATACATCTCTGTGGCAAATACTTAACTGTCATTTTAGCAGAAAATCAGCCATGGCAATACATAAATGAATAGGTACGGCTATGCTTCAATAAAAGTTTATAAAAACAGGCAGTAAGCACAATTTGTCCATGGATTGTCCTTTGTCCACCCCTGTAATGAATTACCAGGACAATCTTAACATGCGTACATTTTTGCTGTTAATGAGATGTTTCCCTTTCCTGGTGATCACATAAATCATTTCCTACAGCCTATATAATATGAATGATATGTTCCAGTTAACAACTGAGTGTTACCATTTCTTTTAGAATATATACACATAGAGGAGGACACTTGTGGGGATGAGCACTGAGTGTTATGTGGAAACTAATTTGACAATAAACTATTAAAAAAAATAGAATATATACAATATTATTATTATGAAACTTGCTCTTTTTTAGCGAATTCTTTCAACCTTAATATAATAAAACTTACATAAATATAAGCATTTTCTTTTATAAAAGATACCATTAGTCATAGAAATACTAATGACTACAGTTGTAATTTAAAGGAAAATTAGAAAATGTACTATAGATACAAATGGCATTAAAAAATTGGATTCTGGGGCACCTGGATGGCTCAGTCGGTTAAGTGTCCAACACTTGATTTTAGCTCAAAACATGATCTTACAGTTCGTGAGATTAAGCCCCATGTAGGGCTCTGTGCTAACAGTGTGGAGCCTGGTTGGGATTCTCTCTTTCTCACTCTCTCTGCCCCTCCCCCACTTGTGCTTGCTTGCACGTACTCTGTCTCTCTCTCCCCCTCTCTCTCAAAGTAAATAAATAAACTTAAAAAAATTTAAATCCAGCCAAAGGAGAATTTAAGTTGCTGAAAGCTTTGATACATGTTGCCCTCCTATGGATATGGAACTTGAAGACAGGCTTGCTAAAGGCCAAAGGTCTTTGGCACCAAGATTTACAGCTGCTTTAGGGCTTGCTTTGAGATAACGGAAGTACATTTTCATAATATATGTCAAAACAAGAGATAAAATTATTGCTTCTTAAAGAGACAAATTTTCTTTAATAGTTTCCTATTTTTTTGGTGACAAAAGAAAAATGTTCCTAAAAGTCTTATCCACAATTTTATATCTTACATTTTTCTCTACCTCTCTATAAGCTTGAAATGTAAATGTTGATTTGTTTTTTGCTTTTTCTAATTTACTAAGAAATCATTTAAAATTATCTGTTTTATATCTGGCTTGAACATACCTGCTTATTAAAAATAATCTTGTTATGAAAGAAGAGCAAAAAAATGAAAATCCTACTAAAAATTTCAAGGGCTACAGATGATAAGTGTTATTTTTCTTTTTCTGTTTCTTTGCTCACACTGATTACCACCTATTTCCCATCCTTGGTTTCACATGCAATTTATCTTCTTTTTCTTTTCTTTCTAACTTTTAGTCTTAGAATGTGAAAAATACTTACTTTGAAAGAGTTTTGAAAGTTCTTAAAACTATTCTCATTTTTTGCCCCCTGAAACATCATTGTATTAAAAGGTTAACGAATAGAATAGATTAAAATTCATTCACATTTCCACTCTCCCATTCCCACCAGAAAAATGAACGCCTGCTTTTTAACATAAAACTCTGTAGTCCTGTTACTTAAAAACCTCCATGTTTACAGCACACAACAATTTGCCATGTCATTTTTTCATGGTATTTGTATATATTACACTTTTCTTTAACCCTTTCCATCGTTCATTGAAGTTATTTGTGACTTTAGTCATCTCAATCTTATTCTAATTACTCTCTCCATTCGGAACTCTTCAGCTATTGTCAGATTCGACAAATGTCTCATTACGCCCCCTTGAAATATTGACTGAAACTCATCAACCTGTACATGTAATATACATGTGCTCTTCCTCAGACTCATTATACTTCAATAAAAAGTTTTACTTTTTTAAAGTTTATTTATTTTGAGAGAGAGAGATCATGCATGAGCTGGGAAGGGGCAGAGAGAGAATCCCACCCAGGCCCCACTCTGGGCTTGGATCACAAACCGTGAGATCATAATTAGAGCCAAATTCAAGAGTCAGTCACTTCACCTACTGAGGCACACATGCATCCCAATAAAAGTTTTTAAAATGTATCATGATGGTAGTTCAGGCCTCACTGAAAAATATCTCCTAGAAAATAGAAAGCATTGACACTGTTCACCTTAAGTGTTATTTGTCTGAGTTTAACCATGTTATACATGATATACATGGACAGAGACATATCTTGTCATTTACCATTAATGACTGTACAGGTATCATTTAATATTTAATCAACATCACTTACAAAATTGAAAGCATGTCAAGGGCATTGTTGCTTATTTTACATACTTGAATTATTTACTTCAACATTTAAATTTAAGAAATTCTATATCTGCCACGCAAAGATCACTTCATGCAGTCTAAAGAGAAACATTGAGTGGATTAGTTCCTTTTGGCTGAATGATTGAAAGGGAGTTACTATAATTTTCCAAAATCAAGAACAGGTCCCAGGTAAATACAGTGCACTTAATATTGGCAGAGACCTCTTACTAAGTAGAACAACTAAAAACACGAGATGACTGCCACATAAACTATTTTACTGCAACAAAAATAATTGCACATGATAAAAAAGAAATATTACAAAAGTCTGTGTCATCTTCATCCCAGTGACACTGCACCGAAGCAACAAATTTTAACATTCTAAGTTTATTGTTTCATCTGTTGATTCCCTGTATCACGTTATATTATATAAATAAACTCCATTTCTTGATTTGTCAGTTTGGTTTCAATTAACTCCCTAGTTTTAAAAAAAGAGAATAATAAATAAAACCTGCTTCCTTTTCTTAAACATCTCTGTAGGCTTTTTCTTAATTTCTTCTATTAATTACTTTAATCTTTGATGTAAAATATTTATTTAAATTAACTGCAAACAGTATATTTTAGCTTCTTTTTCAGTAAGATGAAGAAATTTGCACTCTTAAACTTTTCTCAAAATCTAGTATCTTTTTTTGCTTTTCAAATTCTAGATTTTTTACTTTCCAAATCCTTCTAGCCTTTTTTTTAAATTTAGGTTGGCAAAGTGTCTAACTTTTATATAAAACTGTAACACACTGGCCCCATGCTGTGTTTATAGGTTAAATCTAGATGTTAAAAACAAGGAGAGCGTGAAACTATGAACACCTTCTGTATTACTCAAACAATTACTGTGATTAGACCTATAGAGAAGTAGACATAATGAAACCCCCTGTGCTCTTTGATGCAAATAGGAATAATTTTTAAATGTCAAGGACAGATCCTCCTCCGTTGTTACTTTCCATACATTGTTAAAAACCGATCCATATTTTATTTTGCTTTATCATTGCACCATGATTCTTGAACATTTTTTCCCTGAAACTTCTGTGTTTATTTTTTGTGAACAGAAGAATTGCATGTCATCACCATATTACTAATATCCAATTTCTTAACAATACTATACCAGTTATGATGTAAGTTTAGTTGCTATGACAATGATCAAAACAACAGTAATTTTTCAGAAGACAGAACCTTATTTGTCTCTAACTAATAATCTACCCTTAAAAAAAAAAAACAAAGGCTAGCATGTCGTTTCCATGTTTTAGGGACTCTTTCAACCTCATCATTAGATCTGCATCTTGCAGACTAAATGATCTGTACCAGCTACTAGTATAATATCTACATGTCAGCCAGTGGCAGAGGAGAAGTGAGGATGGTATGAGTGTCGCCTTTCAAGTCTAGCACTAAGAAGTTGCATATATAATGTACTTTTGTAATTCAGTGTTAATTTGTGCAGGATTCTAAAGCTCTTCTCATCTGCAAAGTTTAAATAATAATAGTATCTTATATAGATGCAGTGGTTATTAAATGAGTTAGCATTTATAAAGCACTCAGAATAGTACCTGACACAGTAAAATAATAGGCAGAGTAAATTTATTTAATACTATTACTACTTCTTTTGTTATTTATTGACCAGAAATTAATGATATGACCTGAGTTTGTTGCAAAGAAGCTAATATATTTTTTTCCTTCACCATCATGTGCTGAGGTAAAACTTTCATAATTATAAGAGAAAAAGAGAAGACATTAGAAGGGATAATAGCAAGATCTATGATATGTGCCGTTAATTAAAAATAACAACACACCTCTTCTTTAATTGATATTTTTCTCCAGACTTGTGACTTTTTGTTCCTATGTAGAGTCATTCCTCCAAAGGCCTTCCTTTCCTTATACTCCTGTATTATATCACTTTGTGTAGTCTTCTTCCTTGGATTTGTTTTCCATTTGGTAGAATATTTTTTTTCTCTCTCCCAACCTCTACTTTGTGTCAGAAAGAACAAATAACACATTGTCTTAGTCTACTCGATTTGCTTTAACAAAAATACTTCAGACAAGGAAACTCAGAAACAACAGTTTTAGAAGCTAGGAAGGCCAAGATGAAGGTGCCAGCATGGTAGCATTTGGTGAGAATGCTCTTCCTGGTTTATAGCTGGTATATAAACAGTGGTGGAAAGAACAGGGATCTCTGTGAAGTCTTTTTTATAAAAACACTAAATTCTACATGAGGGCTCCCCACCCTTGACCTAATCACCTCCCTAAGGCCTCAACCCTTTATACCATCATTTGTAGGGGTTATTATTTCAACATTTGAATTTGAAGGGACACAAACATTCACATGTAGCATATATCAATTTTTAATTGCTTATGTCTGAAAACATCTTTCTTCAGTTCTAAAATTTTAAATAATCACTTTGTAGGATATTGATTTTAGCTCAATGTCATATTCTTACCAACAGTTTTAGACATTTTCTTCCATTGCCTTCTAAAAGCTAGCCTTGCTGATAAAAAGTCCAATAGAATAGTTGAGTTTTCTCTTTTGCAGATAAACTATTATTTAAAAAATATTTTATTTTTAATTGGTCTACATTTCCAGAAAAATGTGTTTATGGTTCATGCTGTTTAGAACGCACCGAGATCTTTCAATCTGAAAATTTGTACCTTTGTTCACTATGAGATTTCTTTTTTATTGTTATTTTGATTATTTCTTCCATGTTTCATTGTTCTTTCTTGGATCATCTATCAGAAACTTTGTGAACTTTATAAGTAACCCTCCAGTTAGACTTCATTTTTTAATTTTTAATTTTTAAATGTTGCCAATTGTTTTACCTTTGTTTTTTCCTTCCTTGTACTTTACGTGAGAAATTTCCTAGGCTTCTCCTACTAGACTTTCAACAGGATATTTTACTGTCACGATCCTAACTGAACTTCAAAATTGCTGACACGTTTTTCCAGAGTAGACTGCTCTCTAGAAGTTACATTTTATGAATCTTCTAAAATACTAATTAAATACAGCTCTTATCTGTTTCCTGGATTATTTTAGGTTTCTCTGAAGTTAGTTATTTATCTTTTGTGTTGCTGAATTTCCTCATATGCATGAAATTCTTTACTTTTTCCCATATTTAAGAATGAAAACTTACTTATTGGCTTAAACTGAATGGCTTGCTTATTCTAAGCAGTTGGTTGGATTGCTCTTCCATTGTGAAATTCTGTTACACAATTAACCTCTCCCCTGAATGTACAGCTTGACTCTTACCTCTGTAGACAAGCTAAGTGATTGGTTACACTTTATTTTTTTAATTTTATTTTTTACATGTATTTATTATTGAGAGAGACAGACAAAGCACAAACAGGGGAGGGGCAGAGAGAGAAAGAGGCACAGAATCTGAAGCAGAGCCCAGGCTCTGAACAAGGATTGGTTTCATGTTAGGTTGTATGGGCTGGGAATACAGATTTACACTCCCTGTGTTTCTCACCATGTGCTCCCCCAAATAAACATAACTTAATTCCAAAGTGCTCATACCAACACTAGGTGTTCAGTTTTGCCCAAGTTCATTACCTCCTTTAAGTGAAAGCCAGGGGCATTGCTGCCTGTCTTTCTGTTATCGCTTAGAAA
Source organism: Crocuta crocuta (assembly GCF_008692635.1). Lineage (NCBI taxonomy): Eukaryota > Metazoa > Chordata > Mammalia > Carnivora > Hyaenidae > Crocuta > Crocuta crocuta. The sequence continues at coordinate 194,089 of NW_027530330.1, read as the reverse complement.
TGTGAACAGCTGATGTCAACTAATTAGATTTGTGGACTCCAAGATTGTAGTATTTTCAGGTTTCAACAGGGAAGAAATAATTCCACTTCCACTGACTTCTCCAATTCCTAGTTTCTGTTGTGGCTAATTATGGTATTGGTATATCACTCAATATGAAATAAACTGCCTCAGACCTTTCAGAAACGAGAAAGTCCCTGGTCCCCTCTTTCTTACTTCTCACAAAAGTCTAAGAACTGCTTTTGATTATTTTTGTGTACTTTAGATTTTAGAGAAGGAAAGAAGTAAATGTATGTCTTCACTTTTCCACATCAAACTGAAGAGACTGAAATCTATGGAGATTTTCAATAATAGCCTTGAAACAAAAAGTATTTTTCAATATTATAATGTGAATACAGTCAATGGCACTGGAAACAAATGCTCCAAATTGTCTTTGAAACAGTAGCATAAAATCCTCCTAGGGAAAAAATTAATTTATCCATTGGGAATTCTTGTCAAAAATATTTATATTGTTTAACTAGCCCAAATATAAAGTTTGTTAAACCTTTGGGGGAGAATGGAATTAAATGCCAAGTCATTTATTTGGTTCAAGAGATTACATAATTTACTTGAAGTAGATATGAGTCTTCCAAGTTCTCAGAAACTTAAAGCTCTCAAATAAATCACATGTACCTAGTGGGTAATAACATACATTGCTGTGAAAAGCCTCATATCAATCACATATACCCAGTGGGTGATAGCATACATTGCTATGAAAAGAACAAAGTTGAATAAACTACAGAGTTTTAAAAACAGAAGAATTTCCCATGAATAGCTGTGTGAATTTAAACCAATTACTTAGCCTTTGAATTTCTGTTTCTTTATCTAAATAGAGAAGAATAAAATATTTAAGAGGATAAGGAAGAATGTATATATATAGTTGATAGTTTACATACTAGGTGCTCATAATGTTGACTAGGTGCAGTGACCAAAAAAAAGATGTTAAAATATGAATTAGAATATCTAAGTTTTATCTGTTCCCTGAATGATTTCTATCTAATCCCTCCATGATCAGCTATTTATCTTGTTATTTGTATAATTTATATTGTGTTATTATGTCATTTCTAAAATTAATCTAACTTGAAAAAATAAGGTTAACCTACATAAAGCATTTGTGCGGTGACAAAAATATATGAACAACCGCAGAAAATTATTTTTTAAAAAAAGTGAAGACAAAACTGGGGCGCCTGGGTGGCTCAGCTGGGTGAGCATCCAACTTCAGCTCAGGTCATGATCTCATGGCTCGTGGTTTTGTGCTTCATGTCGAGCTCTGTGCTGAAAACTCAGAGCCTGGAGCCTGCTTCAGAATCTATGTCTCCTTCTCTCTGTACCCCTCCCCCGCTTGTGCTCTGTCTCTCTCTCTCAAAAATAAATAAACATTTTTAAAAATTTTAATAAAATAAAATGAAGACAAAACTAGCTCTCTTTAATAACACATGTAGTAATTTTAAAGGAAAGACTAACAAAGAAATCTCACATGAAATCTTAAGAGCTTTTTTTAAACGATTACCAATTCCTTACATCTCATCATAAGCCTTATGGAATCAAATACATGATTTGTCAAATAGAGATTTCATTTTTAAGGGGAAGACTCATATTAATCAAGCTTATAATGAATTGTAAAAAGATCCATGATTATGTTAGAATGTCAATATATTAATTTACAGTAAGAATAATCACAATAGGGATTAACAATTATTTAAGATTCATATAAATGGGGCATGATCTCTCTAAAGGAAAAACAGATATATAAAAAGAATCACAATCATCCAATTAATTCCTAGAAAATAAGAAGTCAGTCTCAATGACACACTGGGGTACCCAAAGATTTCAATGTCTCCTTCATTAGGGATAACTTTGAAGACTATCACCAAGTTTCTATCCCCCATAGGGAATGCTTTCATGAACATCAACAAACTTGTCTACATATGTCTACATTCTTTATTTCTTTTTTTAAATGTTTATTCTTTTTTTAAGAGATAAAGAGATGGAGTGCGAGGAGGGGAGGGGCAGAAAGAGAGGGAGACACAGAAGCAGAAGCAGGCTCCAAGCTCAGAGCAAACAGCACAGAGCCTGATGTGGGGTTTGAAATGTGCGCTGTGAGATCATGACCTGAGCCAAAGTTGGATGCTCAATGGACTGGGCCACCCAGGTGCCCCTCTTTATTTCTTTAAGACTATGCAAACTCTATTTAGAAGGAAATTTTTTTCAGTTCATATGGACATCAAATGGAACAAGTAGTATCAAGTATTTAAAATTATAAACACTTTAAATTCAATAATGTCTGTAAGGAATAAGGACACCTGGGTGGTTCAGTTGGTTAAATGTCTGACTCTTGATTTTGGCTCAGGTAGTGATCTCATGGTTGCTGGGATGGAGCCCTGCATCAGGCCCTGTGCTGACAGTGCAGAGCCTGCTTAAGATTCTTTCTCTCTCCCTCTCTCTCTGCCTCTACCACTTGTACTCTCTCTCTCTTTCTTTCTCTCTCAAAATAAATAAGCTTTTAAAAAAGGAATATTTACATATCTCTATTCTAATCAATTAAGGGTATAAAACAAGTTATTACTTACTGATTACCTAAGTGGCACACCATACCGGTGTTCCAATTATACAGATAGGCGAGAGACATAAACTCTGATTCCATGATGATCACAGACTGGTGAATACATATCAGTCCAGAATCATAACTTCTCAGTAATGTGGAGATCCTGATTCAAAAAAAAGGGACAGTAAAGAGAAAACAAATGAGCACAGTGATATTTACAGCTCTCTTCTTAAAGCATCCTTACTGTGTGGTATCTGGACCCTCATTAATATTATTCTGGTTAAGGTCACCTGGGTGGCTCAGTCGGCTGAGCATCTGACATTGGCTAAGGTCATGATCTCACAACTTGTGAATTTGAGCCACACATCAGGCTCAGGGCTGACAGCTCATAGCATGGAGGCTGCTTCAGATTCTGTGTCTCCCTCTCTCTGCCTCTCCCCCATACTCACTCTCCCTCTTTCTCTCTCTTGCTCAAAAAATAAACATTTAAAAGGTATATATCATTCTGGTTAAAGCTACCATTTTGCTGAAACGTGGATCCATCTGCAAAGGGTGCATCTCTCTAACACCTATGACTAGTCAACATATTTCAAGTACTTTACAAAGTGGTTTATATTTTATCATTTCCTTCTACCAACATGCTACCATCTTCTACATATTTCAAATTGGTACATAATGAAACTGTAGATGTAGATAAAGTAATTCGCCTAGTGTCATTTGTCTCATTAATTGTGAACCCCGAAGTCTTTCCCAGTGTTACAAGCTGAATTGTGTTCTCCCAAATTTATGTGTTGAAGTCCTAACCTCCAGTACTTCAGAATGTGACTGTATTTGGAGACAGTTTTTAAAGTGGTAATCAAATTAAAATGAGGTCATTAGAGTGGGCCTTCATCCAATGACTAGAACATTTCTCAGAAGACAAAATTAGGACACAGACACAGATGAGGTAAAATGTTGTGAAGTCAGAAACAGAAGACTGCCATCTACAAGCCAAAGTGAGGGGCTTCAGAATAAACACACTATCAACATCCTGATCTTGGACTTCCAGTCCCCTGAATTGTGAGAAAGTAAATTTCTATTGTTTGAGCTTTATTATGGCAAACCCTAGCAAATTAATATACCCAGACTGGACTGGAAGCTCATAAGCTTGTAACCTAGGTACTCATAACTTGCTCATAAACAAAACTTATGGACACTTGTAAGGAATTTATAAAGAAATACAGATAACCTGCAGATTATTAATAGATTATTTTCTATAAATATAAAATGGATTAGTTGTACATTTTATAAATAAACATAACTAGATACTGTGATGGCTAATTTTATGTATCTGATTGACAGTACTAAGGGATGCCCAGATTGCTGGTAAAATATTTTTTTCTGGACTATGTCTGTGAAGATATCTCCAGAAGTGATTAATATTTGAATCTACAGATAAAGAAGATCCCACTCACCAATGTGGGCAGGCATCAGCCAATCCATTGAGGTTCTAAATGAAACTCAAAGGCATAGAAAAGATGAATGTGCTCTATACTTCACCTGGGACGTTCAGCTTCTCCTTCTCTCAGACATCCCATCTTCTGGCTCTCAGTCTTCAGACTCAGACAGGACTTACAGCATTTGGCCTCTTATTCACAGGCCTTTGAACTCAAACCAGATTACATCACCAGCTTCCCTGGGTCTCCAGTGTCAGATGGCCAGCATCCTCAGCCTCCATAATCATGAGAAATTATTTCTGTAGTAAGTTTCTCCTTATACATATCTATATATATTATGTTGGTTCTGTGTCTTTGGAAAATACCAACTAATGTAGATACCAGTTCTCCTATCTTAAGTAGAGCCTTTAAGCAAAAGAAGAATTAATAAAATGGCACCAAAAATATAGGAACTATTAGCAGGACTTATTATTTGGTGTTGAGATAACAGATGATTTTCCTGTCATCACCATATTTTCTATATTCTCTAAGATTTTGGATGATCTATTTCTTTCTTTTTTTAACTTTATTTTATTTTATTTTTTAATATAATTTATTGTCAAATTGGCTTACATACAACACCCAGAGGGATCTATTTCTTAATTGGGATCTATTTCTTCTTTAAATGCATACTAAATATTCTCTAGTGCTTACTCCAATAATTATTGAATCTATTATAAAAAATGTACCTGGCAGATGCTGTGTGGAGAAAGTAGGACCAAGGCACAGACTAATAAAGCATAATCATTATAAATAAATCCAATATGATTCATTTCACTAAATATCTAATGGCCACCTTTTGATTCTTGGTAAGCACTGATGACAATTGTCCACCTCTATCATGATCAAAATTTCCTAATTGGGAGATTCCAGAATTTCCCTCTTTCTACCTACTCCCAATTCCATGTGGGTAGACATAGAGACACTATGCAACATTCAGGGGAACAGGAGTCTAACCATTTCACTGCTGCTGTTGACCTTGGTTCTGGATTGTTGGAGGGCTGGTTGGTGCTGCTGCAGTGACACTCTTGACATGTGACTTGTGAGGCTGAGTTACCTGATGATGTTCCATGTTTGAGCCCCAGCAATAACATACTTTTAGTTGACATGCTCAGTTATGTTGGCTTTACTCCGGGTGTATGGGTCAAGAATAGCTTCCCAGGGTAGACATAAGTCATGCCCAAAACAGCCTCTAGCCCTAAAGAACTCAGACTCTTATTCTGAATCCAGATAAAGCCAAACTTTTCCACTCTCCTGGGGACTACTTCTTGGGAGGCATTGTACCCTCATGCATTCACGCACTACCCTTAGAGAAGAGTTCTAAAAACCCACTGATACATTCCAGGGTTTGTCTTTGCAACCTCAGGAAAGTTTTAGTATACCCTTTCCCTTTATCCTGAGGGCACTGAGATGTTTCCTGGCCAAATATACACATGAACAAAGAAGGATCACTCAAGTCTTTCTTCACAGAGCACACATTCTGCTCTACGTTGGTATTTGAGTAACATCAGAGACTCGTTTATTTTAAGTAAATGAGTGGACAACCAACACAATCTGTACCGTAAAAGATATTCTATTACAAAAAGACAAGTAATTGGCTGTTAACTATTAGGAGTGAGTATACATTTAAGAGCGACACTGCACACTCTAGCACTTTCCTTTTTTCTCCTCAATCCTCTTTATTCACTTTTATTCTTTTGTGTATAATTCTGTGTGCTCCTTCCCCTTCTTTGTAATTTTCCTCAGCATTAGGATTCCATGATTTATTTTCTTTTTTCACCAGTTTCTCTCTCATATAGTAGCAAAATAACACAGCTGGTTATGATAGGTATTTTTATTACTTTTACTCAAATAATACAATAAGTGCTAATTGTAAAAAAAAAAGAGGGGGAAGAAGAAAAATTTAACTTCTATCTAACTAACTAAAGGAAACTACTTTAAAACTACTATATTTCTTTGTCTTTTAAGCCTACTTCATCTTCCCCATATCTTTATTTGCATATATCTGTAGCAGGAAAAATATGTTATATATTCTTCATCATTTCTTGTCCTTTCCCTTTTCTTTATTACAGCAGGTTGTTCACTGAATTAACTGACAAACAGAAATTATATCTTTTGAACAAAAGGCCCAGACCCCAGAAGAAGGGATGAGAATAGATATATAGAACAAATGTCTGAGGAAAAAGGAAAAGAGAGAAAGATTTGTGCATCCTAACAGTAGAGACGTCCACACTTTACTTCTAGGCATCGATATGGAGCCCGCAGCCAAAGTCATGAAGAGTAAACAACATTATCTGGCTTTCACAAAAACAGAGCCTGAGGCAGAGACCCTATTTGCTAACAATTATTTAGTAGAGTGTACGGCCAGGGAAATTAAAGCAAGGGGTAAAGGGAGTGGAATAGGGAGAGAGAGCACACACAAAGCAACGCAGCACCAAGCTAGTACCAGTTTAGCATCAAAACACAACCTATTGCTGTAACATTTGGGCACATCTCCCAGGAGGCTGCTTGGGAACTACAGCATTTTAAAACAGTCCACTGCTGGTGAAAGAGAGTGAAGGATGACTGAGCAATTAGTCTGCCACGACTTTGCTGTCTTTTAGGTCATTGTACTTATGGGGGGTAACCCTGTTGGCTCCCCAATCACACAGCTCCAGGCTGTGTTTGCCAGCATTTTTGAGCAGCCATTGGGTAAAAGTAGAGCCATCTCGGGCCCTGCCTACTGGGCTGTCCTTATCAGTGAGTTCAAGGTCGGGTGGGGGCATTTTTGGATAGTGGCAGAGGCAGCAGCAATGGCACCCTCAACTTTCAGCCTGTGAGAAGAACAGATCAATAGAAGGGCTCCAGCAGAGAAACAAGGTAAATGACCAGAGCCCAGACTATGGGATAATTTGGTGGGGATCCAAGAAAATCTGAAGTTTTTGCTAGTCTGGTAATAGACGTCTTTGAGTGAGAAATTAGTTATTACTATTGTTTCCAGTTTTTGAATTTCCTGCTTGCTATAGACAAGGTTCTTAGTTGGGGTTGTGCAAAACAAACCCACAATCAGAGACTGATGATACAGGTACAGTTCATGCCCATACATATTTATGGTGCTCATGATTTTGTTGCATAATTGATATGGAGACATGAAATGAACTATCGGGAATCACTGCTCAGCAACATCGGAAGACCTTGGTGAGACAGAAAGTCAAAGTACAACACAACATTGCTAAAACCAAACAAAACATCAACTTGGAGGTATGACAAAAGCAACAGTGAAAAGGTCAGTAAAGTTTTTTGTTTGGGGAGGAGTTATTTTAAATGAAATTTATTTTTCCAACTTCCCAGAATCCCTAGAAAAAAAGTATATGTGCAATTATGGCTAAGGACCCCTTTTTAAATTCCAAATTTCCACAAAAAACAATCACAAAGAAAACAAGTTGTGGGGGCCACTTTAGGCAAACAGGCTTCAGCAACGGAATGTAGAAAGGGACCCACACTAATCACCTGGCTGAATACACAGGCCCATCAGGCAACCCACTACTTACAACCAGGCAGTTACCAAAAAAGGGAAAATTCTGCCTGATCGTCACCCCACATTTGTGGGCGACTATCCTATCAATATCAAGAGACAACCCATTTAGACACCATGCAAATCTCTTCCTACAGTTTTAAAAAAATGTAACTCAAGGCTGTGCCTGGGGTTCAGTCAGTTAAGCATCAGAAGGCTCAGGTCTTGATCTCATAGTTCTTGAGCTCGATGTCCCACCCCTCCACTCCCCCCACCCTATAAGGCTCTGTGCTGACAGCTCAGAGACTGAAGACTACTTGGTATTCAGTGTTATTCTGTGTCTCCTCTCTCTCTCTCTCTCTCTCTGCCTCTCCCCGACTTGCACTCTGTCTCCCTCTGTCTCTCTCAAAAATAAATAAACATTAAAAAAAATTTTAACGTAACCCAATAAAGGACAGTTTAGCCTCTTGATCCCTCCAGATTTCTAGAGTTGGAAAAGCTATAGAGATGTAGTTGTAGGCTTGTCTCTCAAATTAGAGACTAGAGTCAGAGGCCATATCAATGGAAGTAGGACATTTAGAACCTTATCACAGTAGGTCAGCCCCCAACCATACACCAACTCTACCTCCATGCCTTATCCTCCATAGTCTGCCTCTGGACTGCTTAACCTGACAGATATGTAGCATAACATAGGAAGAACTGAGGTCAAGATTAATGTCTTTCCATAGAACACAGAATTTGGAGACAAAAATGAAGTTGAATTGAAGAAAAGTTAAAATTACAATTTTGCACAGCTGGCTTTGCAAAAGTCATTTTCTCATTGTCTCTCTCTTCACACTCTGTGAGCATATACAAAGTTAAAATACACTGTAACAAACAACACATCGCAAAATATAAACAGACATCTTATTTTTAAAACTTTATTCAGTAAATATTTACCAATATTATTATTGATATAAAACGTACATATAAGTACTGTATTAAGATACACTATAGATATTTCATGTTGTACTTATTTGTACTTCTGTTAATGGGCATCTTGTTCTATAAACTGAGCAAATCTCTTATTACTCTCTGAGGAAGCATTTCTAGAAGAACTTTACTTGTAAAATTTTTAAAGATTCTTGGGGTACTATAAAATTCTCCTCCAGAAAATTCATGCCAATTTACAACCACTCTAGCAATGCGTTAGAGCTCTTGTTTTATTGCAGCTGTTCACCAGAATTATTATTAAAATGTGTGGTGTGGAAAATAAGGTATGGTATTGGTATTAATTCCTATTAATTCCATTTTTTGATTACTAGTGACAGAGAACATATCTTAACACATAAACTGTTTATTTGCATTTCTTCTTTTTGAATGCCTGCTCATTCACGGTGAGGCTTGTTTGTTTGTTTGTTTATTCTTGTGCATCCTTTTTACTTTCTGATTTTCAAATGTACTTCATGGCAGCAAAGAGGGAATTGAATTGGCCTACCAATATCACAGTAAACTATGTTGATTGGGAGCACAAATGTTGTGGTCAGTTCAGAAAACTATGCTTCCTAATTTACTGCTGAGTAGCTTAGTGAACTTGGATAAGTTTACTATCATCTTGAAACTTCAGTTTTCTCATCTATAAAAATGGAAATAGGAAAAATACATACTTCGTAGCATTGTGTGATTCAAAGGACATACTATATCCAAAATAATTAATATGATTTTAAATGGTATTGATATGCCAAACCAAAATAGGAACAATTTTGTTTTAAAGTAACTCATTCTACATATAACAACCAGGTCAGTGAATTCACTCCTTGTCATAAGAAATGAGTGGCTTTGATGTTGCAGACCCATCAGATTAAAGAAAACCTTCCCTACTCTGATTTTACAGAATCTTTTAGGAGCTATGGGCACATTACTTGATCTCACTGATTTTTGCTGTTGTTATTTCCTCATGTTTGTAGTCCGCTACTGAGGAAATAAGTAGACTTTAAAAACATTCGAGGCTTTTAAAATACATTTATAAATAGTGACGTGAAAGTTATATCCATTAGGCTGCCTTGGTGGAAATAATACAAATGTTCAACAAATAATGAAAATGAAAATGTTTTACCCTAAACATGGACCTAAGCCATCGGACATATGTAATTCCTTTAATAGGATGTCCAGGGATGAGCTATCATGGTGTTGTTCTAATGGCTCAGCAAAGTCCTCAAGGACTCAGGTCTTTCATCCTGCTTCTCTGCCATCCTTACACTTGCTGCTCATGATTACAAGGGAACGGCCTGCAATTCCAAGCTTTGGGTCCACATTGAACAGTAGCCAAACAGGAAAGAAAGCATAGGGACTGAAATGGACTTACTCTCCCTTTAAGCCTCTCTTATCTTGGGAAAATATTGTTTCCCATTCCCTTGGGGGAAATTTCTCCCATTGCCCTTTCTCTTACAACCCCTTGCCAGTACTAGATCACATATCAACCTTTAAGCTAATTAAAGAGAATCAATTTATCATAAGGAGCTTAAACCAATCATAACCCATCCCCTAGGGCCATCCACATTATGGATGAACAAAGCTGAGCTCTGAAAGAAAGGAAAGGGGGTAGTTACGGGTGAGTGTTAATTTAATTTATAGAGATGCCTGAGTGACCACACAGAAATGTCATTGCCATTGAGAAGAGGGCATGTCACACCATGCAGGGCCATGTGGGAAGAGCTGGGAAACATGGTTCAGAACCTTAACTGGGTTTTTCACGGGAAAAACACAGCAGAGTGGGGAAATGGTGTGCTCATCTGAATACCGCCGGTTGGCTTTCAGCTATTCTGTGGTCTCCAGTTGTCTCTTGGCCAGAGTTGATTTATGGCAAGGAAACACTGGCTTGGTATCTGAGAGTTAGATAAAGGATACGGTTGTTAACAGAGACATAGGGTTATTTGGTTTGCATATGAAAGACATGTTCCCAGAAAGTTGTTCATTATCTTAAGAATTAGCTTGTCTCTTCCAGGCCAAGTGGGCCCCTAAGATCTTAAAGGATCATAAAGAAAAGAAAAAAAAAGACACAGGAGCAAGCAACCAAACTAAAATAACTGTTAATGCTTGAAACATATCAAACACAAATCATGTGTATTTTCTCACTTAACTCCCATAGAGCAGAGTGATAAAAACCTCATTTTTATTTCTACACTCATATAAGTTATGTTCAAAGTCACACAGTTAGTGATTGGTAAAGCTTGGATTTCAATCCATTCTGAATCCCAATCTCAAGGACTAAATTAAGACTTCATTCATTATTTTTCAAGAGTTTTAGATCAGACACTTCTGGGGGTATGTTGGTAGCTTACTGGATTAAGCCTCTGACTTCCACTCAGGTCATGATCTTGCAATTGGTGAGTTCCAGCTCCAAGTCCGGCTCTGTGCTGACAGCTCACCCCTACTCACTCTCTGTCTCTGTCTCTCTCTCAAAATAATAAACATTAAAAAAACAAACTTTTAAATCGGACACTTCTAAGATAGTAGAGGAAAATGGCCACACAATGAAGTACATTATCTCAATGATAGTTTACCAAAACAAGCAAACAGAAACTCTTAATTTATTTTTTTGAGAGAGAGAGAGAGAGAGAGCATGAGTACATGAACTTGGGGGGAGGGGCAGATGGGTGAGAGAGAGAGAGAGAGAGAGAGAGAGAATCTTAAGCTCCACACTGAATGTGGAGCCTGACACTGGGTTCAATCCCAGGACCCTGGTATTATGACTTGACCCAAAATCAAGAGCTGAACACTCAACCAACTGAGTCACCTCAGTGCCCCCAAAACTGTTAATATTAAAAAAAACACCTTTGCTCTGATAATTTAGCTCTTAAGAAATGTAAAGATACAATAATTGTTTGAAGCATGAGAAATTAAATGATTATTTCTTTGCCCCAAACTGAATATAAAATCAGCTTTTTAAATAAGAAACATGTTTTGGGACACTTACATGACTCAGTCAGTTAAGCGTCCAACTTTGGCTCAGGTCAGGATCTCGCAGGTAATGGGCACCACTTTGAGTTCTGTGCTGACAACTCGAGGTCTGGAGTCTAAGCTTCAGAATCTGACTCTCTCTGTCTATCTCTCTCTCTCTCTCTCTGCACCTCTACGCGATCATGGTCTGTCTCTCTCTCAGAAATAAACATTAAAAAAATAATGTAAAAAAATAAAATATGAAGCATGTTTTCATGACAAATGATACATTTTTATTAGAGACAAAGAAATATATACACTATTTCTGTTATACACTACGGTTACATATATAGAACTTTTAAAATAGCAGAAAACATCACTACCACTGGCTCTCAATCTCTAAGGTTCCCCCTGCTTCAGTGCAATAGGGACGTCCTTTGCAGCAATATCATAACCAGGTCAAGAAGTACAGAAGTCTTAAGTGCTGAGATTCTCTGCTTTTGAACCGGAACATGGCAAATTTTTTTCTAACAATGAAGTGGCTGATCCAGGGCATCTGAGCAGATTTTGCCAGGATTTTCTTTTCAATACCTGCTGTGGGTATTAGCTTTGAAACGTATCTGGAGTCACAAAAGCTGTGTGCTGTAGTGGAAAGAATATGATCGTTGAAGTTTACTTAAAGTACATTTAAAGACATGTTCCATTTCTTGACCCAGAGGCATTGGACTGTTTTTGCTGTTTTTTTTTTTTTCAATATATCTGAGCCTATGTTTCCATAGCTGTAAATTGTATATGTATTGTGGGTGGTGGTAGGAAGAACATTATTTATGAGAAAATTGGAAGCATTAAGGAGTTAGCCTATAAAAACTACCTGGCACACAGTAGGGACTCCATAAAATATTAGCTCCCTGATGGAGTTTTTCTTCAATGGGTTAGGTCATCTTCCAAGCCTCATGATCCAAGGACATGATTCAAGCCTCAACAATGAATACAGGGGAGGGAAAAGTAGATGCAGGCCAAGCTGCTGCCCCACAGCAATCAGGTGAGCCATGAGCAATAATATTTGTGAGATGCAAAAGTGCCTGCCTGAATTTCTGTGAGTAAAAAACTGAATGACTATGGCTTCACTTTTGACTCAAAATCTTTCTTGTGGTCCACCATAACCAGAAACACAGAGAGAAGGGAATTCTGGGAAACGTAGTTCAGCTTAGCTCAACTGACATTTCACAAAACCACCAAAATCACTTTCCTCAAAGCATCCCGTGGGTACCCTTTTATTCTCTACCCCATCCTAAGGTAATCACTGCCTTTCTTGGCATAAATTAATATGCCATAAATTAATATTGACTATTTTGGATTTTATATAAATGGAATCATGCAGTATAAGTTCTTTTGCATTCTTCATTTTAGTTTTTTTTCTTTTTTCTTTTTTTTACTCAATGTATGTTTGTTAGATTCATATATATTATTGCCTTTAGTTGCTGATAGTTCTTTCTCATTGCTGTAGAGAATTGCTTTGTAGGACTATATCACAGATGATTTCTTCTTTCCACTGTTGGTGAGCATTTGGGTAAGCCATAATTTGGGTTTATTTGGAATAATGACTCTATTAAATCTTTTTCCTTTTTTTTCTTTATTTTAGAGAGCATTTACATGCATTTCTGCCAAGTTAATACCTAGGAGGGGAAATGCAGGATTATATAGTATCCATGTACATACCTTAAGTAGATACTGCCAAATAATTTCCAAAAACTGTGTTCAAATTCAAATTAGGGTTTCAATTGCTCCATATCCTTGCCATTATGTCTCCTTATTTTCAGTCATTGCTGTAGGTATGTAATGGAATACATCCTTGTAGCTTTAATTTCTATTTTCATAATGATTATATTACATCTGTTTCATATTTCATTCTGATATTCTGTTTTCTAAAGTACTTTTTGTAGAGGTGAGGTATCTCGATCTATTTTTTCTTATGGAGTTGTAGTTCTTTATATATATATATTTGAGATATGAGTCATTTGTTGAATATGTATATTACACAAATCACCTACCACTCTGGGTTGCCTCTTTGTCTTCTTAATAAACATGCCTGATTTTTTATTTATATAACAAGAAGCTCTAAGTGAAACATGAGATCAAACATTTAGACCATAATTAACAGGAATTATTCCCTAAACAGATATATGAAAGAAAATATTTGTTAATATATATAGGCACATTTAAATTTATATGTACAAGAAATTAATACAGCTAATTATTGTATATTTTATAAACTATCATTTAGAATATTTTTGAATATGCCTAATATCATGTATAAATAATTGCTTTAAAATGCAGAGTGGAAGTAGAATCTCAAATCACTTCAAAAAAAGTTTTATGTTCTCAATGAAAATTATTAGGTAACCTTACTAAACACTGTTTTGAGTAGAGCATGGTTAAATTTTATTAATGTTTATTTTTTAGAGAAACAGAGACATAGTGCAAATGGGGGAGAGGCAGAGAGAGAGGGAGACACAGAATTAGAAGCAGGCACCAGGCTCTGAGCTGTCAACACAAAGCCTGAGGCTGGCCTCAAACCCATGAACCTCAAAATCACTGGCCTGAGCCAAAGTTGGACACTTAACTGACTGAGCCACCCAGGCACCTCTGGAGCATAATTATAAAATAAATAGTGTCATATAGTATTAAAATGAAAAAAAATAACATGCAATTAGCCTTTGATAACATAGATAAAGCCATTCTAGGTTATTGACAGGAGAAACCAAAGTAACATTTAAATCTGCTCCATTTATTCAAGATTTTATTTCTTTTCTTACTCATAAATTTTACAATCCTATTCTCTCTCTTTTCCTATTCCTTCATCACCCTTTCTCCTACTTAGGTAAAAGTATCTCAGGATTCCTCCTGGCCTAAAGGAATATCCATTACTTAAACAAGCTTCATCAGGCACTTAGTATAAAACTCTATTAGCTTTAACACAGCACATGGCAATTAGCCCAGGGCAGTTTCTTCCAATTCAGTGCCTATGAATACCTAGTAACTTAACTTCAGTATTCTGAAAGCACCGTGACACATTTCCATTCCACCAATAGAATAAAGCTGACAGCTCATAAAAGCCATCTTCTGCTCTTTCTAGTTATTTTTCTATTTAACAATGAACTCCATGACCTAACTACCATTCCTTTTCATTCTAATTTTGTACTTAAGGACAAAAAAAAAAAAAAAAGAATGTAGATTGCTTCTTATGGCTACTTTACTATAAGCTGAGTGTTCTAAATGTGTCTTAAGCATAAAACTGATGCATGTTCTCAAGGACTTAATTTCTCTTTCTTGTAGCTTGTTGGTTTAGACTATAAAAATTGTTTTAGAAAAAATTGTCTTTCTAAAATAAAATAATTATATTAAAATGTCCTATCTATATTGAAACCAGTGGGAAAATGTGCCAAAATTGTCCTCTTGGAGAGGGAGATCATATCCATCAAAAAACTCATGTATCGGGGCGCCTAGCTGGCTCAGTCAGTTAAACGTCCGACTTCGGCTCAGGTCATGATCTCATGGTTTGTGGGTTTGAGCCCCGTGTTGGGTTCTGTGCTGACAGCTCAGAGCCTGGAGCCTGCTTCAGATTCTGTGTCTCCCTCTCTCTCTGCCCCTCCCCCACTCATGCTCTGTTTCTCTCTGTCTCAAAAATAAACATAAAAAAATTTTTTTAAATCTCATCTATCAATGCTTCCATTTGCATAATTAGGAAAATCCAAACTGACCTGGATAATAAGATTTATTATAAAGAGTTTAATTTGATAAATTCACCAAGCCACCCAAGTATGTGTAACCTAGTGCAGTTAACGCTGATTAGGCCAACAGGTACATTAATGACAGGGTAGGATTCCACTTACGTTGATAACTTGGGTACAATTGGGTACATTGTTTGTTACTCAAAATATTGTTTCTCCGATGAAACTGTTAATATTCTACCCATAAATAGAGCTCAGTCTTAGAGTGCTGAAAGCCTCAAAGAAGTAGCACCTTCCAAACCTCAAAGGTATGTGACCCCTCAGCACCATCCTGCTGAAACCCATTGAACTTATTTAAGTTCCTTGCCACTTAGAGATGGTGTAGCCACACTCCTATTTGTCATAGTCAAAAAAGCAAAGCAATCTCTAAATTACTGAGTAGGCAGTAACTGAGCAATCTGCTTCCCCTCAAACCCAGGTATTAACATAGAACACTTTTATTCACAGCTTGGCCAGCCTCTCCATTTGGGAAATGAGTGGAAAATCCCAGAACTGATCCCTTGGATATCCTCCTAGGAGTGATCTGGGTGACTTCCAAGGTATCCTCCTCACAGGTTTCCCAACTACAGTGGAAGGTGGCCCTCTACTTGCTTCCATTTCTGACACTGTCATGGCTCACTTCCCAGGTCCGCATTTTTTGGATCTTTTTATTTTCAAATATCTCTTGCAGAACAGAGAGCAGAACTTACTTCAATGTCTTCTGGACTCACCCCTTTTCTCTTGATGCCCTAGATGGGGATGGAAGAGAAAACAGTTGGTAGGCTCCCACAAGATGCAGATGATAATTAGAGCCAACTGTCTCTGGTTAGTCTACCTCAGGACAGGGACTTTAAGGAATATTTCCAAGCATTGCTGATACTCCTTTTCTTTTGGGGGAATTTCCCTATCTTCTCTCGCCCAACATGGACTACCCATTTCCACTTGCTGGTAGGGAAATAAAAAATCTACATCTGCTCATCTTTTCTGAGCTGACAAGATTTAGGACCAGGAGACTTTTTTTTTCCTGACTCCAGGCTTCTCGATGGAACCTCACTTCTTAATCCCACAATCATGACCTGAGCCAAAATCAAGAGTTGGATGCTCAACCAACTGAGCCACCCAAGTGCCCTTAAAGAGAGTTTTTTGAGTGGAAGTAAAAGAATGCTAATTATCATCATAAAAACATTAAAAGGTAGCATAAATCTCACTGGTAATGGTAAGTATATAGTCATAGATTATGCATTATGATAATATTGGTGCATAATTTACTTAGTAGGAGTTAAAAGAACATAGCAAAGATAATCACAAATACAATTATCCATTATTTATTTCACAACATACATATAAGTTTAAGTTGTAACAACAATAACCTAAAATGTAAAGGGATGTGAAGAAGTGAAAATGTAAAGTTTGTGAGTTCTATGGAATTTAAGTTGTTATCCATTTAAAATAGTGTATTGTAATTTTAAGATATTTTATGTAAGCCTCATGGTAACCACCAGAAAATAACACAATAAAGAAGTCAAAGCATGCTGATACCAAAAGATATCAAAACACGTGGAAAAGCAGCAGGAGGAGAAATAAGGAACAATGGAACTACAAAAAATAAAAAACAGAAAACAATGAGCAATATGGAAACAGAAAGATCTTACCTGTCAACATAAGCAAATTCTCCAATTAAAAGACTAAGAATTGCTGAAAGGATAAAAAACAGGTCCTAACAATAAGCTGCCTACAAAAGACGGACTTTTAGCCCTAAAGACACACACAGCCTGAGAGTGAAGGGATGGAAAAAGACATTTAAAGCAATTAGAGACCAAAAAAAGCAGGGGTAGCTTATAATGAATAGACAAAATGGACTTTAAAATAAAAATGATAAAAAGAGAAAATGTAATTATGTAACTATAAAGAGATTCAACACATCAAGAAGATATAATAATTATAAATATTTATGAATCTATCATCAGAGTACCTAAATCTATAAAACAAAAACTAACTGAGCTAAGAGGAGAAATAAACAGTAATACAATAATCATTGGTGAGACTTTAATGGCCCACTCTCAACAATGGATAGACCACCTAAACAAAGAATTAATAAGATATCAGCAGATTTGAACAACATATAGACCAAATAGACCTAACAGATATATACTGAACATTCTATCCACAAGAACAGAATACATTCTTCTCAATCACACATACAATATTTTTCTAGGATAGACCATATGTTAGGCCACAAAAGAAGTCCCAGAAAATTCAAGAAGACTGACACCATACCAAGTGTCTTTCATGCTGATCACAACAGCATGAAACTGGAAGTCAACAAGAAGGAAACTGGAATATTCACCAACACATGAAAATGAAACTATGATGTCCTATAAAACTAATGCATCAATGAAGAAATTAAGAGGGAAATTAAAACAAAGACTCTTGAGACAAATGAAAATGTGAATGTAATATACCAGATCTTATGGGCAAAAGTGATTCCTCAAAGAAAGTTCATAGATGTAAATACTGATATTAAGAAACAAGAAAGATCCCAAATAAACATCTAACTCTATGCTTAAAAGTTTCTAGTTTAAAAGTTTCTTTGAGGAAAGAAACTAGAAAAAGAAGAGTAAACTGAGTGCAAAATTAGCAGAAGAAAGAAAATAATACAGATTAGAGCAAAAATAAATAAAAGAAAAAAGAAAAACAATAGAAAAGATTAGCAATCTAAGAGTTGGCTCTTTGAAAAGATAAACAAAATTTAAAAATTTATCCAGATAAAACATTAACCAAAATAAAAAGAGAAAGGATCCAAATTAATGAAACTATAAATAAAAAAGCAGACATTACAACTGTTAAGAAAGAGATTCGAAGGATTATAGTATTCTACCAATAACAAATAAATGGCAATAAACTGCACAGCCTAGAAACAATGGAAATTTTCTTAGAGATATACAAATACTAATATTGAATCAGGAAGATATAGAAGATTCAAATAGAGCAATTACTAATAAAGAGATAGAATCAGAAATAAAAAATATTGCAATGCACAGGACCAGATGGCTTCACTGATGAAGTTCCCCCCCTCCCCCCACCAGAAATTAATACCAATCTTTGAACTCTCCAAACACATTGAAGAAAAGGGGCAACGTCCAAACTCATTATGAGACCAACATTATTATGACACCAAAAGAAGAAAAAGATACTACTGACAAATATAGAAGCAAAAATTCTTAATAAAATATTAGCAAACCAAATTTAGCAGTACATGAAAAGGATCATTCACCATGATCAAGTGAGACTTTTCTCCTGGTATGTAAGGATTGTTCAAATACATAATCAATCAGAATACCTCACATTAATAGAATAAACAAAAATCATATGACTATCTCAATACTTGCAAAAAAAATTCTCAACATCCATTCATGCTAAAAACTCTTATAAATTAGGCATAGAAGATATCTCAACATAATAAAGACCACATATGACAAGATTTCTGCTAACATCATACTCAGTAGTGAAAAGTTGGAAAGCTTTTTCTCTATAATTGAAAACAAGACAAGGGAGCTTATTCTCACAACTCCTATTTAAATATAATAGTGAAAGTTCTACCTAGAGCAATAAGGCAAGATAAAGATATAAAAGGTGTCAGAATTGGAAAGAAAGACATAAAAATGTCTCTTTTCGCAGCTGATATGATTTTCTGTATAGAAAATCCTAAAGAGTCAACCAAGAAACTGCTGTATATAATCAATGAATTCAGTAAAGCTGCAGAATAAAAACTACCACATAAAAACACCACAAAATGATACTCTTTCTACTCACTATCAGCACATTTTCTGAAAGAGAAATAGAGAAATTGATCTATTTACAATAGCATCAAAAACAATNCCTATGACTCAGCAATAGCACTGCTAGGAATTTACCCAAGGGATATAGGAGTGCTGATGCATAGTAGCACATGTACCCCAATGTTCATAGCAGCACTCTCAACAATAGCAAAAACATGGGAAGAACCTAAGTGTCCATCAACAGACGAATGGGTCAAGATGATGTGGTTTCTCTATACGATGGAACACTACATGGCAAAGAGAAAGAATGAAATCTGGCCATGTGTAGCATCATGGATGGAACTTGAGGGTGTTATGCTGAGTGAAATAAGTCAGGCAGAGAAGGACAAATACCATATGTTTGCACGTATAGGAGGGTTAGGAGGAACTTAACGGAGGACTGTGGGGGAGAAGAAGGGGGGAAATGGAGGGAGGGAGAGAGGCAAACCATGAGAGACTCTTGAATGCTGAGAACAAACTGAGGACTGATGGATGTTGGGGGGGAGGAGGGGTGATGGGCATTAAGGAGGGCACTTCTGGGGATAAGCACTGGGTGTTATATGGAAACCAAGTTAACAATAAACTATTTGTATATAAAAAAACAATAAAATACTTAGGAGCAAATTTAATAAAGGAGATGAAAGATCTCTACTCTTAAAACTAAAAGACACTAATGAAAGAAACCAATTAAGATGCAAATAAATGGTGGGGCGCCTGCCTGGGTAGCTCAGTCTGTTAAGCATCTGACTTCAGCTCAAGTCATGATCTCACGGTTTGTGGGTTCAAGCCCCGCATCGGGCTCTGTGCTGACAGCTAGCTCAGAGCCTGGAGCCTGCTTCAGATTCTGTATCTCCCTCTGTCTCTGACCCTCCCCTGCTCACACACTCTCACTCTCTCTCTCTCTCTCTCTCTCAGAAAAAAATAAAACATTAAAAAAAGATTTTTTTTAAAAAATCACACAAAAAAATACGCAAATAAATGGACTGGTATCCTAGATTTATGTATTGGAAGAATTAATATTGTTAGCAAGTCAATACTATCAAAAGCCATAAATAGATTTGATGAAATCCTTGGAATCTAGATTTATAGAAGTAGAAAAATACTCCTAAAATTAATATGGAACCACAAGAGATCCTGAACATCCAAAGAAATCCTTAAAAAAAAAAAAGCAAGAGGCATTATACTTCCTGATTTCAAGTCATACCATAAAGCTATAGTTATAAAAACAGTATAGTATTAGCATAAAAACAGACAAATTGACCAATAAAAGAGTATTGAAAACTTATAAATAAACCTACTCATGTATAATCAACCAATATTTGACAAGGTAGCCAGGTATATTCAATGGAGAAAAGACACTATCTTCTATAAATGTTGCTGGGGTAATTGAATATTCTTATGTAAAATAATAAAACTGGACATATATCTTAAACCACAAAAATTAACTCAAAATGAATTAATAACTTAAATGTAGGATCTGAAACCGTGAAAGACCTAGAAGAAAACAGGAATAAACCTCCTCAGTTGGATCTTGGTAATGATTTTTTGGATATGACATAAGCAACAAAATAAATAAATAAAATAAATGTAAAATAAAATAAAATAAGTGGGACCACATCAAACATAAAAGCTTCTGCACAGCGAAAGAAACCATGAACAAACTCAAACAACAACCTACAGAATGTGGAGAAAAATATTTGCAAACCATGTATCTGATAAAAGATTAGTATCCAAAATATGTAAAGAACTCATAAAACTCAATAGAAAAAAAAATAACCTGTTTTCAAAATGGGGAAGAGGCCTGAATAGACATTTCTCCAAAGAAGATATAAGAAAAGCCAACGGGTACATGACAAGCATGACAAGATGCTCAAACTCACTGGTCATTATGGGAATGAAAATTAAAACCAAATGAGGTATCACTTCACTCCTGTTCAAATGTCCATCATTAAAAAGCCAAGAGATAACAAATGCTGACATGGATGTGAAGAAAAGGGAACCCTCGTGCACTGTTGGTGGAAATGCAAACTGGTGCAGCCACTATGGGACTCACTATGAAGGATCCTGAAAAATCAAAATAGAACTACCATGTGATACATCAGTTCCACTTATGGGGATATATCCCAATGAAAAAAAATTCTAACTCAAAAAGATGTGCCAGTATCATACTGTCTTGATGACTATAGCTTTGTAATGTAGCTTGAAGTCTAGAATCCTGATGTCTTCAGCTTTGCTTTGCTTTTCCAATATTGCTTTGGCTGTTTATAATTCTTTTGTGGTTCCATACAAATTTTAGAATTGTTTATTCTAGCTCTGTGACAATTTCTGGTGCTATTTTGATAAGGTTTGCATTAAATGTGTAGATTGCTTTGGGTAGTATAGATATTTTAATAATATTTGTTCTTCTAATGCATGAGTGTAATATGCTAAGCAAAATAAGCTAGTCAGAAAAAGACAAATATATGATTTCACTCATATGTGGAATTTAAGAAACAAAATAGGTGAACATAGAGAAAGAAGAAAAACAAGAAAAGAGGGAAGTAAGTCAACCATAAAATACTCTTAACTACAGAAAACAAGCAAGGTTGTTGGAGGGGAGGTGGGTGGTAGACGGGCTACATGGGTGATGGGTATTAAGGAGGGCACTTGTGATGAGCACTGTTTGTTATATATACATTATATGTAAGTGATGAATCACTAAATTCTATATCTGAAACCAATTTGACCATATATGTTAACTAACTAGAATTTGAATAAAAGCTCGGAAAAAAAGACATCTATGCACCCCATGTTTATAGCAACATTATTTACAAAAGCCAAGATATGGAAACAACCTAACTGCTTACCAATGGCTGAATGGACCAAGAAGTTATGGTATATATATACAATGGAATATTATTCAATCAAAAAAAATTCTAAAATTCTACTATATATGACAACATGGATGGACATTACATTAAGGACTTGAGGGCATTATATTAAGTGAAAAAGTCAGAGAAAAATAAATAGCATATGATCTAATTTTATGTGGGATCTAACAACCACCCTAAAACTCATAGAGAAATCAGACTTGTGGTTCCCAAAGGTTGAGGGTTAGGGAGTCAAATTGGAGTAAGCTGGTCAAAAAGTACAAACTTCCAGGGGTTCCTGGGTGGTTCAGTTGGTTAAGTGTCCAACTTTGGCTCAGGTCACGATCTCGTGGTTTGTGGGTTCGAGACTCACTTCAGGCTCTGTGTTGACAACTCAGAGCCTGGGGCCTGCTTCGGATTCTGTGTCTCCCTCTCTCTCTGCCCATCCCCTGCTTGCTCTCTCTTTCTCTCACTGTCTCACAAAAATAAATAAAAACATTTAAAAAAATTATTTTTAAGTACAAACTGACAGTTGTAAGTAAGTAGTAGAGATATAATGAGCAACATGATGAAAATTGCCATCACTGCTGTAGGATATATAGAAAAGTTGTTAAGAGAATAAATTCTAAAAATTCTCATCACAAGGAGAATTTTTTCCTTTTTCTTTCCTTCTTTCTCTTCTTTTTACTATATCTTTGTGAGAAGATACCTGTTAGCTGGCCCTATAGTGATAATCACTTCACAATACGTGTAAATGAAACTATCATGCTGTATACTTTAAACTTACAACGTGATATTGTCAATTATTTTTCTATAAAACTGAAAAACCTATTGAAACATAAAAAATAATTGTTGAATCAGGAAAAAAGAAATGACTAACCTCTTTTGTGCCGTGGGAAGGGCTGTGTAGATTTTCTGCACACGCACGATTGATTTTCAATCTGGTAATTTTGTCATAAAATTCAACAACATTGTTAGCACCAAGATGTTACCGATCCCACATAACATGTTGATCACAATTCATTAATAATTTATTTCTGTATGAATTTAAAATACAATTAAACACTGATAGTCATTATCAGTACTAAACACATGGTATATGCATTTATGCTTGTAAAGTCAGCATCTGAGCTCTGCTAATGATAAAAGGGGAAAGAATAAACAAAGTGAAGAGTTGACATCCTTGTGCTGATGAAAGTATTACATTACAGAGCTGGCTGGATATCTGAAAGTTACAGACCTAGAAATCTGCTTCTGAGTGAAACAGCAGCTGGCTGAGGAATATTGGACAAAGAGAATGATGAATGAAATAGGGGTTTGATGTGGAGTGGAATATGAGGAACAGACATTTTGGGGCTTTGGTGGAAGCCTTTATAGTCTTTCAGTTTTCTGGTGTTTTTTTTTTTAACTGAACACTGTTTTAGAATACTCTATATACTTTTCTGTCTCGTTGATTATGTTGTCTTCTTTGCTCTATTTTCTGAGACTCAGCCCACCTCCTAAGGCAGTGTCCAAGCAGGTCATTTACTTATTGTAAAAAGGAAATTTATAGGAAATGTGAAAAAGATACTTCCTTTGTTTTGATTATTTCACCTGCACAACATAAAGAAAGTTTTAAGTCAATATTATTTATTTTATTCAAAATCTATTTTTCTAAGAAATTATATATAATCATTGAGGATTTTAATTATTTTTGTGATTATTTATAACATTTTTTATTAATTATTTTGTGATTATTTATAACATTAAAAGTGTGTGATAATACAGCAAATATAGAATTAGTGTCAAGGTGTGTGAATTTGATTCTTACTTCTGTCCCTATCTTAGATGGAAATTCAGATAAAGAAGAAACAAAAATATGATTTTTAACTATTTGATATTCTAGTATTTAATAATTCTAACAAATTTCTCTGTGAAAAGAATGTGTTTGCAATGCAATACTGTACTAATAAAATTTGTTTTATATGCATTCATTTTCCTTGGACTTCAAAGATTGTCAAAAATTTTAATTAATTAAGGGCATAAAAAACCCAAGGTGTCATCAAATCTGATCACCGTCTTCCTTCAGAAAGCAGGTTGTTTAGTCTATTTTAGGCTACATGACATATTATCAGCCCTGTACTCAAACAATTAAAATATGACTTTCACCATAATATGACAAAATATCTTAACAAAACAAAACTGCAGGAACAGAGTAAGAAATATCAAGTTCATGTGTATATGAGGTTCTTCAAAAAGTAATCACCATCAGCAGGCCTAGCACCAGGCAAGTATTATTCAGAAAAGACATTTATACAAAGCTAAGTCAGTGGAATACAATTCATTACATATTAAAATTTTTATCATTTATTTTTTTATCATTTGAAATACAGATCAATGGAAATTTTTAATGATCCAGTAATCTATATTTAAAAGGTATTTATAATACTGAAATGTAGCCTTTGTTTCAAAATGCCTCAAAAATTATAATCTAATATTGAATCATTATCTACTAAAAAAATAAAGCTTTAGGTTAGATCTGTTATTATTATTATTCAATCTGATTATCCAGAAGTACTCATAACATTAAAACAAATACACAAACATCCTTTACATTCCACTCTTAGAAAAGCTTTCTAAATTACCGGTTTTTTATTGTATCAAACTTTTATGAATGTCTGGAATCGCTACAGATAAGAAACAATGTCATTGTAAGTAAAGAGAGAAGGTATCGCTGCACTAGTTTGAATGTATCTACAGATGAATGCCAAACCAAAGGGAAGTGATGAAAAATCTCTTCTGATGAAAATTGAAACTTTTCAGGCAGTACTTAACAGTGTCATGGATATAGAAATACTATCTCTCAGCACAAACATGCCACTAAAACCTTATGAGAAAGAGGCAGGGAGTTCTGGCCTACTTATTTACCCCCAAATTACCCCATTTTTAATTTTCTCTGTTTCTTTAAAAAAGAAAAACATTGTAAGTAGTAAGAGGCTGGAGGTTCACATGCATAAGTAGTGATGTGGGTATTTTCTTCACTGATCTTTCATTACAACCGTAAGTGTAATTTTGTTATTAGTTTTATATATACATACAATTGCTTTATAGGGATAGTATTTTCCTGTACAAAAATATGTCATCAGTCTTTCCAATTTGTTAACCTGGAAAGACACATGTTTTCATGGCCATCCTTTACTCTTCCTATTGTACAAAAGATGGATGACTTACTCGAATAATAGTTACAGATGAAGGGTTTTCCACTGGCATTCTATGCAAATAGCAAATATTTAAAATGGTGGATGTGTTTCTAAGCTACAGGTCAATTTCATCAGGATCAAGAAGATACAAAGAATGTTTGTAAATGAGTCTCTTTTCTGGTTTGAACAAATATTATCAATCCTACTGCTCATAAATTTTCTTTAATTCAGCTTGCAAAGACCATTTATCATTTCCCACTAGAATATAGGAGGGCAGAACAGTTTGTTATTAATAAATATACAGCACTTAGCATGGTACATGTTATATTTTATGTGTTCAATAAGTGTATGATAAAGAAAATATTAATTTTTGATATTTTATTATTTTTCAAAATAAATATTTGGGAATTAAATATATGGGTCATATAAA
>NW_027530330.1:32255-168542 GCF_008692635.1 Crocuta crocuta | reverse complement strand
TGTTTCTCGGTATGAAACAAACCTGCCTTCAGGTTTAATTTGTTTTCAGACATGCTTTCCTGAAGATGTAATAAAGTAGGATGGAGCTCCATATAAGTCATTGTTATGTTTATGACTATTCAATAGACCTTACCTTTTAATAGAAAATAAACAACAGACTTTAAAAACAACTGAAATATGTGTGTATATGTGTGTACATATATATAAATATATATAATAAGTTAAATATATACATATAAATCAACATATTAACCTCTTTTCCTATTAAGATATTGAAAAATCTAATCAAGAATTGAGTTTAAAGGCCGGCCAGCATGTAGATTTTTGTTCATGTGAAAACTATTAGATTTTTTGTGTTTTATTTATCTAGGTATTTGTTCAGCAAGCAAATTCATGCAAAATGAATCGCCTAAAATTCAGACAACAGCATTTTCAATATGGTATGTTGTAGTAATATTATGTCTTTGAGATTGAAACTACAGAGTTGAATTTCCTTTTATACCCAAATTCCAATGTAACTAGAGTGATAATCAGGTAACCTAGTGTCTGAAATTAAAGAGAATATTTATTCAGTTACCCAACAGTACACACACACACACACATACACACACATATATGAGTATGTGCATGGGTTTATATTTTAATTCCATCAGAAATTTGATTACATGTTTTCATAATTTTTGAAAAATGTACATTTTAAAAATTAAAACTAACAGGGTCACCTGGATGGCTCTCTCAGTTAAGCATTCGATACTTGATTTTGGTTCAGGTCATGATCTCATGATTCATAGGATCAAGCCCTATGTAGGGCTCTGCACTGACAGCATGGAACCTGGCTGAGATTCTCTCTCTCTCTTCTATCTCTGTCCCTCCCCCACTCATGCTCTCCCTCTCTCAAAATAAATAAATAAAAACTTTTAAAAAATTAAAATAACAAGGTTGACTAATGAGTCATGATTATGGACTTCTATTTTTCATTTTGTTATGGAAATGACCATGAGACACTGGTCAATGTGTTTTGATCTAAAAATACCTCTTGCAAGTTGCTATTTGAATAAGTCCTGTTATTGACTGTTTGAAGTTTCATTGGCTCTTTGTATTGGATGTTTGAGCTTTCCTAATTAATGAGAAAGAATCCAATGACTCCAAATGAGATAACTCAATTATAAAATTTGAGTTAACAAGTTTTATTTTATTTTCATTTTCTTTCAAGTTAATTCTGATTGACGATTTTCTTTTCTTTTATAATTTGTTCAAGTAGCTTCTGTTGAACTCCGATCTAGTTATAGTAATCAATCACCAAACTTTAATAAGATAAATTGTACAGTTATGTCCTGGAATAACTTTTTATATGTCATACTAATTATTTATATATGCATCATGTATGTATATCTTAATAATAACAGAAATTGGAAAATCTTATTTCATTTTATTTACTTATTTATTTTTTTAAAATTTTAATGTTTATTTTTGAAAGAGCGAGAGAGACAGACCATGAGTGGGGGAGGAGCAGAGAGGGAGGCACAGAATCTGAAGCAGAGTCCCAGCTCTGAGCTGTCAGCACATAGCCCAACATGAGACTAGAATTCATTTACCACGAAATCATGACCTGCCCAGAAGTTGGATGTTTAACCGACTGAGCCACCCAGGCACCCCAGAAAATTTTAATTAATGTGTACTGTATTTAGGTTCCAGAGCTTCTATAAATTACGATCATAATTTAAATCTACCATATGGGATGCTCACTAATTTTAAAATAATGCAACTACTTTTAGTTCTTCTGCGAAAATTCTTTCCTTCGGATAGGTGGGTAAACTCAATGACAGAACTACAATTCATCCTTTTATGAATTTTCACTAAAAATAGTCAATTTATTCTTACTTAGGACCTGACAGAGATATTGTGGTTAGTTGTGTTTTTTCATTTTATTCTTTTCTTAATCTTGAAAGTGATGCATGCATTTCCAGGTGAAGTTACATGAACAAAGCTACATAAAATTAAAGAAAAAATGACCAACAGAAAATCAATAAAGTTGATGTGGATTTAAAAGAAATCTATGGTAAGAAGATAAAAGGAAGAAATCCTGAATGGCTATTACAAAAGACTGCTAACATGCATGACATTAAAATGAGATCTCATGCAGAATTGAAAGAATTCCAAGTGTTCCCTACTATCCCTAAATCTGTTGCTGACATCCGGGATCATTTTCTTATGTTTTTTTGCTCTTGTTAACAAGGTAGAGGCAACAATTGCTTGAAAATGACAGCATAACAAGAGAAAACTTGGCAAGGACTCTCAGCAAAAATATCAGAACTTCATATAAACTGAAAACAATTTAAAGCCAGAAGAAAGGGATTCAAACCTTTCTCTGTTATATGGGGGGAAATGTTATGTGCAGGGAATTTAACAAATCGACAGAGAAAGAACAGGGAAAAAAACATTCAGAGAAAGATTGACACAAATTTAGTTGAGTTACTCACCATCCTCAGGCTACAGAAAAGTGATTAGAAATCTCAATGTAACAGAGAATCAAATTGTGTTAAATATGATAGAATCAAAGAAAAGGAAAATTAACTCATCAATAAGAGTTTGGTGAAATATGATGATCCTAAGCATAATAAAGATTTTTTGAATAAAGTATAACACATACAGAATCTTAAGTGGCTTGACATATAAAAAGAGAGTGTAGAATGTAGTCTAGAGAGAAAAAGGAAGATAACAGAGTTCTTGGCAAAGGCTTTAAACCTGGAAACATTTTAAATTAAAGAAAACTCCAATTAAAAAGAGTTAAAGATTAGATAATAAAGAACTGATTGGCATGAAAGAGACATTGGTGGTTTTAGAAAACAAATTGACAGCTAAAACAGTATCATTATAGGAATTTAAATAAATGAGATTGAAAGGCTTAAAATAATCTCAATAAATTTAATGAAAAAATGAGTGGGAAGAATTCAACAAAAAGAAAAGTATCCTAAGGTCTCATATATGAAATTCCTTGGGATGACAAGAGATCTGTAAATGCAGCTCAAAATAACATTCAACATTTGTGTAAATACATAAACACATACATGAATAAATACAATAATGAAAAAAACAACAAATTCATTGACATAGAATTTTTTAAAAATAATTTCTGAGAGAAAGAGAGAGAGAGTGTGAACAGGGGAGGATCAGAGAGAGAGGGAGAGAGAATCTGAAACAGGCTCCAGGCTCTGAGCTGTCAGCAAAGAGCCCGACGCGAAGCTCGAACCCACAAACCGTGAGATCTTGACCTGAGCCGAAGTCGGAGGCTTAACCGACTGAACCACCCAGGTGCCCCGATATAGAATTTTTAATGGCAAGATTTTTCCTGTAGAGTTCAAGTAAGAAGTTTTTAATAATGCAGATAAAGAAAAGATTTTATAAGAGTTGATGACTGACAGAGGCAAAAATAAGTATGGCCTCAGTTTTCTCCTTAGCAACTTTCAAAGTGCCAAGACAACAGAACAACAGCTGCAACAATCTGCCGGAGGAGAAGAAAGTTAACCATGACTATTGGATTCAGGCAATGCTTAAATAATTACATTACAACCAAACATCCTCAGGTGCAGAATAACTCAAACATGGAGGAGAGGACTACTGAACATTATTTAACCAATTAAAAGAGATACTAAAATGTTAAATTTTCTAAGTATTTATTCCAAAATTTGTACATCAATATATTAGTTACCCATTGCTGCATAACAAATTCCCCCAGGTTTAACCATTTAAAAATATCACATATGTATGTTTTTATAGTTTTAGTGTGTCAAGAAATTTGGTAGGGCTTATCTGCATCTTGTGTTTAGTGTTTCTTACTGGCTGAAATCGAGGTATTAGCTAGAATTGTTGCCATCTCAATCTCTGACTGGGGATAGATCTATTTTCAAGCTTACTCACACGGTTCTGATAAGAATTTTTGACGTTTATAGAGCATTGGACCAAGGTCCTCAGTTCCTCATTGATTGTTGCCTGGAGTCCATCTTCAATTTCTTACCACATGGGCCTCTCTACCATGGTGACTTGTTTAATCAGAATGACTAAGCATACAGAGTATAAAATTGATGGTCAGCAATAGAGCCAGAGTACAGACATGAGAGAAGCCACAGTCTTTTATGACCTAATCTCAGTAGTTACATTGTATCACTTTTGATATATTCTATTTGTTTAGAGGAAGTTACTAGGTCTAACCCACCCATAAGAGAGGCTAATACTCATGGCGAAGAATAACATAAGTTGTGAACCACTGGGAGATGTTCTAAGAGCAACCTCCCACAATCAGTTTGTTTCAGATTAACCATTCCATTTAGAACTATTAGAAATTCTAGTCAAAATATTAAAACAAAATTCTTTTGAAAATATCGGAGAAATCTTAAGGTATCAAAGAACTGTAGGACCAAGATTCCAGATAGTTCAGTTCAATATTTGGCACCAGTTTTAATCCTTAAATCTTTTTTACTCGAAATGGCTGCTGAGAAAATGAAAAGCTAGCAGAGATTTTAGCAGTCGGAGAGAATTGGAGAAAATATATTCAATTTCAGGTACTGCCTGCAAAGAAAGACCTTGGTATATATCCTAGGCTTTCAGTCTGAACACCACAAAACTATATCCTAGGAGTAAGGGTAGATCACATACAGAATGGCTCAACATTATAAAATTATAGGATTTTTTAATGGAATACTAATACACATGAAAGAAAAGTTCTGAAAGAAAAGTAATAACAAACTTAGGAGATAGAAATTGGAAAATCAGGTAAAAGCATTTTGATTACAGCACCAGTTACTTTTCCTCAGTCAAAATATTTAAGTGCCATTTAGAAGACTGAAATTTATCCTAAAAATTATATACTGAAATACAGACCAAATGTATCACCTAAGAAATATAAATACTAAAAATATAATTACAATGAAAATCTTCATATAAAAAATTTCTGAAGTATAGTAAAAACTGCAACATATTCTAATAGACTGAGAAACATACATCATTGTGGTTCATTATAACAGAAATTCACTTACATAGTATTTCAGAGCAAATTTCTATTTAAATAATTTTCTTCCATAAAGCGCTAATCATTGTTTGAATTCTGTTTTGTACATTTACATAAGTTGTGCTTATATATTCAGATTGTAAGTGCTTCAACACGTAGACCTGCATATATCATATACATAAACAAAGTAGAAATACATTATAAAATATATAATTATGTTACAGTATCTTTTGTAAAATACATCTGATATATTCAAAGAAGCCTGAGTATATTATCCCATGTGCCATTAAACACTTCATACAATTCAAAACTATGTGAAAATCACAAAATTAAACCTATAATTACTTTATTCAGGGCCGTTCAATATTCATCTTGCCAACTACATTGATGAGACAGAGGAGAAATATGTTCTGTTCAAATGAAAACCAGTTTCTTAATTTTGACATCAAAGCTAATTCTCAGTGGTGTATCATAAATATGTCTGAATTACCAGTGTACATTTCTTCCATTGATAATAAATCATTTATATTAAATTTGTACACATAAGGAACCACCAATTGACAAACATCCATCCATTTTCACAAGTACAATCTTCCCCAATTACTTTCTCCAGTTATTTTTTGAATTCTAAAAAATACACTTATGTATTTAACATATCCCAATTGATTCACATTAACTAAGCAGCAGTGAGTTCTACACCAACGCTATTCCCATCATCCGCTGATTACTCTTTGCTCTGTTTTACATTGTCAAGTCTGCGCCATTTAGCTCCATGATGCTTTTCTCCAAGACTGGATATAAACCACTTCTCCCATCTCTTAATTCTTGAAAACTCAGCCAGCAATAAATTGATTATAATTTAAAAACAGATGAACAAGCAAACAGCCAAAAAAATAGGAATAAATTATAAAATGTCATCGTAAGTGAATAAAAAGTAGTTATTGTTGGAGCTGTCAACCATTTATAGCTCATAGCAGAACCAATTGCTAAACTCCACATTGTGAGGGACCCACTGTTCTCCACAAAGCAATGTGGTCCAGGTCGCTAGCCTTTAGTTGTCAAGTACAGGAGAAAATCCCTTCTTCCCTCAGCCAAAATCCTGCTGCTTTTCTTGATCTGAAGATTGAATCATTGAAGAGAGGAATGTGAATATTCTCAGGTAAAATCAGAATCCACTCTCCCTCTACCCCCACCACTTCAGAATGACTCTGATCTGTGTCTCAGACAAAATCATTCCCTAGACTCCAGGGCATCTTCCCCAGCTGGTGTGTTCATACTTACACAACATTTGCTGAAAACCAGCAATTTAATCCCACACTTCCCCCATATTCCATGGCAGTGTTTCTTCTCATGTCATATGGAGAAAAGCACAGGGTTGCATTTCCTTCTGACAAGGCAAGGAATCCTAACTTACTGTGAGCGAGCTCTTCTACAACAACGCAAATGCTTTCCAAGACATATAATGCTCAACTAGTCTACATCTTCAATTGGGAGGAATTGGCAAAAAAGTAAATAAATAAGCTTTCTTTTTCTCTAACTTGCAAAGGAAGTAGTTTTTACAATATATCTAATTTAAAATAAAAGCAAAATGTCCTAGTGTTTTGACCTACATTAAATTGTCTTGGTTCTTAATACCTAATAGAGATTGTATAAGTTAGGAGGGTCTTCAGCAGCCCACTGGATCAGAACTGTCTGTTACATATTTTTAATTGTTTTCCGGAAAAAAAAAGCAATACTAAATAAGTCTGATTTAAGAGACACTCATGAAGCCAGAATGTATACACTGTAGAATATTTAGCCTCATGAAACACTGAAAAGAAAAGAACATTTGGGTTTGGTACTAAAGGGAAAGAGAATTGGGTTTGGTACTAACAGGAAAGAGAAAATGACTATTCTATCCATGGGCCTGAAGTTCTAAATAAATCTATCCCCACACTCACCGGTTTCTTGACTAAAAGAATTAGAGTATCATAAGAACAATCCAAAGTGTGATGAGTTCATTATCTATTAAGCTACATGGTTTAAGAGTACATTGTGCATATTTGGAATAATCAGAATCTTTACGGCTTTAACTCCAATAATTCTAACAATATTAGTAGAGCTTTTGTGAATAAGAACCAAGGAATTCCCTGAATTTTTTTTAATGTTTTATTTATTTCTGAGAGAGAGACAGAATGAGTAGGGGAGGGTCAGAGAGAGAGGGAGATAGAGAATCTGAGAAACAGCTTCCAGGCTCTGAGCTAGCTGTCAGCACAGAACCTGACGCAGGGCTCCAACCCAGGAACTGTGAGATCATGACCTAAGCCAAAGTTGGATGCTTAACCAACTAAGCCACCCAGGCATCCCTGAAATTTTTCTTTTCTGTGTGACTTAGAAACAAGGTTACCAGTAAGTCAATATCATAATTAGCAGTGATCCCATTTTGAATAGGAACTCCTGAGGAATTTTAAGGAAGGGGTACATCAGTGGAGATTTAACACAGTCATTTTCTTTACACAGTTACATAGTAGATACTTTCCAATTAAATTAGCCATTGTATTGTCACAAAGGAGAAAGAACATTCTTTCAGTAAGGTTTGAATGATGAACAGAGAGATAAAGGATATTTTCACGATGGGAAATAATTTTTTGACACCAAGAAGTTGTGACCATGGAAAGGAATTCATGTTGAATGTGTCTGAATCAGCCAAAATTTATAAGATTGTCTTTTAATATCTAGGGGAAAAATGCTCCTTGTCAATTTAAGATAAAATGGGAAAATGGGTGCCACACTTGGAGGATCTTCATGTTTCATACATTTATTTTCTTCAGCTTTTTGGCTAATACAGGATAGCTGCTTTTTCAATATCCTTTTAGTTTACAGTATCTCCAGTGTCTTTAACTAGAGATTCCCTACTTTGGTGTTCAAAAGCTAGAGTAGAAACATCTAGTTACTTTGTCTATAAAACCGTCAATTTATTTTGCATCTTGCTTTCCTTTTGTCCTGAGGTTTTCAAAATGTTCAGCCAGGGGTTGGAAATCCATCAGTGGAGGTGAGTTCCATTCTGGTGTTTGCTTACCTATTAAATCCCCTGTTATAGTATAAAGACCATAAAAAGTAACGGGAGAGTGAGTCCCACCTTCTTATGGATATACTTTTGACTGTTGTCTACTTGGTCTTTCCCTAAAGTCTCCAATGGGTCCATCCTTTGTTTGCTTAGAATAGAAGTCTTACAACTATGCTTGCTTTCTTTCTCTGGGAAGAAATTTTTTTACTGATATACAGCCATGCTCATTCATTATGTTCGTGTCTGCTTTCTCTTTACAACAGGGTTTAGTAGCTCTAACAGAGCCACATGATCCACAAAGCCTGAGTTATTTACTATCTGACCCCTTATAGAAAAAATTTACTTGACCGCTCAGTTATGGAGCTGAATTATAGACTAATCTAGTTTCACAGAAAAGACTTTAAGGGTAGCCTTCCAAAAAACCTTGTCTAACATCTACAATTTTTCTAAACTCTTCTGGTTTTCTATACAATACAATGTGTGGTCTAGTGACAAATGATCAAGTTATTCCTATTCTTGCCTTTCTTATTTAATTTTTTGTATCTGAAGCCCCCATTGACATAGAAACTAATAGAACTATAACTGGAAGACCTAGTATTGTATTCCTAGAACTATCCTAAATTTCTATTATATCACTTTTCGAAAGTCTTTCACAGGGCTATTAGTTGAGCTAGGACTTATAATACTTTCTGGGGGACTTTCCCTGTTCTGGTAGGGTTTTGCTTCAATAGATAATGGAGATCTGGGGTTTTCTAGTCATCCAGTAGAGAGTAGAAGCAGGTTAAAATGAAAAGTAGGAGCAAAGAGAAATAAAGGAGCACAAGACGGGGAGAATAGAAATAGTAAGATAAAAGCTATAGGTTTTTAACGTTTTTATTTGTTTGGAACAATAAATCTCTTAAAAAGTCCATTTTGGAATCCACATTTTTAAAAATTTCTTCATACGAAGGCACATACAAGGACAATCAGATATTTGGCTCTGTTTTTGGTATAAAATGACCTTCAAATCAGAAAAATGTTAATATCAAAAATTCTTCAAAGTAGGCACTAGGANCACAAAGTATGCACACTTAGGCTGAATCAAATCTCTGAAAATTTAGCAATAGTTGGCTCAAAGTTTTATTTATGACCTCATGTCTTGGGCTCCCAAACTAAGAGCTGGTTGTCTTAAATCCCAAACACAACATCCTGTGAGTTTCAAGAAATAGAAATTCTGCACAAGACATCTCTCCCAGAACCAGACTCTCACCAATTAAACAAGAAAACATTACAGAATATTCTCCTAATTCGAGATGCGATTCAAAACAAAATGCTATTGTGATGCTAATCTAAGGAGATCTCCTGAACACACTGGCTCTTGGAGCTGTGCCAAAGATACATTGCTTACTGCCTCCACCCACTGTGCTTCCTATGAAATTGCTCTGATAGATTCGCAAAAGATGGTGAGGACAGACAAACATAAAAGTAGGGTTGTGAGCAACAAGGCAGGTTTCCACCAAGAATTTTTTTAAAAAATCAAATTTGTTAAGATAGTCAAAGAATTTCTTAAAAAGTATAATTTTTTCCTAAAAGTAAAAGTGAACTTTATGTTGGAAGGGTTCAATAAAAATAAATCATGGGCACCTGGGTGGTTCAATCACTTAAGCATCCGACTTCAGCTCAGGTCATGATCTCACGGTCCGTGGGTTCAAGCCCCACGTCGGGCTCTGTGCTGACAGCTAGCTCAGAGCCTGGAGCCTGTCTTTGGATTCTGTGTCTCCCTCTCTTTCTGACCCTCCCCTGCTCATGCTGTCTCTCTCTCTCTCTCTCTCAAAAATAAATAAAACATTAAAAATTTTTTAAAAAAGATAAATCAGAGACCAGAGCCAATGAAAGGTGCACTTTTTTTGCTATGATTGGAGAGATTCCTGAGTGGTAGGTTCAAAAACTTCAGAGGAGAGTGATGTTTCTAAAGTGGACATCTTGGGCTAAGGGGTTTTCATAACATATCATTGGACATTCAGACTGTTGACTGTTGACTTCCTGAAAAGGACCACTTATCCCCATCCCCACAGGAAAAAAAAAAGAAAAGAAACCCATCAGTTAGTATTACTTACTATAGTTAGTAATATTATCAATATAGTGTGTGAGACCACGGTCTTGACAGTAGGATCTTGGAGAAAGGAGTTCAAAACTGGGATTCTCATAAAGTTTTCAGGATCTTCTTTAAAGTGAGTCTTCCAAAGTAGAGGTCTGATTGGGATTGAGCAAATAAAAGATATAATAGGTTAAAATGGGCAGTCAGAATAAGATGAGCATAAATGAGTGAACAGTCATTTTTATAAGGTTAGATGGGCACTTCCTCATTTGGAGATGAGGGTTTTAACCCACATGAGAGCAAGGGGGTAATTTAAAGTCCAGATAAAGAGAGTTTCAGGAAATTCTTGAACCAAATAACAGGTATTTCTTGCACAAGAAATGATGTCAAGGCTTACAGTTGATAGTACTCATATGAGTTTGAATGGCCTTCATTTGTAGTACAGTTATGCTGTGTGACCAAATGAGTATGTGCTTGTATATCACGTAGACATACATGATTTACATAAGCAAATACTTAGAAAAGGTACCTGAAGGATAGAGACAAAGCCAAACACCAAGGGTCATGATAGCTAATGTGGAGATTGGCAACAAAGAGGGGATGGTCAGAAGGAAATTGTCTTTATTTTTATTTCTTGAAACTTATATGTTGTGGTGATATTTATATTTTTATTGTGTAATTAAATACACAATATACATTTTATGTTATATCATTTTGGGATATTATTCCTTTGCACTGTCCTATAGGAAATTGTAATTCAACTATGTATTGAGTAAATTTTTTTAATTAAATGATTTAGTGTTTCACAGAACTGATTTCCCCATAAATACTTTAAAAATTAATATCCAAATTTAATTGCCTAAACAAAAAATAAGGAATATTAAAAATCCAGAAGCAACATAAATGCTGATGAATGGTAATTAGATTTACTATAAACTTATTCAAAAGACGAACTTTGAGGTTTAAGTATACATGGGATATGAATTTGCTTTTTCATGATAATTTAGGCAAATATCTGCATCTAAATTTTTTAAATCTCTTTCAGTGACCCAAATAAACTTCAGAGGAATTTTGTGTTGTTCCCTACTATGCTATGTTAATAACATATGTATATATCTCTAACTGTATGTCGGTTATCTGTGATATATCTATGTATTTTCATGTTGATACATATTTTAATATATGTGTGATTTGGTATTAATAAAGGTTCATATGCGTATTAGATTCCTAGGGCTGTCATAACAAATCACCACCGACTAAATGGCTTAAACAACAACATTTATTTTGGAGGTTGGAGAGAATAGAAGTTCAAGACCAAGGTGCCAGCAGGAGGGTTGGTTTCTCCTCAGGCCTCATTCCTTAGTGTGCAGATGGCCCCCTTCACTCTGTATCTTTTCCTCTGTGTACACTAATCCCTGCTCCTGGGGAATAAGTTTAGGAATTCCCTGAGCCTGCACCAATGGGTTAACAAGGTTTAGGATAGAAGCATCCAGGATTAGGTAAACATGGCAGAAGCACTCCCAACATAGTACAGAAGCAGAAGGCTCCTTTCACCGGAGGAATATGTAAACAGGTAAACAGGGCTATAGACCACAAAAGGATGAAATTGCCCCAGAGCAGAGCTAATTAGCAAAAGATGGTGACTTGTGGACCCTGAGGAAGCATGCTCTATCTGTCTGATCCTGTAGGCAAGTTAAGATAAACATATGCAGTGCCTGGTGCATGACATAAACACCCTTCTGTCCGGGGCACCATGATTTTGTTTGGTATTGACCCAAACCTCGAACACCACATATCTTTGAAACCTTTCTCTCACATCCATGAGTTAATGATCACTGTTTCATTGTCTCTTTCTGCACATGCATCATGTTTGTAAGCCTTCTGATCCTAATAAAAACAGAGCAAGGACCCTTACTCAGGGCTCTTGTCTCCTCCCGGACTTTAGCCTTTCTCGTATTTTAATTCTGAGTCTGCTATCTTGCTGGACAAGAGAGAACTCCAGACTCAAGGGTCTGCAATACCTGCTGTCTCTCTATGTCCTAATGTCTTCTAAAGACATTAGTCAGATGGGGATAGGACTCACCCTAATGGCCCTGTTTAAACTAAATGATTCCATAAGGGTCTTATCTTTAAATACACATATATTGATGCTTAGAGTTTCAATATATGAATTTGGGGGGAAACACAATTCAGTCCCCAATAATATGCAGCTTTAAAAAAATATAGGTAAAATATTATTCACTATAGCATAATTACAAAATATAGAAAACACATGAAGAAATAAACTAATCTATAATCCAATATTTTAGTATAGCTACTCTAAATTCAACACTCTAAAATAGCTGTAGATGAGTTTGACATATTTAATGACTTATGCTATTACATTTTGCAGTTATGTAAATAATGCCCCAAGTTAATTTTTAGGTAATTTATGTTTTACTATTATATATGTTATTTCAAATATCTATCTATATGTAGATAGATATTTTTATCTATCTGTATATATCTGTGTGTATATATATGTATATATATATAAATATACAATTTTTTGTCAACACTTGATACCATTGTCAACTTTCAATTAGCTAATAAACTTTTTTTTAGAAAGACTGTACAAGTCATATTCATGTCAACATTGCAGGTATGCCAACCTTGCCATATTGGGATACTGATGCTCTTGCAAGAAGCAAGAAAGTAAGAATGATACAATTCGTATCAGGAACTAAAGGAAGACGGGTGCCTGGGTGGCTCATTTGGGTAAGTGTCCTACTTCTACTCAGGTCATCATCTCTCAGTCCGTGAATTCAAGCCCTTCATTAGGCTCTGTATTGACCACTCAGAGCCTGGTGTCTGCTTCAATTCTGTGTCTCCCTCTCTCTCTGCTCCTCCCCTGCTCATGCTATCTCACTCTCTCTCTAAAATAAATAAACATTAAAAAAATTAAAAAATAACTAAACAGATGATCGAGTGGCTCAGTCAGTTGAGTGTCCTACTCTTTTTTTGGCTCCAGTCATGATCTTGTGGTCATGAGATCAAGCCCCACATCCACCTCTGAGCTTGGCAGATAACCTGCTTCCGTTTCTCTCTCCTTCTCCATCTGCCCTTCCCTTGCTCACTCACTCACATGCACCCACACATCCACAATCTCTCTACCTCTCTCTCTCTCTCTAAAAGAAAAGAATTAAAGAAGGATGGTTTCTTGGGGACCCCAAGGAAATTAATGAAGGACTTAAAATAACCATAAGGGTTGCAAAATAAGGCATCATGGAGAATTAATTCTATTTTAGCATAGAAAACACACTGTCAGTTTCTTTGTCTGAATCCAATGATGTCCTTCGGATGGACTTACTTCATTGAGCTTTCAGCAGTTCCTTCAGATTATACTGGTCTCTCAGCCCACATCACCTAACCTCCCTCTCTCATTTCTAAAAACGTCTTTCATTTACCTGCAGTATTACCTGCAGTATTACCTGCTACCTGAATTCTTCTCAGGTAGCAGACATGGTTTGGGTGTTGATCTATCTTCTTTTAATATAGATCAGCTTTGCCTTACTCTGTCATATATATGACTTTATGTAGATCTCAAATTTAGGGACATCTAAAGTATTCTGCAAATTTACAACCAGCTGTAATTTCTCTTTTGGGAGAGGTTCCATCCCAGTTTACTTTATAATGACAAACTAGCTAACAAGTGGCTACCCGTGGTGTAGGCACCTACTTTCTTTTCCTTCTACTCAACTGTTTCTAAGTTTACAGGTAAAATATCATAAAGCATGTTGCCCATTGTTGACACATTGAGGATTATTCCAAACATATAGAAAGGTGTAAAAACACTATGACAATCTCTCATAGATCCACCAACCAGACTTAACACATTTAATGATTTTTTTTGCTTTAGATATATATTATTTAGTATAACAAGAAAACAAAGATAGAGTTCAATCCCTAACATTTTATTCCATTCCCTCCACTTCCTGAATACACTATAATGTAAAAACAGTGTATATTCATACGGTAAAAATATAGGTACAAAAGAATACCCACTATAGAAGCCTACTATACTAGCCAAAAACTATTGGATCAGTCCTGTAGTTGAACTGAATTAGCATCTGAAAAACAGGGAAAGCCATTTCACCAGACACTGATCTGCTTGCCCCTTGATCTTGGACCTCTGGAATGATGAAAGACAAACGTTTGTTGTTGAAACCACCCAGCCCATGGTATTTGATTGCAGCAGCCTGGACTCACTAAGAGAGTATCTGTATACCATATCATTTTAAAAATAATGATACCTGAAATTGGACTGACATAACTAGAATTACAATTTCAGCAGAAACTGTTAGCATTTTTCCCCTTGCTATTTTTCAAAATCTTTTAGGGAAAGTCATAAGATGAATGACACTTTCAGTTTCTCTTGATTTTAAAATAAAATATAGCACTGATATATTTTTTACTACACAATTAAATATGATTTCTATTCCAGTGAGCCATAATTGTTTTTGATTAAATTCTTTGTTCTTTTTGAAAAATGTTTTCTCATAACCAATTTATCTCCAGTAGGAAGAGAAAAATAAGCCAATATGTTTTTCTTATTTCAAATAAGTAAAAGATTTGAGGAACTATATTTGATTTTGCATTATAGCATAAATATTGCTGCTTAAGCATCATCATATAAACATTTCCCATAAGGACATCTTAATGTACTACCAATGGTGAATGTCTTGGGATAAAGCTTAATGGCTTATTTTCCCTTGTTGAACCACTTCAAAGAGTAAGTGAATGATTCTGCTGCCCTCTTACAGTTAGGTAAAAGTAATGCCATCTCTTATTTACATATAATGTATATGCATTGTGCAACACTACACACACTACAATCGTACAAAAATATCTACATTTAAGCATATAGTTATACTTCTAATATTTACATTAACCAGCAGAAATACAGTAAAACCTTGAATTGTGAGCAACTTCTTCTGCAAATGTTCCGCAAGATGAGCAAACATTTCTAGTAAATTTTAACTTGATAAACAAGCAATGTCTTGCACTAGTAGTAGTATGTGATGCCAAAAATCACATGATCACAACTGAGCCAACATTTCTTCTCCCTCTCTCTTTCTGCGGGATTGTGGGTCATCGTCTCCCATGCTTGGATGCTCCATCTCAGACTGGGGAGTGTGACAGAAATCAGTGATTTTTCAGAATGTTGGAAGGTGCCCATAACTGGCACTAGTATATTTTTTGTCACCTCAAAGCACCTATGGACAGCCCTTTGCTTTTCCAAAGAGTAAGCTTAGTAATGTTTTGCTTCATTCTAGGTCAGTTTGCCTGCAGATATAGACCCTTTCCTCTGCTTCCTTATTCAATGGCCTCTTGCAGAAAAAGATTCCATTGAGCCAATAGACAGTAGTGATTCCACTAATGATAGTGAAAGTCATCCTACACCATANACAAAATTTTCAAAGGTAAGTGCAGGTTAATTTGTTTATTTTTCTTTTTTTTAAATTTTCTTTATTATTTTTATTATATTACAGTATTATAATCATTTTTATAAATATTTTTGGTTTGTGGAATGAATCATATGAGTTTCCATTACTTCTTATGGGGAAATTCATTTTGATATACAAGTGCTTCAGATTATAAGCATGTTTCCAGAATGAATTATGCTTGCAAACCAAGGTTTTACTGTACTTGGAAGGAAACATCCAAGTTTGGGTTAATAGTATTACATGGCAGGCTGAATAATGGCCCCTCGAAGATATTCATGCTGAAATCTCCAGAAACTGTGAATATGTTACCTTAAGTACAAAAGGAATTTGCTTCTGTGATTACATTAAGGATCTCAAGAAGGGGAGATTATACAGGATTACAACGTAATCACAAGGGCCCTTATGAAAGAGAGGTTAGAGATAGACATGTGAGGACAGAAGCAAAGGTTGTCAAAATGCCAATTCTGGGAGGAGCCATGAACAAAGGGATATCATAAGTTTCTAGAAACTGAAAAATGCATTATAAGGGAATCTTCTCTACACCCTCAAAAATGAATGTAGTTGAATTCTTTAATTTTTTTTCATTATGTTTATTTTAGAGACAGATAGAGAGAGTGCTTGCATACCAGCAGAATAGGGGCAGAGGGAGAGAGAAAGAGAATCTTAAAGAGGCCCCATGTTCAGCTCAGAGCCCATGAACCTGGGGTCATGACCTGAGCTGAAATCAAGAGTTGAACACTCAGTCAGCTTAGCCTTCCAGATGTCCCAGAACACAGAACTTTTTAAAAAATGTTTATTTATTGGGGTGCCTGGGTGGCTTAGTTGGTTAAGCGTCCGACTTTCGCTTAGGTCATGATCTCGCGGTTCGTGGGTTTGGGCCCCACGTTGGGCTCTGTGCTGACTGCCAGCTCAGAGCCTGGAGCCTGTTTCAGTCTGTGACTCCCTCTCTCTCTGACCCTCCCTTGCTCACACTGACTCTCTCTCTGTCTCTGTCTCTCTCCTAGAAATAAATAAAAACATTTAAAAAATATTTATTTATTATTGAGACAGAGAGAAACAGAGCATGAGTCGGGGAGGGGCAGAGAGAGAGGGAGACACAGAATCCGAAGCAGGCTCCAGGCTCTGAGCTGTCAGCACAGAGCCTGACACGGGACTTGAACCCACAAACCAGGAGATCATGACCTGAGCTGAAGTTGGATGCTTAACCAACTGAGCCACTCAGGTGCCCCCAGAACTTTAAATTTTAACCCACAAAGACTGATTTTGTACTTCTGACCTCCAAAACTATAAGAAAGTAAATTTATGTTGCTTTAAGCCACTAAATTTGTGGTAATTTGTTAAATCAACAACAAAAACTAATATAATTTTTATTTTCTTTCTCATATTTCCTCTAGTACTTGAGATATACTCTTCTCTAACACAAGCATGCATATGTACACACATGAAGAAATGAAATACCAAGAGTCATTGCTTGTGTATTCTTTCCTTTTGTTGCATTTTTAACATCTGTTCTCTAACTCTTTGAATGTCTCTTTCAAGAACATAGAGCCAAGATTGACACTATCATCACATCACTAATTGGGCCAACTTGCCCTTACATATAATCTCTTTTATACATTTTCTACTACATTCCTGAACATACAATCTTGGTTTTGTTGTTGTTGTTGTTTCGGTTTTTTTTTTTTTGTTTTTTTTTTTTTTTGGTCCTATGCTTTTGATGTCAGTCATATGTAGAAACACATTGCAGAGTCAGGGAGTAAAACAATGCATTTTACTGAAATTTAGAAACTGAGAAGTATGATGACTTAGGCTATAATTAATACTTAGAAGGACTGTATCTGTGAAATAGGGAGAACAAATTGCACCAGATACTGGCTTTAAATCTTAAGTTGGGAAGCTAATAATGTTTTTGTTTTTAAAATAGGTTGTTACTCTTCAACTGAGGAAACAGTAAATTTTGTATGTAGTTTATACAACTGTTTTCTACTTAAAACTTTTCTCCTCCAATTCAGATTGTCCTTCCAATTTCTAACAATGTTTTCTGACTTAATTGATTTTTGTCTACATAATTCCTCAACAACTTCTAAATAAAAACAGAAAAATTGACTTGGTTGGTTGTTGCCCATGATGCTAAATAGGAGAAAAATCAGCATTTACTCTCACCCTATTTAAAACAACAGCTCTTCAATTCCCACTTGCCTAATATCATTCTCTTTCCAAGTATTATTTCATTATTCTTTATGATATTATTCACCATGTGCTTGTCTGTTTCTCCTATTAGGATGAAAGGTAGGGACTATCTCCTTAATGATTAGTGGTATATTTCTAAGGCCCACAATAAAAATATCTTCCTGGGAAAGGATGGTTAATAAATATTTGCCAAAATAATGAAAGTAGCCTAAAGGGTTGAAGGAAAAGCTAACTCAGTTTTCAGACAGGACCAAGAAAAGTACCTGTTTCCATCATCAAAATCAGAAAGATTCCTAATCTGGAGGTAGAGTATGCAACTCCTGACCTCAGGTTGTGAGTTCAAACCCCATGTTGGACATGGGGACTACGTTAAAAAAAAAAAAAAAGAAAAGAAAAGAAAGACTCCTAATCTTTATAATATAATTGCAATCTATATAATAACTATATTCAATATTTTTAAAAAGTTATATAGATAATGGAATACATAATTAAAAGACCCACCTCAAACTTCTGGAGATAAAATGTGTCAAATGATAAGTACACTGGAAGATTCACCAGCAAATTAAATATAGCAACACAAAAGTTTAGTGAACTTGAAGATAATGTAGTAGGAAATATACAAAATGAAACAGAAAAAGAAGGGAAAAATATCACATTAGTCAAT
Source organism: Crocuta crocuta (assembly GCF_008692635.1). Lineage (NCBI taxonomy): Eukaryota > Metazoa > Chordata > Mammalia > Carnivora > Hyaenidae > Crocuta > Crocuta crocuta. Next base: position 150,074 of record NW_027530330.1, on the reverse strand, counting down.
CTCCCTCACACACCTGTTATTTTAATTTCCAAAGAAAAATGGAAGAATGGAGATAAAAAAGGAAAATCTTGAAAAGAATGGCTAAAAATATTATAAAAGATTATATAAACACATATTGATGATGTTCAATAAAATTGAAGCCCATGAAACATTTTACATATAAATAAAGTGACAGCAAGTCACATTATTATCAATTTGCTCAAAACCAGTAACAATGTGAAAATCTTTTTTTTAATTTATTTATTAGGTTTTATTTATTTGAGAAAGAGGGAGAGACAGAGAGAGCACAAGTGAGGGACAGGTAGAGAAGAGAGATAGAATCCCAGGCAGGCTCCACATTGTCAGTGCAGAGACTGAGGCAGGGCTTAAACTCATAAATGTAACATCATGACCTGAGCTGAAGTCAAACACTTAATCAACTGAGCCACCCAGGCACACCTGAAAATCTTTTTTAAAACTAAGGAAAAATAAATATTATGTAGAGAGAAACAAATATAATAATAATAAGATTCTTTGTAGAAATTAACAAACTGATTTTAAGATATATTTGGAAAAGATATGTAAGATATATCTTGAAAGCCAAAACAACTTTGAAGTAAAACATATTTAAGAGACAAACACTATAAGATTTCAAGTAATTAAGATAATGTGGTATCCTCATGAAGGCAGAAAAATAGATTAATGGAACAGAATAAAGATTCCTCAAATGAACCCACATATATATGAACAAGTGACATTTTCAACAATGGTGCAGACAATTAAAAAAAAAAAAAAGTCTGTTCCACAAATGGTTTTAGAACAATTAGCCATGAGGGAAAATTGAACTACAAACATTACACCATATAACAAAATCTATTTTAAAAAATCATATACCTAAATTTAAAGTCTTATACTATGAAACTTACAGAAATAAAACAGAAAACTCTGTGTTCTTGAGTTAAGCAAAAACTAATCAGATATAATACCAAAAGGGATATCCGTAAGAATTGATAAATAATTTATATCATAATTAAAGTCTTCTACTGTTTGAAAGATACTGTTAAGAGACTGAATACATAAGACAAAGGTAATATTTGCAGATTATGTACTTGACAAAGGACTTGTATTGGAATATATACAAAACTGTCAAAATTCATTAAGAAAACAAATAGCTCATTTAAAAACATGAGCAAGTATTTGAGTAGTCACTTCACCAAAGATGATATATAGATAACAAATAAGAACATGAACAATGCTCAACATCATCATTTATGAAATAAAATTTAAAACTTGAGTGAGATACTACTGCACATTTATTAGAATAACTAAAATTAAAAAGAAGGCCATGTCAAGTGTTGATGATGATTACAAGTGAGAAAATAGAATTCTCATAACTACTGATGGAAATTTATTTTTTTAAATGCTTTTATTTATTTCTGAGAGAGAGAGAGAGAGAGATAGTGTGAGCAGGGGAGGGTCAGAGAGAGAGGGAGACACAGAATCCAAAACAGGCTCCAGGCTCTGAGCTAACTATCAGCACAGAGCCCCACGCGGGACTTGAACCCACGAACCGTGAGATCATGACCTGAGCCAAAGTCGGACGCTTGACTGAGCCACCCAGGCACCCAGCTACTGAAGAAAATTTAAAAGGGTATTGGAAAGCACTTTGGTAAATTTTAAAAATATTAATTATATATATGATACATCCATTCAACTTCCAGGTGTCTATCAAAGAGAAATGCATATCTATCAAGTACCACCCTACAAATGGTCATAGTATCTTTCTTTATAATATACAATCCAGTGTCTTTGAATAAGTAACCGGTGCATGGAGAAACAGAATGAGGCATATCTATATAACACAGTAGTCTGCAACAATTAAAAAATGTATTAACTGTTGATACCCAGACCTCACAAATGCATTATCAAGATAACTGGGTTGAATGAAAGAAGCCAGACAAAAATTGTTCATACCTACCTTATCATAACATTTACATAAATATCTAGAAAATTTAAACTCATTTATAATGTCAGAAATCAAAACAGTGGCTGCTTAGGAATGATAGGACAACAGAAAGGAGGGACTACCAAGGGACATAAGGAAACTTTTGGCGGTGACTGATATGTGTACCATCTTTGTTGTGCTGATGATTTCATAGCTGTATACGTATGTCAACACTTATAAAACTGTACACTTTAAATATGTGTGGTATATTGTATATCAATTATATCTCAATCAAGTTGTTTTTATTTTATTTTATTAACATTTATTTATTTTTGAGATAGCACCAAGAGGGTAAGCTGAATGCAGAGCTTACACCACAAGCCATGAGATTATGACCTGTGCTGAAGTCAGAAGCTCAACTGACTGAGCCACCTATACACACCAATAATGTTGTTTTTTAAAAGTTAGAGATAGGGGTCCTGGGTGTCTCAGTCAGCTGAGTGTCTGACTCTCAATTTCAGCTCATGTGATGATCTCACAGTTTGTGAGATCAAGCCCTGCATTGGGCTCTATGCTAACAGTTTGGAACTTGCTTGGGATCCGCTCTCTCTTTCTCTCTTTGCTCCTTCCCTGCTGTGCTCTCTCATTCTCAAAATAAATAAAAATGTAAAATGAAATAAAATAATAAAATAAAATAAAATAAAAATAAAAAAGTTAGAGATGAATGAAGGTTAGATGATGCACCCAACTTCCAGACTTAGATGAAAACAGGTCACAGTCCAAATTCTGTCATACCTTCCAACATTTATTATCAAACAAGCAAAAAAGAGTCACATACCTTGCTCTCTAAGCTTAATGTGGGTCCAGCGGTCCTTCAGTTTATGTCTTTTAACCACATTGTACAGGAAAACTTCATTTGAAAACAACAACAACAAAAAACCCTAATAGTTTTGAGAGAAAATTTAGCTACGTTTATTATCATCAGATAACCAGCTACTCTGAATCTATGCTTAGACATTGAAATCTTCAGGGATTATGCCCAGTAGAGCCTCACTGAACTAGAGCATAAAGGCTTACTAGATTCTTTTCTTCCTCATGCAGAAGAGGAAATCATCCTCAAATAATTTATTCAAATCATCTATTTCGCTGATATCTGCAAAGAGCCTATGTCTTATATGCTTTATGTTAGCAAGTCACTACTTCCAGCCATGGAAATTGATTAATACATTTCATTAAAATATTTAGTAATGTCTCTGGTATTAATCATAAAAGAAACTGAAAGACTTTCAGTAGCCACCACTCGTGCACAGTCATTTTTATTTGAATGTTGCTGATATAGACTTGAAGTAGAAATACCCAGTTAGAATCATCTTTTTACACAGAGGATGAAGCACACTACATTCTCAATCATTCCACACTGTCTAAATGAAGGTGTGTTAAAATAAATTTAAAACATTTCAGCAGAGAATTTAGTTTCAATTATATAGCACATCACATTATTCCATTATTTCATTCACCAAATACATATTTAGTACCAATCATATGGCCCTGAGCTACCAACAACTAAAGGCTGAATGAAATTTGGTTGTACATAAGAGGAGTAAAATAGAAAATATACCCTACAACTTTCCCCAAACTTCAATTATCATAATGAATCATCTAGAGTATTTGATAACGTAGTTTCCTCACCATTATAGTAAGCTTGAAAACATTTCTGGGGAATTTTTATTTAAAAATTTAAAAAAAAAATTTTTAATGTTTTATTTATTTCTGAGAGACAGAGAGAGAGGCAGTGTGAGCAGGGGAGGGTCAGAGAGAGAGGGAGACACAGAATCTGATGCAGGTTCCAGGCTCTGAGCTAGCTGTCAGCACAGAGCCCGATGTGGGGCTTGAAAAAACTGTGAGATCATTACCTGAGCCGAAGTCAGATGCTTAACCAGCTGAGCCACCCAGGCGCCCCTATTTAAAAAAAATTTTTTAAGGTAGGCTCCATGCCCAACTTTGGTCTCAAACTCACAACCCCAAAATCAAGAGTCGTATCTTCTACCAATGAAGTCAGCCACATACCCTTGGCAAATTTTTATTTTTAAAAGTCTTTAGGAAAACACTGCAGAAGTGTCTGATTCCACAAGTTCCTCTTTGGTAAGAAAACTGTAATACTTATTTCTCATAAGAATAAAACCTCAGGCTAGTTACTCACCATTAGTATTTTAACTTACTATTTTCTGTTTTTTTTAACATGTAATAAAAATAAAACATACAAAGATAATCACTTCTAACTCTACATTCCATGTACATCATTTTCATGCCACACTCTACAATAATTCTCAAAGCAATAAGTTTCTTTTACTACCAGTAGAATTTAGTGATTCATCATTTACATACGAAATGTTACATCTTTTACCCAGTGCTCATCCTAACAAGTGCCCTCCTTAATACCCATCACCCATCCCACTCATCAGCTACCCACCTCTCCGTATAGCCTTATAGTCTTATAGTTTGCTTCCTTCTCTTCTTTTTCTTTCCCCTATGTTCAACTGTTTTGTTTCTTAAATTTTATGTATGAGTGAAATCATATGGTAATTGTCTTTCTCTGACTTATTTCACTTAGCAGAATATACTCTTGTTCCATCCATGTTGTTGCAAATGGCAAGATTAAAGGGAATTTGGCCCTCTTAACTTCCATTCCACTTTTCTTCTAGTCTGGGATTTTAGAAAGATAAAAATTACCTTTCTCAAGTTCCCTTCCTCTTAATCTTCTGTACCAAAATTAGGGGTTTTGGGGGTTTTCTTTTTTTTTTTTTTAGACATCCATGGTAGAAATGGAATAAAAGTAGTCTTCCTACTATTCTTTATTGCTATCAGGCAATTTGTGGAATGTGATTTGGACGAATTTGGGGTAGTGAGACTTAGGATTCCATATTCATGGGTATCCAGCAGCAGTGGTGGTAAATATGGTGATTGAAGAAAACAGCTTTTCCTCCAGGCTTGAATAAGTAGAATAAATTCTTAGACACTTCTCATATCAAGAAGTGGGGTTTGTATTTCCTTCACTTGAATCTGGGATGGCCTGTGCCTTCTTCAATCAATGTGGCAAAAGTCACCTCAAAACTGTTGTGAACCTACCACTTAAGCAGACTGGGAGTTTTTACTACATTCTTCTTAGAGCACCAAGTCACAGTAGGAAGCCCAGTCCCTTGCCAGACTGAGAGGAAGCACAAGGCTATGTGGAGACACAGAAACAGGTATCGGGACAGTGCCCAATTGTTCCAGCTCTCAGCCTTTGTTCATACCAGCAGAGGCCGCAGATATCATCTAGCAGAGATGAGTCGTATTTATTGACGCCTTTTCTACACTCTTGCTTCACGGGATCGTGAACTATAATAACATATATTATTATTGTAAGCCACAAAGACTTGGGTGATTTGTTACACAGTTTACCAGAATAGAATCCAGGGCTGAAACTCATGAGGTACTGTAATGACAACCCAAGTTGGATAGCATTGGTTTTGGGACTGAGCAGAGCTGGCCCACCAAGAATGGTCTTTAGGAAATTGTTACTAAAAGCATGATAACACTTTGAGAACACATAATGAAAGCTTGAAAAATAATGATGAAAATATTACTGGAGGCTGATGAAAAGGCTTTTATCATGACAAAAGTTTTGGTGAAACTGTTGCTGGTGGTCATGTGGAAAATTGACAGCAAACCTAATGAATTCATGGATCTGCATGGATATACTTCTTTTCTCTTTTCTTTTCCTTCCTTCTTTTTTTTCTTCCTTCCTTCCTCCCTTCCTTCCTTCCTTCCTTCCTTCCTTCCTTCCTTCCTTTCTCTCTCTCACTCTCTCTCTCTCTTTCTTTCTTTCTTTCTTTCTTTCTTTTTTCCCTGGGTATTTTTCTAAGCAGAATGTAGAAAAGCCAATTAGCTACTTCATGCTTCTGATGATAGAACACAAGATGATAAATATGGACTAAAAAATAATAATAAACAAACAAAACCACAACCAACCAAACAAAAAAAAAACCCTGTTCACTTTTTAAGAAAAATCTGGAGGAAATAGTTCTGATTCAACTTGTTGGGATCAAAACTAAAACTGTCCTATTGTTTACTTTCTTTACATTAAAAAAAAAAAGACTCTCAAAGGAAAAACGAATGGGGGTCTGTAGGACAAATATAAATTATATAGCACTTCAAGATGTCAGTGAAAAGTCCTAAGGGCATAACAGTAAGACACTCTGTTGATAACTTAGAAAGATTTAAGACAGTGCTTCATTGGAACTTTCAGTTACACAGAAGGTATCCTAAGGGCTTTATGAGCACTGTTCATGGACCAAGACTTTCTGGATACAAAAATAAAATTAGTTTTAATCCCAAGTCTTTTTTTTAGCAGAACTTTCTCAAAATTAGAGACACTTTCAAGAAAAAGGTGAAATAGGAAAAGCTGTCAAAAAAAAAAAATCTCAGGCTAAAGATAAAGCCATGGGTGTGATTGCAAATTAATTAGAAATTTATAGACAATGTGAAAGAGACAAGATATCTTTTAAGTAGTTTTTGAATGTGTCTCACAGGCATACTTTTAAAACAACAGGGCTTCTAAGAACTGAGGAATGTTGTCCCCCAGCAGCCTCACAGAGGGCACAAAGTAGAAAATTCTCAGAGAATTGAGAGTATAGCTCATTCCAATGCAGTTGAACCTGTAAGTTTCATTAGAAACCTCCAAGGATTTTAAGATGATTGTACAGGTGTAGTCTTCCCTGGTTTAAAATAAGAAACAGAAATAGTACACTGAAAAGAAGACTTTGGATCTCCAAAATTTAATGAGCAGGAAGCAAGCTGAGAATGGTACCCAACTGTAAACACAGTCCATTTCTTTTTTTTTTTTTTTAATTTTTATTTCTAGGGGAGAGAGAGAGAGGGAGAGAGAGACAGCGTGAGCAGGGGTGGGTCAGAGAGAGAGGGAGTCACAGACTGAAACAGGCTCCAGGCTCTGAGCTGGCAGTCAGCACAGAACCCGACGCGGGGCTCGAACCCACGAACCGCAAGATTATGACCTAAGTGAAAGTCGGACGCTTAACCGACTAAGCCACCCAGGTGCCCCAACACAGTCCATTTCTTACGAAAGAGGTAGGATGACCTAGAGGGGAACCAGATAAACACAGAGCTAGGAATGGATGATCATTCCCAGGGAGCAGGACTGGCATTAATCCACTAGTCAACGGTGACCATGTGCCTTCCTGGAGTTCAGAACTTCCATGGTGATGGTCATGTGTATTCTCTTTCCTGCACTGTTGAATGAAATTACCTATTGGAATTTTCATGGACTGTCTCACTCTAGTACATGGGAAGTATGTGTGAGAGTGGGTCAGAAAACTTTTCTAGGTACTGGTCTTCAGAATGAGAAAAACTGTATTTGAAGACTGTAGCCATGGAAAGGCACCCAAGGAGGCTTATCCGCAATTGGTTTCAATAATGACATGCTGGAACTTCAGCCTGTGCCAAGTGCTGTAATGAGATGAATGTTATCCTTATAAGAATTGGAGATTGAGATATAAATGCACCAGAGGAAAAACCATGTGAAGACAAAGGGAAAAGATGGATATCTACAGGGCAAAGAGTGAGGCCTCAGAATGAATTCAACCTTGCCAACACCTTGATCTCAGACTTCTAGCTTCTAGAATTATGAGAAAATAAATCTATTGTTTAAGCCATCTAGCCTTAGTAGGTTTTGTTATGGCAGTCTTAGTAGGCTAATACCATCTATTTCGCCACAAATGAGTAATGGGTATAAACTTTTGTACAGCTTCTCACATGGTTTATTTTATTACTTGGGCAAATCAAGTATATCCAGTACTCATGATTGGCAATCACTCTAATTCTCATTACTTATTTGGACTCCAATCTCTTCTTTGGAAATTTATATCTATCTATTTCTCTATACCTCATTCTCTAATCTATGTTTGTATGTATACATACTTGTGTGTGTGTGTGTGTGCGCATGCATGTGTGCGTGTGTATGTGTGTGTGAAGGAGATCAGAAGAAGGAGGCCTTTATTACTTCTCAGTCTGTTGTTGTTGCTGTTCTTGTTCTCTCTTTGCCCAGTCCCTTGGAAGGCAGAAAAGTTAACTTCCTCTCTTCTGAGTTAGGACACACTAAACAATGTTGATGTTTTAAAGCTTAGAATCAATAAGACACCTGAAGCCAACCCTCACAGGCACCAATAAAGTCATTCTCATGATAGCTCTAGAGTGCACTCTATTTTCTATGGCCGCCCACCTGTCCTTATATTCCTTAGATGGAACTTGAGGTGATGGTATAGTTAGAAGTGATGGTATTACACACAAGAAAACAGAAATGGGCCAAGAGACAGTCCTTGCTAGCTTCTGCTTTTAAGGCACAAAGCCCCTGACTTTTGGTAAAACTGAGGTTAGTTCCTCACCTTGACCAAACCATAGAAAATATGGTTATTAAATATTTTAAAAATACTTTGCTTACTTTCAGTTTATTGGAACTTCTCTTTTTTCTTTGTAAAACAAATGACTGTAACTGTCCCCTTGTAGGCCGGTAAAGGAAATATTTTGTTACAAAAATTGTCTGGCTACCATCTTTAAGAAATGATGATGGAGTAGATAGAGGATACAAAGTCACCGCTGACCATTTTTAGGTATCTACAAAATCAAACACATACATAATAATCTCTCAAAAGGAATCCCATTATAAAAATACATAAATAAATTGAACTGTATTACTCTGGTACATTTGTTTTCTTTTTTCAAAGCTGACCCACTTCCCAGTTAATATCGCCTCTCTATTCTCTAATCATACTGCATAGCTACAGAGTGTTCTTTCTGCGAGGGTCTCTTCTCTGCATCACCCTCCTCTGAATATTCTCAAAATGTGATCTCTGCCTTGTCAGTTCACAGAATCTACGGGGTTCCACCTGCATTCACCCTTCTCCCAGGGTTATAACCTGGGACAGTTATTCCGTTTACCTGTTTGCTTGTCTGTTTCTTTTGTTGCTTGATATCTGGTGTTAAGAAGACATCCATTTTAGACATTTTGTCTTTGTTGTTATTCTAGACAAGTGAATAAATTGGGTTCTTATTTCTCCATCTTGGTTAGAAACAAAAATCCCCTCTTTTATCACCAAGCACAAAGACCACTTTTTATAATAATGACATACACTCGATGTACCACGTGACAGTAAGACATATATTGCACACTTCCAGAAGTGATTTTGAAGGAAATTTCATCATTTAAACATGGTCGTATAAACAAAGGGTCATATAAACAAAACTAATACAAAATAAAAACAAAACTAATTAAGGGCCACTGGGTAGCTCAGTTGGTTAAGAGTCTGACTCATGATCTCAGCTCAGGTCTTGATCATAGGGTCATAAGTTCAAGCCCCGCATTGAGCACCATGCTGGGTGTGAAGCCTACTTAAAATGAAACAAAACAAAACCAAACAAAACCAATTATAAACCTCTTGACCAGAATATTTCAGATAAGAGGGATAATACAGACAACATATGATATTATCATGATCATTATTTTAATATTACTTTAATTTCAATTATATTCATTTAAGTTTTCAGTTTGAAAAAATAAATTTGTGTTTGGGAAAAACACATTTTTTAATACAATCTAATGAAGTGAATAATGAGGTGCAAGTTCCAATTATGGGGCTTCTGGTACCATAAAAGGGCATGTCCTTCCCAGGAACTACCTTATCTGTCTATGCTATTATAGAAGCACACCTGCAGATAGTAGCCAAGAAAATTAAACCAGATTCTGAAAGTGACTGATGACTAACCTATAGTCTTGGAGATGAACCATTCACATAATCATTTTAAGCCATGGCAAATTTGATTGTCACAAAGATGTGGGTGGGTGGGTGCTAGTGGCATTTAGTATTCCGGGTCTTGAAATGGCTGAGGATCCTGCAGTTTGCCACAGCCCCACCAAATGCCAGTAGCTCACCTATTTAAAAAATTAAAATGCAGGAACCAGTTTCTTTCTTTCTTTGATTTAGTTTAGAAAGGTCTAGCCAAACAGGAAGTCTGACGCTAAAAGCAACTGCGGCCACTTACTCACTGGTTACATTCAAGCCTATAATAAACTTTTCTTCTAAAGCCTAGGAAGTAAAGAGTGAATGATAAAGCAAGTATTACATGATATTCAGGACAAGCAAAGGTTACGAGTAAAACTGCTATCGTTTGCTATATTGTCTGGCATTCTCCTGATGGAAAACTGGGGAAATAGCGAGAACCGGTGGGTTAAGGATCATATAAAGTAGGCTTGAGTACAGTGCTATTCTTTTGTTCTTTTCATTTTGGCAACAATGTCTCACCCGTTCTTTTTCCCTTTTAATTGAAAGTCAGGGCTGTTTCCTCATTCACGTAGTGCAACATCTAGGCAGAAGGGAAAATGTTGCTAATTAGCATTAGCACAAGATTTTATCTCTGATTTTTTTTAAATGATGTTTTTATTGAGCCTTATGAGCTCTGTACCTCTTCATCAAAGAAAAGACCTGCCTCAAGGCTGACTCTCCATTCTCTCTCAGCTACTTTATCCTGAGGCCAACTAGCAGATCTGCTTTCAAAGTTTGTGGATAGCAGGATAAAAGCAAATAGAAGTTGGTGCGTGCCCTGTCAGCCAAATGACTGCAATCTTCTCCAGCCCTCGCTTTTACAAAGTGAAGGTGTTAATTGACATCTACCAGCATGATCTGTTTTACTTATTTCCAACAATTTTATGTTATATTCTTAGGAGGAGTTGTAAAATGACCTTCACAGTCTCCCCAAATTTTTTTGCACCTGACGGCATCCGTTCTTTCTATTTTGTAACAGTAGTGCATGTTTGCCTCTATTTGTATAGTTCTATGGTTATTTTAATGGTGATCAGGTGAAATGAGAGAATGATATACTCAAGTCATAATCTTTTCGAAAGATAATAAACAATGCACTTTAGATAATCATAAAGTAATAGAGAAATGGTGAGAGAGCTATCCATCAAGTTAAGTTTTTTAATAAAAGTTTCCAACTATCTATTAACATATGCTCTCTTTATCTTTCTCACGTTTCTTCCTTTTTTTTCTTTCACATTCATAATTTCCTTATACATTTGAATATGGGATTTCCCTCAGGATTAATCACTGGAGAAACATGGGCCTTTGCTTCCTGGATCAACAGAAATGTATGTCTTATTCTAACATGGAACAGTAAAATTTTCTTAATCATTTAAAAGCTCAGTCTAACATAGAACTGAGAACAGACCATAACAAACTACACATATAATATAAACGATATTCTTGGGAAGCTTTAGCAATTCTAAGTGCCCTGTCTTTACATATTCCAACTGAAGCCCAGGGTATTACTTTCTCTTTCTTCTAAATAAAGTTGCATTCATTAATCAAAAATGTTATATCGGTCTTTTTCTGGTCCAGTCTCCCAGTGCTTCTATATCTCCTCCTTGAAACTAAGGAAACTTTAGGAGTTTTGCCTGCCATGAATGTGACAGAAGAAATTAGATTCTCCTTCTGAATCCCTCCCTGTGTTAACTCTGACCTATCTCTCTCTTGCCAAGTTATACTCGATGACCTATAAAATGAATAAGTCTTCTAGATGCAGCCTTTCTCAACCAGGCTATGGGAGATAATTAAACACTCATGTCCTAAGGCATACATTGTAGGCACTATCCTTGAGAAAACTGAGTGAATAGTCACTGAAATCATTTTTATCAGACCTTTAAAAATAAAGTGCTATGTCATCCCATCTCTATTTGGAGGTTTATCTTTCAAGAGTCTTGTCTTTCAAGTTTCTGGCTTTTGAACATGAATCATTTACTGATGAAGAGGTTAGATAATGATGACCTTGTCTCTGACGAATCCAAACTGTTAGTTCTTTGCTGTTTTTCACTGGGTCCTGTAAGGCTGGACCTTTCCTGAATCTGATAGAAGGAAATTCCTTTTTATCATAACTTGTTTTACTTTCATTCTAAGCTTCATTGTAAAAAAAACAAAAACAAAAACAAAAACTCTATGAAGTATGTCTTGTTCTTGATATATTAATGAAAGCATGCAAAAATCTGGAAAAACGTCTCTTAAAAAAAGTAATTTCTCTTAAAATTACTTCAAGTTCAAGATTATCTTGCTCTGGCCTCAATACTGTATCGCAAGGTAAATATTGGTTCTTTTTTTCTCTTTGCATTTTTGTTCTCCCGATTTTAATCATTCCTGAAGCATACAGATGTCTCAGGCAAAAGAGAAACAGACATATATATAAGGATGGGAGATGAAAGCATATTGATATTTTTTTTTTTCATGTCTGAACCCAGTCATTCTCATGTAGAAAATTCCTTTGTCTTTGAGCTATTCCTGTGGTACAAGGGTTAACATATGACTCCATGAATTTGAATATCCACTGTTCAAAATACTCAGCTGAGCTTTGTTGAATCGTCTGCCTAAGACATCAAGGTCCTGGTTGTTCCGAAGTCACATATAACCCCTGATGGTTGGGTAGGAAGAATTTCTAACAACCATCCTGATTTCTTTACATATAAAGCCTAACATTCCTAAAGCCGTTCAAATAGTTTTGCTCCATTCTCTGATCCCGGTCATGCAAAACTAGTTCTAACAACCTACAAATCAGAGGAACAAGCTTTAACTGTGTCCGTCGGGAGCTCCCTAGCAATAGTGATACTTTATTAAGTAACTTTGTAAGCACAGGAAAATTTAATAAGCAGTTTTGCTTTGCCTACTAGGAAGTTCAGGGCTAGATAAAATATTCACGAACAACATTCAAATTCTTTAGGTTATTGGTTAATTAAAACTAAAAAGAATTTAGTATTTTACCAACTTGTCATAGCAATGACTTTAATTATAAGTTAGAACAAAGTTTTTGTAAGCTTGTGAATTATGTTATTAAAAATATAATGGAAAAAACACAAAGGAAAATCACATGCTGTGTTTTATTGTTAGCTGCCTTCCTACCTGTCTTGCTCTGTTGTTACTTATTTCTATGCAACCACGGCACTGTAGTGATTAACAATGAAAATGTTTTCCAACTTTTCTCCCAATATGATCTGGAACTGAAAAAGGTGAGCTCTTACAAGAAAATTAAATCTATATTTTAGAAACTTCATAAAGATATTTTACGAGCAATTATAAATTCTCAGTGTTTCATGTAGAGAATTAGAAAAAGAATCAGGGTAGAGAAGTAGAAGAACTTAAACTGAAACTATTAACTCATTTAGTTATAAATTAATTTTTTGGTCCCTGATGTACACTTGCATTTCCAGTGATGTATGATTTTATAATTCTTATTCATGAAAAATATTCCTATTCTAATTAAGATGCAAGTAAATTCTTGAATAGGGAATTAGATGTGTGGATTTGTTGTTATAACAAGTAATTTAAATTCTGAAAATCTGTGTGAGTTTCTTTTTTGCCCAGTTCCTCATGGGAAAAACTTCATTTTAAGACTTGAAATAGGAAACAGGGAAGACTTTTATGATTATGTTTACAAACTGCTGATTTGTTTCTTTTACTTTCTTTGGCTAACGTCCAATTACAATATCATAATGAAACAGGTCTGCCATCTTCAATGCCATCAGAGGTATCATATTGGTGGCAATCCGATGGCATGCCATCTACTAAAAGTGATTTATTATTGAAAGGCTCTTTACTATCATGCCGTACTTTATATAGAAGTAAATGCATTGTCTTTTAGGCACTGTATCTTTTTAAGATGATTACCTTAAACAGTTGAATATCCCCTCTTAAAATTTGTAGCCCCAAAGGCCATATGTATATAATGGTATACAAATGGTTAGATCCATGGGACTTTTAACTCACTTTGTAAACTTCTATTTTCTTCAAGACTGTATAAGACTGTATGCTTAGTAATCTAATTATAGGCAACTTGTGTGTAATAAACATTGTCCAAAAATGTAGGGGAGAAGATTGCTCCTATCACGGAGCAGGAATTTCTGTTCCCTTCGAGATCCTTTAAGCAGGACTAAGAATTAAATTGAAATGAGACTTATTAACAGGAGAAAATCAAAACTAACACTGTATGTATGGAGAATCCACACAGACATGGATATTCCAAAGACACTTAGGCAAAATGAGATATACGCATGTCATCCTGAACTAAGGAAAAAGAGATAGAGGTCTGTGATTTCAGAGGAAACGAATGTAATTTACAGGAAGATGAAAAAGAGTAATTTTTGGTAAATAAATGTTTGGTGGACCACTGAGAAACAATGGGATAAAGAGAGGACTTTGATCAAAGTGGCCTCGCTGGGTTTCTCCTGGTCTACCATACCTACCTCATGTCATAATGCAGTTATCTATGGTAATAGCTGTCTTCCTAAAGTAGGGTCTCTGTATAAATTTATTTTAGTCAGTTAAGAGGAGGTGAAAAGTTTTATTGAATCTACTGGGTTTTGGCTGCTTTCTATCTCAAAATTGTCTTCATGCAAAGTGGTCCATCTTGGTACTATCTGAAATTGCTCCCTACACTTCCTTGCTGGAAGTGGTTTAAAAATGTTATCAAAGACTGTCAAGAAGAAGAAGAAGAAGAAGAAGAAGAAGAAGAAGAAGAAGAAGAAGAAGAAGAAAAAGAGGAAGATAGTTGTTGATTTGTATGAATAACTAGGCAAATATGGAAGTGTTTGAACCTGAAAACTTCAGTTCAGCTTTTCTCTCACTTACACAGTTATTCTTACCCAATCAATTTTAACCCAATGTGTAAAATGGACAAACCAATTAACTTGGGCTATGGAGATGCATGTGCAGAATTATATATATTAATTCATCACTGTAATATATATCAGTACAAAGGATATATTTTATGGTATACTTGGTAGTATTTGTGTGTGTGCATATGTAAATACTTATTGAATTTGTGTACATTTAATCTTCTTAAACTGGATGGTTATTGAAATTCATATTACACGTTTTGGAGAATCTTCCATAGGTCTAGAAAAATTAGTTACTATCTTTGAATACTGTTTGTAGTCTTCTCATATAAAGTAAAATTCAAGGCCAGTGTTAAGCAGAATTTAACATAGACACATTTGGAAACATCCTTGAGCGTTGTAATACTTTCCTCTCTTTCTCCATTGTCTTCTCCAGCAACAGGTACCCTTATTGCTGTAGAAGAGGAAATGTGTAGTACTCTTTTTAGGTAGATGCTAAGTCTTAGCATCCATAAACATGGACTGCTTCCGAGAAGGATTCATCAAATAGATACTAAGTATACAAACATATATGTATTAAGTATATATGTTTTGAAAATTACATATATATGTACATATATGTTATTTTATGGAATATATATTCATTTTCAATTTTTAATTCTAGCACAAGATGTGCTTATTGCACATTTTCAGCTGGCCATATTTTTACAATCCTCCATGGTTGTTAAGATAATCATTCACTCTAGTATTGAGGCTATTTCAAAGAAAAAGCTGTAAAATTTTTTTTAAATTTTCTTCACAATACTATCTCTGATCATCTGACTCACTTTAATCTTACTTACTACAAATATGTATTGTTTTGTAATTTCCTCACTATTTGTTCCCACTCACAACTTCTGGGTTTTGTTGTTTTGTTTTCTTTCTTTATGTATTCTTATCTAAAATCTTCTTGACTAGCTAATTAATGCTTGATTGAAAGCAAGATGCTATTGGACCATTGCATGTTTTAATCCATTTGTTAACATACTCATCAACACTATTGACGTTAAAAAAGATCTTCATGTGGCACATAGGTTGTTTCCAAACATTCATGCCTCCTTATACCTTGCATATAATTCAAATATTAAAGTCCTCAAATTAGAGTCTATTAGTGTATGAAAAATTACCCTATTTGATTGGAAGATTGTGTTAAATTAAACAATTATCATGATTCTATTTTACCTATTTGAAGAAGTGATTAACTCCACATCTTTATATTTTTGCTGGTGGAGATATAGTAGTAATTCTTTTGCCTCTAGTTTTACAGAATTATAATGACATCTCAGATCATTCTATTAAAAACAATTAGTTTGCACAAAAACATGCATTCAGTGAATATTCAAACATTAAAGGAAATTATATGTATACAGGACCAAACTTTTGGATAAATCAGTCTTATAATTTGGTCAGATTTATGCAAGTTTTACCTTATAACACAGTTAAGGTCAGTGAAGGGAAAAATATTGAAAATTTCAATAGGGAATATTTAATATACATAATTGGTTACAATCTTCATATTTCGATTAGTTATAAAGGAAACATGGAAATAATCCATAAATAATAACTATAGATAGTAACTATCAACCCAAAGCTCAGAAAAACAAAACAACTTAGGGTTCTCAAATGTAAGAGCTTTTGTATTAAAGGTACCCCCCACTGTACCTTTGACATCTGAACAGGGGATACAATCTGACTCCTGCCTGTACAGCTTGTTTAGGGGCAGAAGGAGGCTAGCGTCCAAAGTGCCAAACAATATGGAGGCTGGAACCAAGAGTCACACTGAGGTGACATGCCAGTGGAGGGGGTAAAGTGGTCCTGATGGGTCACAACACAGAAAAGAAATCCATCCATCTCCCCTTGTCTTAACTCTAATTTTCTCCCTATTGCCCTACAGATAGAATTTAGCATGCGGCAGGCTGGAAAAGGAATCAGGGAAATGAACTTTGCAGAGTTTAGTGAAATGGCTCCTTCTTTACTACAGTCAGCACAAGTTAGAAGGTGGCTGAGTCATGGGGCACCTGGATGGCTCAGTCATTAATAAAGCGTCAGACTTTGGCTCAGGTCATGATCTCATGGTTTGTGGGATTGAGCCCTGCATCAGGCTTTGTGCTGACTGTTCAGGGTCTGGAACCTGCTTCAGCTTCTGCTTCTCCATTTCTATCTGTCCCTTCCCCACTCACACTCTGTCCCTCTCTCTCTCAAAAATAAAGATTAAAATGGGGCGCCTGGGTGGCTCAGTCGGTTAAGCGTCCGACTTTCGCTTAGGTCATGATCTCGCGGTTTGTGGGTTCGAGCCCCGCGTCGGGCTCTGTGCTGACTGCCAGCTCAGAGCCTGGAGCCTGTTTCAGTCTGTGACTCCCTCTCTCTCTCTGACCCTCCCCTGCTCACGCTGTCTCTCTCTCTCCTAGAAATAAATAAAAAAAAAAACATAAAAAAAAAAGATAAAAAAAAGAATAAAAAAAAAAAAGAAAGTGTCTGAGTCAGGATTGGGTACATCTGACAATTGTCTCACTTTTACCACCAACCAGTCTCCCTCAAACACACAGAGGTATTTGGATTGTGTAGCTGAATCTGATTAGTTATATAGACATCTTCCCTATGAAAGACTTGACTTTCAGGCTAGAGG
Source organism: Crocuta crocuta (assembly GCF_008692635.1). Taxonomy (NCBI): domain Eukaryota; kingdom Metazoa; phylum Chordata; class Mammalia; order Carnivora; family Hyaenidae; genus Crocuta; species Crocuta crocuta. Next base: position 132,779 of record NW_027530330.1, on the reverse strand, counting down.
AATAACATGTATAAAGCACTTATCTAAGCAGTACTCTAAGGAAGAATCAAACAAATTAAAAATAAAAAAATTCCACAGAAAAATAAGATCAAAGCAATCTAAGGAAGAAAGCCTATTGAAGATTGAGAACAAAGACATTACAAGGCCTAAAAATTAGATGCAAAATATAGCCTGGTTTGGACTGATCAGATGGAACAGATATATGGGGAGTCGATGGAGGAGGAAAAAGTACAAAGGTAGTCCAAATATTATATCTCACTAAAGAATTATTACTAATGTTACTGGTTTTGAAAATAGTTTAGCATGGAAATTTTTAAGAAAATAATATTTGAAATCTTTACTGGAGAAGACTTGTTTTTAATTTACTTTAAAATGTTTCACCTTAGAGAATATGAAATGTAATATGTAGTTGGCTTAAATGACACCTTTGGTATGATGGATTGTCCCCATCAAGAATGTACACCCCAGGCCTGGCACCCCTCAGGGACTAGCTAAGGCAGAAACACCTGCTTTCCAAATCTCAGGAAATACAATATATTTCCTAATTAACATTATGAATTTCAAAAAATGCAATTTCATTGATGAGTGCTGTTTAGTATTCATATAACGAATGTTAAAAATATGTTCTCAATGGAGAAAATTGGAATTATTCAAGATATATTGATTGACAGAAATATTCTAAATGGTTTACTCACTCTTCCTTGAAGAAAAAAAAATGTTTAAATCTTGGTGCTTGTATGAGCAGCAGACGAGCCTGAGAGTTGATTCCTGAAGAGTCAGTGGTTAACCAATGATTTAGAAGATTCTTGTGTAATTATGCAGATGTTAAGTCATGCATCCTACCACTAGAATCCTGCCTTGATGTCTTGAATGAAACTCCATTTTAAGGAAAGTCAGATCCCTTAAGTGGACAGGAATTTGGGACTTCTGTAAGCTTAGCAAACATCATGTAGGCGTTACCTGTGCCTACTTGTAAGTATGCGCCAGATTTTGATCTAAAAACTGCTTTCTTTAAAACTTAGTAGTAAGTTTCTTGGGGACTAGCTTAATGATTGGCAGCTACTTTTGTATATCAAAAAGAACAGAAGATGTACCTGATGTAACTGACCAAACTGACTTTGCTTGTGTCCCAATAGGTACCTCATTCAAAATTTAATAGCTACTGTATCTTGGAGCACTTTTGTATCCTATTACACACACTGTGTATTCAATTTAAAACACGAATCAGCTATTCACTAAGTGTGTATCCTTTTTCTTTTTTTTCCTCTTCTTTTTACAAATTTCTTACTTCTCTGCCTACTTATATTACCTCAATTTTTATATGTCAATATATAATAAATTGATTTCTACTCCTGCAACTAACTTAAAGCAGTTATTACTAATGATTTCCTGATTAACAAAGTCAGTACTTCATTTATCTGGCTCTTTTTTTTAAATGTTTATTTATTTTGAAAGAGAGAGAGACAGAGCACAAGCAAGGGAGGAGCAGAGAGAGAGGGAAACACACAATGAAGCAGGCTTCAGGCTCCAAGATGTGACAACAGAATCGTGAGATCATGACCTGAGCCAAAATCGGATGTTTGAGTGACTGAGCCACCCAGGTGCCCCACTTTATCTGGATTTTTAAAAGCACTAACTATAGCCAACTTCTTATTTTTTTCTTTTCTTTCCTTAAACTTATATGCCTCATTTTTTTTCTTTGATCTCTGATTTGATCTCTCAGTAGATAGGGTTATTTCTTAATATTTTCTAGTTTGTGCGATGACTTTTAATATTTTATACATACACACTCCATTGCCAATCCCACTCATTCCAATGACATCAATTATTACTTAATCACAAATGAACTTCAAATATCTATTGTAAGATAAACTCCTTCTAAACCCAAGCACATATAGTGAACTGTCAATATCTCCCAGAGAATATCCACAGATACCTCAACTACAAAATATTTACAACTAAATTTCCCTTTGCCTTAATTATTATCTGCATTACCTGTTGCACCTCCGATCTTAGATGCTGATATTGATATCCATCTAGGATTTAAAAAATAAAATACATATGTGGATACAATATAATGGCATTTGGCATCAGTTTCTTTATAATACCATTTTTCTTCAGTCACATGGATGAATAATATTTTAGATGGGGACATATTTTCTTTAAATTTACTCAATAATATAGACAAGCTTCTGAAGAAAGAGCACAGTAGACAATTCATTTTACAGAGTTTTACTTACACTTCTAATTTTCTATTTAAAAAAAAATTTAGGGGCACGTTGGTAGCTCAGTCAGTTAAGCGTCCAACTTCGGCTCAGGTCATGATCTCACAGTTCATGGGTTCCAGCCCCACGTCCGGTTCTGTGCTTACAGCTAGCTCAGAGCCTGAAGCCTGTTTCAGATTCTGTACCTCCCTCTCCCTCTGACCCTTCCCTGCTCACACTGTCTCTCTCTCTCAAAAATAAATAAAAAGCATTAAAATTTTTTAAAAAATTTAGATTAAATAGCCTTAGGCTATAGACATGCTCTTAGACTAAGGATAGTTAATGAGGTGGTTACAATGCTGCTCTACTCTGGAATTGTGTGTACAAGGCACAAAGCAATTTTTTCCATATAAAAGTACAAATCACAATATCCACTTAGTGGAGTCTCTAACACAGAACCCAAATAGTCTTTTGGGACTTAAATAATATTTCCCCTAGCTGTGGGGAATACTGTTAGCTAAGAGCTCTCAGATGCCAGCATCCTCTGGAAATTCTCACAGGTTGAAGAGAGCCATTGGACCAAAGATCATGCTCTTTCCATGAGGGCAGCCTGCATCCTTACCACTTTCAGATCAACTCTGAAGAGCTATCATACTTTCTGAGCTTTCTGAAGGATTGCCTGAGGCCTTCGTAAAGACTGCATCAGACTTCAGTTTTTCCCTCTCCCGATCGATACTGCTTCCTTCCTTTCCGCACGAGCTGATGCCAAAATTACTCTTTAACAAACTTCTTGCATGCTAATGTTCATGGAAGATCTGATTCTTAGGAAAGAGTACCAGCAATCATTGGTTCTCTGAGTGGTTCAAGAAAAAAGTCCCTGAAGATGGTATTTTTGAAGCTGGGAGCTGGATCACCAACTCCTGATCCCTTTTAGCTGGAGTACACAGCAGCCAAAAATAATGATGATATAAATACCTGCTTACTATTCTTCAATTTTATTCTTGGTTCACAAAACTAAGAGGGCTAATCGTCTTGTGCTTTCTTTGTGTCAGTTTTCTACTGCTATAACAAGTTATCATAAACTTAGAGAGTTAAAGCAACAAAAACTTATTATCTTGTAGTAAATCTTACAGACCTAAAGTCAAAGAGTTGACTGAGCTGCAATACTTTCTGGATGATTAGGGAAGAGTACATGTCCTTGCCTTTTCCAGCTTCAAGACACTGCTCACACTCCTTGGCTCATGGCCTATTTCTTCTGTCTTCCAAGCCAGCGTGTTGCATCTTTCCAACCTTGCATCCTCTTACTATATCCTCTCCAGAACAAAGTATTCTGTACGTGTGTGTTAAAACTGAGCCCACCAGGATAATCCAAGGTAATCTACCCATCTCAAAGTCCTTAATCACATCTGCAAAATCTTTTTTGCAACATAGAGCAACATATTCACCAGTTCCAGGGATTAGACCATGGATGGACATCTCTGGGAACCCATTTTCCGCCTATCACATCTTTCCTTATGTTGGAAAGTGTAAAGTGTAATCATTTGTTCCTTACTTCAGAGAAAATATGTAAGCCTGACTCAGATTGTTAAGAAGTTTACTGATGAGACAGACCTTCAAATATAATTGCACCAAATACACCCATTTGGTCAAAGAGCCAAATGATTTTCTGACTTTGGTAAGACATATGTACTTTAGAAAATGACAGGAAAATAATATGGAGTTTCAGAGCAGGAAGAGGGTATTGAAGGGGGAGGGCTTTATTACCAATGAATGAAAGAAGAGAAAGTCCAGGCTTGGTTCATTGATGAGAATGGGGGAGTTGAATATTCACATTAGAGAAGTAGATAAAATGAAGCTGTTTTACAGTCCAATTCAGGAGTGGTCATGAAAGAAAGAGATAAGGGGGAGGGAATTCTCTCAACAGGCACAATTTTTGGTGGTATATATGACAATCTAATTTGGGTTTAAAGAATAATGGCCAGGTTCTGGTCCTGCTATAGCTGGAAAAGTCTGCTGTATTGCCGTCTATATCTTTTGCTGATTAAAACTCTGGCAATTAACTGAGAACTCTGAAGAATTTAAGCAAAAATGGGTAGATTATGAAGGAGATGAATTTCCAGGCATATATATTTCCCATGTTAGTTTTCATAACTTTGTTGTAAGAGTGGGCTCCAGTCACATTGTTGCTTAAGGGAGCAACAGCGTAGAGGGCTAAACCACTATTATATACTCTATATCTCTGGATAAGAAATAGGGCCCCCTGTTGACTAAACAGTGAAAGGAAAGGATCCTAGAGAGGAGCCAGTTGAAGAAGAGAGTTCTTTAATTCTGGATATAAGCCTATGTCAAGTCTCAAGTTCACCCCTGATCAGTGCAACAGACAGACCCCAAAACAACACAGTGTAAACTCTGAGAATTGAAGTAAAGTTTGATCACTACCCAAGTCTCAGACTTATCCCTGAATGGCACACATATGAGACAAACCTAAATCAAAATAGTGAAGGCTCTGAGAACTAAATGAGATTTAAACTCAGTGGCCAAAGTCATAATTAACCCTGAATACATGAGAGATCCAAAGCAGCATAGCAAAGCCTCTGAAAACAGAACTGATGTTGGAGCCATCACCGATAGAAGGCAAGATTGAACAAAATTTAACTTGATTTAGAGACCAAAAAGAACAAAAAACAACAATAAACATTCTTCAGGCTTTTGTAACAAGACCCAGAATATACGCAAAATAATATTCAAAATATTCAAAATATCTGGAAGTCAATCCCAAAACATTAGATATACAAAGAACCAGAAAAATTTAATCAAAGCTTAAAGAAATGGCAATCGACAGAGGCCAAATGCAAGATGGCTCAGTTATTGGAATAATCTGGCAAGTTCTTTAAAGCAACTGTCATATTTTGTCACATAAGATAAACACATTTGGATTTTTTGGATTGATAAAATATGATAGTTGAAGTTAAAAAAACAATAGAAATGGGGCGCCTGGGTGGCTTAGTCAGTTAAGCGTCCGACTTTCGCTTAGGTCATGATCTCGCGGTTCGTGGGTTCGAGCCCCGCGTCGGGCTATGTGCTGACTGCCAGCTCAGAGCCTGGAGCCTGTTTCTGAGTCTGTATCTCCCTCTCTCTGTGACCCTCCCCTGCTCATGCTGTCTCTCTCTCTTCTAGAAATAAATAAAAATATTTAAAAAAAAGAGAAAAAAAAACAATAGAAATGAGCTCAATAGAAAAATTAGAGGAAAAGAAAAAAGTGGGTGATTTGAAAATAGATGAATAACATTATTTAAACTGAGGCACAGATTTTAAAAATTGATATTAAAAAAAGCAGAACTTCAAGGACTTACTGGACAGAATCAAATACACTTACAATCAAATCTAAGTGTATCATTGGAGACCACAAGAGAAGAAAGTGACTGGGGCAGGAACAAATGTTTGAAGAATTAGTGGACAAAAGTTTGCATATTTGGCTTTATGACTGTATCTTCTCATGTAAATTAGTGATTTAATTAAATGAAAAAATGGAAACTACTAGAAACATGTTCTTTCTTTAATCATTAATATGTATTCATGTATTGAATTATTTCTTAGCACCTTGAACAAAATCAATTAACTGTAAACATGAGAGTTTATTTCTGTATTTTCAATTATACTCCAGTGATCTATATGTCTGTCCTTATGCCACTAACACATTGTCTTATTTTTTTATCACTATATTAAATTTGGAAATCAATAAGTATGAGTCTTTTAACTTTGTTCTTTTTTGAAGTTGTTTTAGTCATTCTGGGTCCCTTGGATATTCAAATGAATATTAGAATCTACTCATCAATTTCTACAAAGAAGTCAGATGATATTTTGATAGGGATTATGTTGAATCTGTAGATCAAATTGTAGAGTATTGCCTCTTAACGACATTAAGCCTTTCCAGAAGTTAACATGGGATACTTTTCCATTTAATTGGGTCATGTTTAATTTCTTTCAATAATGTTTTATAGTTTTCAGAGTGTAAATTTTGTACTTCTTTTGCTAAATCCATTCGTAGGCATTTTATTCCTATTGATGATACTGGGAATGAAATTGTTTGGTTAATTTCATTTTTGAGTTTTTCATTGCTAGTGTATAAAATACAATTGATTTTTGTAAATTAACAATGTGTTCTGCAATTTAGTAAACTAATTGATTTTAATAGATTTTGGTGGATTCCTTATAATTTGATATCTATAAGAATATGTCATCTGCAAATAGAGGTTGTTCTACTTCTTCCTTTCTATTCTGGAAGTTTAAAAACACTTCCTTGCTTCTTTTACTTAGTAATATGCATTTAAGTTTCCCCCATGTCTATTTATGGCTTGATAACTCATTTCTTTTTAGTTTTGAATATTGACTGCCTACATGTACCCTCATTTATTCATCCATTTCCTACTAAAGGATATCTTGATTGCTTCCAAGGTTTGGAAATTATGAATAGATCTTCTACATGTATCTATATGCAGGTTTTTGTGTAGACAAAAGGTTTCATCTCTGAGTAAATAACAAGGAACATGATTGATGTATTATATGGCAAGAGCATTTTTGGTTTTGTATAAAGCTGGCAACAGTCTTCACAGTAGCTGCACCATTTTTCACTCCCACCAGCAATGAATGAGTGTTGCTGTTGCTGCACACCCTCACTAGAATTTGGTATTGCCAGTGATTTGGGTTTGGCTATTCTAATAAGTGTGTGGTGATATCTCAGTTTTTTTAAGTTTGCATTTCCCTGATAACACATGATGTGAAACACTTTTTCTAATGTTTATTTGTCATCTGTATCTTCTTTGGTAAGGTGTCTGTTAAGGTCTTTGGCCTAGATTTTAATCTGATTGCCTATTTTCTTATTGCTGTTTTTAAGAGGTGTCTTTGTTCTTTTGGAAAGGAGTTCTTGGTCAGGTAGTTTTCACAAATATTTTCTCCTATTCTGTGACTTGTTTTCTCATCTTGACATTGTTTTTGCATGTAAAAGTTTTGAATATTTTTTAAAGTTTAATGTTTAGTTTGAGAGAAGGAGAGAGAAAACATGAATGAGCAGGAAAAGGAAAGAGAGAGAGAGAGAGAGAGAGAGAATACCAAGCAGGTTCTGTGCTGTCAGTAGGGACCCTGACATGGGGCTCAATCCCAAGAACTGTGAGATCATCACCTGAGCCAAAATCAAGAGTCATGTGCTTAACTGACTGAGCCACCCAGACACCCTAAAAGCTTTTAATGTTAATAAACTTTACCTTATCAAGTATTTCTTTCGTGGATCATGTCTTTAGTGTTGCTTCTAAAAAGTCATCACCATCCCTAAGACCATCTAAATTTTCTCCTATGTTATCATCTAAAAGTTTATCTAAAAGATAAAAATATGTTATCTTGTAAAGTTAAAAAATACTTTATGTTTGTCATTCATTTTGAGTTAATTTTTGTGACAACTGTAAGATCTGTGTCTGGATTTATTTTCTTTCATGTGAATGTTCAATTGTTCCAGCACCACTTGAAGAAACTATACTTTCTCCATCCGATAGCCTTTGTTCCTTTGGCAGAGATCAGTTGACTATACTCACATCGATCTATTTGTGGGCTCTCTTTTCTATTCCACTGATCTATTCTTTCACCAATACCATATAGCCTTAATTAATGTATCTGTATACTAAACCTTGAAGTTGACAGTCCTCCAACTTTCTTTTCCTTCAGTATATGTTTACTATTCTGAGTCTCTTGCTTCTGCTACATAAACTTCAGAATAAGCTTTAATATCTACAAAACAACTTGCTGAGATTTTGATTGGGACCATATTAAATTTATAGATCAGTTTAGGAAGAACTGAAATCTCGAAGATATTGAGTCTTCCTATCCATGAACATGGATTGTCTCTTCATTTATTTAATTCTTTCATTTCACTTATTGAAGTTTTGTAGTTTTCTTCATAGAGATCTTGTGTATATTTTTGTTAGATTTATACCTGAGTATTTCAATTTTGAGGGGTGCCAATGTTTATGATATCATTTTTTAATCTCAAATACCACTTGTTCATTGATGATATATAGAAATGTGATTGACTTTCGTGCATTAATCATGTATCCTGCAAGTTTGCTATAATCATTTACTAGTTCCAGGATACTTTGTGTGATTATTTCAGATATTGTACATATATGATTATGTGATCTGTGCACAAAGAGTTTTATTTTGTCCTTCTTTACTTGCATATTTTTAAAAGTTCTTTCCTTGTCTTCATGTATTAGAACTTCTAGTACATAGTTAAAAAGGAGTTGTGAGAGGGCACATCTGTTCCTGATCTTAATGGGAAAGCTTTAGTTTTCTCATTACTAAGTGTGATGTTAGCTATAGGTTTTACACAGACATACAAATTTATACAGATATACCAATGAAATATTCTATTCCTTGTTTACTGAGAGTTTTTATCATGAATGAGTGTTAGAGAGAATCATAATCTTTTGGCAGGGAACATTGTCACAATAAACTTAAAGTTCTGTTATAGTGAAAACGTAGAAAATGAATGTTGGAATATCAACAAACTGAAGTATCTATCACAGAACTCAAAACTGGTTACCATTTCTGTTCTATTTGACATTTTGTAAGCACTTTTATCTATAGTATCTTTTATGAATACCAAATAAATTTGAGAAATTTTCCTATGTAAAGACTAGTTTGCTAAACCTCACAAAAGACAATGACCTGCACAAGGTCTACCTGCATGCTTTAGTCATTTGATCCTTGGGATGCTCAAGTCAGTCCAGCATTGACTGCTCAGGTCATGAGATCATGACCTCAGCTCAGGTCATGATCTCATGGTTCATGAGTTTGAGCCCTATATTGGGCTCTCTGCTGTCAGCTGAGCCCACTTCGGATCTGCTGTCTCCCTCTCCCTTTGCGCCTCCCCTGCTCACCTTTCTCTCTCTCAAAAATAAAATAAACTTAAAAAAATTTTTTTAATGTTTTATTTCTGAGAGAGAGAGAGAGAGAGCAAGAGAGAGAGAGAGCGTGAACAGGAGAGGGTCAGAGAGAGAGGGAGATCCGGAATCAGAAAGAGGCTCTAGGCTCTGAGCTGGCTGTCAGCACAGAGCCCGATGCGAGGCTTGAACCCGCCAACCGTGAGATCATGACCTGAGCCTAAGTCAGACGCTTAACTGACTGAGCCACCCAGGAGCCCTTCAAATAAACTTTTTTAAAAAAATTTTAATGGTTTTTATTTTTATTTCTGAGAGACAGAGACAGCTTGAACAGGCGAGGGTCAGAGAGAGACCCTCTTTCCTGAAGCAGGTTCCAGGCTTTGAGCTAGCTGTCAGCACAAAGCCCAACTGGGGGTTCAAACCCACAAACTGCGAGAACATGACCTGAGCCGAAGTCAGACGCTCAACGGACTGAACCACCCAAGCACCCCAACATCTTCTTTAAAAAAGTATAAAATGTGTTACTCTCCCCTTAGTTAATTAAAGAACCTATCAAGAAATTCCATAAATGCTATAGGAGGTTTGAAAGTAAATAATTAATGTGGAGAATATAACAGTTCATTATTTGGTCTTATTCTAGCACAATGTCATTTATTTCAAGCATCATTTAAATATTCAGCAAAAAACTAAATTACCAGTATTATATGAATAAATATAAGAATGAGAATGATTCTCGAGTATACTCAGAACTTCTTTGATCTGGTTCTTTTTCAGTGAGGTATATTGTAAAATTCAGGGCACCTGTAGGATTTTTAAGAGTAAATATGGGTAATCACAACAAAGATATATCTTGAGTGGTATGTCTTCTTTGTTCTGTTACATTTGATTTATTTTGAGTCAGCTACTGATCATTCTAGAATAAAGATAAAAAAATATTGTTTTCTTTCCCAGGATTTTATATAAAAGTATATAAATATACCTAAGGTATATGGAACTTAATTGACTTTCCTAAGATTAGACAGAAAGTGAGACTTAGATCTCTAATTAGAATCTTTAATGTGCAATGGCCCATACGTACTATGGCTCCAAAAAGTATTTTTGAACTGTAGTTTGAGATAGCTCAGTGTGAATGCAAGGATAGTTATTATTGATCAGATTGGCTGGAGAATAGGACTGTCCAGGTAATCAAAAATTGTTTAAAAACAGAACACATTCCAAGTAGCAAGCATGTAATAGCCAATCTTAAAGAATTAGAGTCATATATGTACATATGAAAGCAAAGACAATTTTATCTTTTATGAACAAAAAGCACTAGGGTCTATCACAGCTATTCAAAAAACCTCATGAAAATAAATAATCACTACATTTTATTTTTCAGACTTTATGGTATGGGAGCCAAAAAAGAGTGAATTTAAAATATATGGTGAAGTTGTTACACGTGTTTCCATTTATGCTAATGTTTGAAAACATTCACCACCCCTTAATACCTATAATTGATGTTTGCTTTCTCACCCTTCTTTCCCCCACCCTCAAGAATATATTTTTGGAAGAAAACCCAGCAATAGTACAAACACTTGACTTGAATGCTTTTCTCCTTACATTAGAGATGCTCTACTGGGAAAGCAGATTAGAACTGATATCATACATAATACATAGATCCTAGAGCATAATTCTGCTAATATTGAAGAAATCACAAAACCAAGAACATATCCATTTAATTTTTGTTTAACTATCCATAAGATCAGAAAATTCTGTCTCATGTTGACCTTGAAGTTTATTTCCATAATTTATTTTAATTTTTCCATCAAAATATTTCATTTATAAACTCTCATAAATAATGAAAATGTTTAATGTTTATTTACTTTTGAAAGAGACAGAGAGACAGAGCAGAAGTGTGGGAGGGGCAGAGAAAGAAAGAGGCACAGAATCTGAAGCAGGGCCTAGGCCCTGAGCTGTCAACACAGAACCTGATGTAGGCCTCGAACCCACGAGATCATGACCTGAGCTGAAGTCAAATGCTTAACCAACTGAGCTACCCAGGCACCCCTACCTCATAATTAATAAATGGAAAACATGTTAATATCTGGAGGAAGAATATATATCCTGTGCTTGTGTTTTGTTTTTGTTTGACTTCTTTTGTTGAAACTTTTCAATATTAAATTTAAAAATACCTGCCTCCATTAGTTTAGAATACTACATATTCACGGTACTCATATTTTGTAGATTTATCACTACTTATTTGATTTGTAGAAGCCATTTTTATCATAACAAATATGTCCATAAAATAAATATTCTAGAATATATTTTCCTTTCCATAACAATACAATTCAACCCATGTGATGGCATACAAAAATATAGGTCATTAACAGTAGTCTTTTTTCTTAATCATTTCACTTTTGGGTAAGAAATTGTTAATACTTTCCTTTTTGCTTCTGGCAGTGAAAAGATGTCCTTTGCTCATTCATGCTCTGTGCAATTTACAGATAGATATTTTTTAGGAGGTAGAGATTTCTGCTATTGCTGATAACCAGGCACTAACCACAGTGAGGAATTGAGCCCATGAGTGGAAAACTGTTAAAGCCTTATATAATTTCACAGAAAATATTGTTATCAAAGAATAAAGTTATACACATGTAATCAGCTATCTAGGCACTTCTTAGGGGGTGGAAGAGGAATAATAAAGGAAAGGGGGCAGTCACATCAATAAAAATGTCTAAAGTCTTAAGGACAGAGGGAGAATGTATATAAAGTATAATTTTCAAAAATTCTCACTTAAACATGGATACACACACACACACACACACACACACACGCATGCATACATTGCTTAAAATTACTTAATTACCACATTAGAGTCTGGACTCTGGCTTATATGTGTCATTGGCAGAGCTGATATTTCAACTGTATATGCTTTGGTAATCTAGCACCTTGATAAAATAATATGGTTCCTTCTGTATGGACTAAAAATCTAGGAAAATTTCAAATTAAGTCTAGATGTAAGGGGATTATAAATCATACTCATGGTCTCACAGATTTCTATGAATTTAGAAATTGTGAATATTTGTTTTTAAAGTGTTGTAAGGCTTATCAAAATTTAAGATTAGTTCTGATTGAATTTTAAATTAAATTCAATAATTGTTTTAGATTTGTGATTTTAAATTGAAATACTTGACAGCTTGTAAAATTACTATATTACCATGTTTAAGAGAATTGAATATGCATTTACAAAATGAATAAGTTCAGTTGATTACACTGAAATTAGTTGTTTAAATGCTTGAGAAGGATGTATTTGTTAGTTCCTGGCACTGACAGTTTCAAGATTATTAAATTCATTACATTTAAAATATAATTTACAATACGTAAAGATACATATTAATTATGCTCATTTATAAATTATGGGGTTTTTTTGAGTTGATCCTTGAAATTGCTTAACTGTTAAAACCAAAGATAACTAGTTTTGGTGGTTTTTTTTTGTTTGCTTTAATATGTTAATTGAATAAACTAATATTAATACAAACATTCAAACAACAGCATGAGGTTTTTTGTAAGAAGATAAAATGTTCTGAACTTCACTATGGTGATGGTTGCACATACCTGCAAATATTCTTTAAAACATTAATTGTAAATTTTAAGTGTGTGAAATGTATGGTAAATGAATTTTGGCTCAATAAGACTGCTAAAAAACAAGTTGACATAGTTTTCCCTGCTCAAGAGCCATCCCTTAGCCACTAAAAGTCCATCTCATTATGTGATTAGCCATGAATTATTCTTTAGAGAAATCATCAGTGATAGAAATGTAGGCTGTTCTCACTTCCCCATTTTAAAATTTATTTAATTTTCAAAAAGCTTTAATGCTATCTTGTTCATAAATTATTGTGCATGTCTCATCATCCTTTAGAATAAACCCTAATAATTATTAAAGCACTTGAAAATTAAGAATTTGATTAACAATTTTGATTGCCTTCCTAAATTTCTGTAGCAACTTATACTTGTATCTTTAGTGTATTATAGTCTGTCCACATCTTACCATATCCAGCTACACAAAGGATATCAATTAATTGTTTTAAAACTATACTAATTCCATTGTCAGATATAATCTAATTATCACTATTGTTTTAATATAGATTTACTGAGAACCAGTGGAGATAGCATTATTTTTTTTCTTTATGTATGTCTGTATCAATCTAGGTCTAAGTGGGAAAGAGAAACCATGCAGTAATGTGTTCAGGAAGAATTTAATAAAGAGTTACTAATTAAAACAAAGGATTAGAATAATGGGTATTTAACTTGTACAAAGTAAAAATTCTAAATATGGGCATAGCAAATATAAGAAAAATCATTTCCATTTGACCAGCCCCATTTCACTCCCAACCTCATTTCACTCCCAACACAGGGCTGAGATCCTGACTTTCTTAGAGAGGGCCTGATCTTTGCAAAAAAAAATTCACTATGGTGCATTAAAATGGAACTTGTTGGCAATCTATCCTTAGGGTGCCAGGGAAAGGTGTTTTGTGGTAGAGGTAGGGCTACAAATCTGCCCTAAAGAATTCTGGTAAAGGCTGTTGGGTGCTGAGTGCCCTTGGGCACTGTGGACTGGAGGAATTAGGTACTAGAAATCTTGCAAGTCCTGGGAGTCCAAGTGCTGGTGATCCCTTTTGTGCTAGCAGGGCCTGAGCTGCAATCAGATCCAGGAAGCAAAATCTTTGTTCCTGTAATGTCATTTCAGCACTACACTGGCGAAGCTTTCATGAAAGAGGCCAAAAGAAAAATATTTAAAATGGCCCATATTCACAGAGCAGGCATAGAGGATGAATTTGGAGTTGGGAAGAAATGGACAGATAAACACAACACAACATCTTTAATGTTTTTCATATTTAGAATTGACATTCGTTTACGTTAAAATGTTTCTAGCAGGAGGTAACTTTTGGTACTTATTTTAAGATACTTTACCACAGTTTTTGAAAATGATTAGTGAGGCACCTGGGTGGCTCATTTGGTTAAGTGTTGGACTTCAACTCAGGTCATGATCTCGCGGTTCACCATTTGAGCCCCACACTGTGCTGAAAGCTCAGATTCTGTGTCTCCCTCTCTTTCTGCTCCTCCCCCACTCTTTCCCTCTCTATCACTCAAAAATAAATAGACATGAAAAATTAAAAAAAAAAAAGAAAATGATTAGAATTTGTAACTTATCTTTCTGTTTGGGTTGCATTTTGATTTACCATAGATTTTAATGTTTATGCAGGAAACTTATTCACGTTTTTCTCTGATTATATTACTTAAAGTTTTTTTTAATATTTATTCATTTTTGAGAGAGGAGAGAGAGAGAGAGAGACAGAGTGTAAGCAGGGGAAGGGGAGAGGGAGAGGGAGATACAGAATCTGAAGCAGGCTCCAGGCTTTGAACTGTCAGCACAGACTCACGAATCCTAAGATCATGACCCGAGCCAAAGTGGGACACTTAACCGACTGAGCCACCCAGGTGTCCTTTCTCTAATTACACTATTAACACACACTTCACCAGACTTAATAGTTGATATATTTATCTCTATTTTTATAACTGTTATTTTTATACTTAATATTTTAATCCCTTTGCAAATTATTTTATTATATCACACTGGGATATTTTATTGTTGGCGTCTGTTGAGGACCAAACACCAGCTGCATCAATGTGGGTTGTGCTTTGTCCCATAAATCCTCCTATTTTACATTTCCCTCAGAAAGAGAGATACATCCAGCAGAATCCGTAAAGAGTAATTCCAAGAATCACATGAAGAAATGGATCTGAGGAGAAAAATGAACACTGGAAGGTACCATGCTATGTAGTATGAATATCCCTGCAAAAACAAAGAATTTTCTTCTTCATTTTTGAGCAGCTAAATTACTGCCTTAGACAGTCTTCAGCTGTCAGGCCTCTTGAGAAATTGCCTCAGATTGACACAGCCATCTCATCCAATGTCATACTACAGGCAATAATTAGCATGAGTTGGTGATAATTAGGGGTAAGATGTGGTATAATGTTAGATCCATTGCTGACTTTATACAATACAGAAGGGCCATTCCAGCTTCCTAATTCTCCAAAGGGACATCTGAGCCCATTTCTAAGACTACTTCATAGGTCAGTGACTGTTTTTGCCCCGCCTTGTTTATCTTCTCTTCCAAAATGTTGATCCTCAAATACTTCCAAAGCACGTACTACACTTATGAGCACCTACTAATTTCTCTTTCTTTGTAAAAGGCACTTTATTAATTAACTATTTATTTATTTGAGCAAAAAAGAGAAAGAGGATACATGCATGACTGGGGCAGGGGCAGAGGGAGAAGATGTGAAGAATCCCAAACAGGCTCCATGTGCAGCACGAGATGGACCGGAGGCTGAATCCCATGATCGTGAGATCATGACCTGAGCTGAAATCAAGAGTTGGAGGCTTAACTGATTGAGCCACCCAGGCACCCCACTACATGCTAATTTCAATCTCAGAGTTTGCTATGTACGGATTCTGTGTCAGTATATTTTTTAACATTTTAATATTTCATCATATTCTGAACTCTGGATCCATTTTCACAAATTGTACTTTAAAAATAACCATTTGATGAAGTCAACAGTGGTTTGTTAACACTGTAGTCATTGAAGGTTAACTATAATAGCACATTAGTACTTTACTCTCGTTTCCACCCATTGGTTTGAGCTGGTTATATGATCATTCTTCAAGAACTCTTATTGCAGTCTTATTTTGTAACATGTCTGCATTTTTTAAAAGATGATTACATTTATGTCATTGTAGTTCCATTTTAGATACCATCTTATAATTTGAGAATCTCTGCCTACGTTTCCATGCATTTACTTTTCATTCCTATTTGCCAGGATCTGGAATGTATATCTCATTTTACTCTGAGTTCCATCCCTTTCCCTACAATTTTAAGAAGTGTTTGTATCTGTTAAGTTGCATTTTTCCTTTATTCAAGTAAAATATGTTTAGAGACATATAAAGCTACTAAATATAGAGAAAGAGGAGCAAATCTGCTGGTTATCCAATGTTGACTTAAAACATAAGCTAAAATTTTCTAAATCCTGAAGCGATGAGTGTTAGATAACATATTTAATCAGGGTATAGGGAGAGCAGACAATCTTGCAAAATGCTAGAGAACTACAAATCAACTGGTTGTGTAGACACTGCCGTTGAATAAATCATTATATGCCATTAGAGGGCAACTTGACAGATACAGTTTCTTTGCTATTTTAAAGATAACATTGAAAACAATTTGACAATAGCATTTGAGCAAAGGCATTTCCACAACCACATTTAGGACATGTACAGGGCAGAGATGTCATTATGCCACTGGAAAGCACCTTGATGTGGGGATTTTCTGAGTGTCAAGATCAGATGGGCTATTTTAGGACTATCTGCATTTTTATTCACTGAAGATGTACTGTGTGACTCTATTATGCAACAGGAATTGACATCTGTCAGATATCTGGTCAGAACTTCTTTGGCCAGACTATATCAAATGCAAATTGGCCAAGGCAATTGATCAGTACTATCTTTTCTAAACACTTGTTACTTCTTCCCCCTTTTTTATAATATAACCAACATGAGTGAGTAAAAAAAGAATTTTAACTTTACATTTGTTTTAACCATAACTGCTAACATACTTAGAAAGACATGGGTAAATTTAACCAATATTTCTTAAATGTAAGTCCCTTTAATTAAAATGTCTATCAGAGATTGAGAGTAAGAAATCTCGGGATCTATAAATAACATACTCCACCAATAAAGAACAGGTTTTGTTAATGAAGCCTTATGATTTTTTTATTTATTTGTTTGTTTCTTGGCAATTGGTTCTTTGAAATATGGAATAGTCCATCACAGAATTTCTGCTACAGCAAATTCATGAATGTCATGTTATTTGAGAAAACATAACCAGAAGGAAAATTTTGGGACTAAACATTTCATAGGCCAAAGATTGTGTGATTAGTTAAAGATAAAGCTTATGTTCCACTCATGCTTTTCCTTGAACTCGCCAAGTCACCTTGAGCCACAGGTTTTCTTCTTGAGCTCTTTTTGCACCTGGAAAATGAGTTAAAATCAATGGACTGTAAGTTCTCTTCACACTAATCTTACTAATCTTAACTATATCTGAAAACATCCTTGACACATTTTAAATCGGTGTCCAAGACTATGCCTACAAGGAAAGGATGTTGATATTTTGCTTTTATGTATGTTAGTCAAGCCAAACAGAAAAAGCAGTGAACCGTCACAATCAATACTTTTTAACACGTTTTTGTTTGTTTGTTTTTCTTGTAACATATTGATTTAGAATTCAATATAAAACCAATCCATTTATCAAAATTGAACTCCCATTTTTAGCTTGCAAAAACACTAAGAAATCAGAATCTCAGACTATACCAAATGAACAAGCTTTTACTCAACAAAAGAAACTATCAACAAAATGAAATGGAAGCCTACAGAATCTCAGACTATACCAAATGAATAAGCTTTCACTTGACAAAGGAAACTGTGAACAAGATGAAATGGAAGCCTACAGAATTGGAGAAAATATTTGTAAACCACATATCTGATAAAGGAATAATATGAAAATATATAAGAAACTCATACAATTCAATAGAAAAAAAACAATTAAAAAAAATGTAAAGACTTCAATAGGCATTTTTCCAAAGAAGACATACAAATGGCCGATAGGTACATGAAAATGGGACATCAATAATCATTAAGGAAATGCAATCAAAACCACAAAGAATGATCATCTGGGTTTACATTTGTTAGAAAGGCTATTAACAAAAGACAAGAAATAATAAATGCTGGTGAGGATGGATAAAAAAGAGAATCCTTGTGCCCTGTTGGTGGAATGTAAACTGATACAGCCACTATCGAAAACAGTATGGAGGTCACTTAAAAATTTAAAATAGAACTATGAAATGATCCAACAATTCTACTTCTGGGTATATATCTGAAAGACATGTAATCACTATCTAAAAGATATATCTGTACAATTGTGTTCATTGCAGCATTATTCATAATAGCCAAGGTATGAAAGCAATCTAAGTGCCGATTAATGCATGAATACATAAAGAAAATGTGGTATATATAAGTATATGTATGTATATATGCATTTAAGTATGTATACACACAAAATGGACTATTATTCAGACCAAAAAAAAAAAAAAAGAAATCTTGTCATTTGTGACATGGATATACCTGAAAGGCATTCTGCTAAGTGAAATAAGTCAGGCAGATGAAGACGAATACTATTGTTCGCACTTATATGTGAAATCTAAATAAACCAAACTTGTAGACACAAGGTAGAACGGTGGTTGCCACCCACTGGGGAGTGGAAAATATAGGGAAAGGTTTGTAAAAGGCTACAAACATTCAGTTATAAAAGATATAAGGAACTAATGTATAACATGGTTACTATAGACGATAACATTGTATTGTACAATTGAAATTTGCTAAGAGAGTAGAAGTTAAATGTTCTCACCCACAAAAAGTAAATCTATGAGGTGATGGACATTTTAGCTCAACGGGGAGAATCAATCCTTCTACAATATATAGGTATATCATCTTATCAGAATGTGCACATTGTATCATGTAATTAAATACATTATAATTTTATTTATCAACTATACCTCAACAAAGTTGCAAAAAAAAAAAAAAGGAAATCAGATCCTCAGAAATATAGGATTTGGAATGCTCTATACCTCACAAAGATTTCTGGGAACAGTTGTAGTGTATGTTTAAATGCTTAAATGTCAAGTTGATATCTTTGTACATTCATAGCCCCAGTGGGATAGGGCTTGGCACACAGAAAAAGCAATGCTGTAACATGAAATCTCACAATAAAAACTTTACATCGCTGTGCTAGAAAATAATTCTTTGACTTAATAATACTCTGATGTCAGCAATGAGCATCAGAATCTCCTGGATAATTATTTCAAAATAAATATACCTGTGACCTTCTTCCCAAAGATTCTAATTTAGTTTGCTGTTTCTCTAGCAAATAATAAATTGCTCTCCTCTATCAATTGTGAAGACTAGTGTAAGGACACAAGTCTAAACCATACAAACTCCATGACAGGCCTTAAGTTTCCCCTCTAAACTAGAAGGCCTAAGTTTCAGTTTCCCTGAAACTATCAGGCAGCTACACATTGCCCAAGGCGGAAGAAACTGCCCACCACTTCACTCCACCACACTACCTTGGCAACGCCCAATCAAGAAAGGCCAGCAACTATAGATAAATCTCAGCTGCCTAATGTAAAAGTTAACCCATTAGTCGCCGAACAAGACTCTAGTCTCGCTCTATGGTTGGTTGAATTTAAGGGTACCCTGAATGTTGTAATTGGATCCTGCCAAAAGTAACAGATACTCTGGATAACATGTATGGTTAAACCCGCTGTCAATAATGTTGTATAATTATGATTGGATCACTGTTTCCATGCCACAATTTCTGTAACTCCCCCATCACAAACCCCATAAAAACCCTACTCTGCCTTTGTTCGGGGCTCTCAGCACGGATCCACTGCGTTGGTGAGGTCTGGGAGCCCGAGCTCGAGCCCGTAATAAAGCCCTTTGCCTTTGCATGCGTGACTCGGTCTCCCCGGTGGTCTCTGGTCGTTGAGGATACTAGATCTGGGTATAACACTAGCTCTTGCAAAACAAAGATGCTAGGCTATAAATGGATAATCTTTCCTTTAATGTGAATTATCTGATTATTACCTACACTGAATATTTTTCTATAAGCTAATCATTTGGTGTTATTAGGACATTTCTGCCTTTGCCTAGATCTCTCTCTTTTATATTTAAACATGTATCCCAATTATTGTACTTTTAATTTTTCAGAAGCTTTCCCATAGTCTTTGAAAGGTAGCCTTTTTCCTCATTGTGCTCCAAAAGAAAGTGCATTACTAACACTTCTATCGTGGCACTTAACACATTATGTGGCAATGATTTGTTTATAGTATGACTCACTCACTAGATTGTAAGTTTCCAGGGCAGTAATCAAGTTTGTAAGCATATTACTAAGCAGGAGCAATAGTGATTGCTTTATAAAATTGGTTAAAATAAACATTGGCGATGACATCCCAGCTGCAATAAGATCCCAGCAATTCAATGTCATGATACTGTGATTTTCAGATAATGCCGGTTCCACTTCCTTGTGTTGGTTTTTGGCAGCAATAGCACTTGAAGGGCAATTTTAAGAAAACTCAGCTAATATTCTTGGCAGATATTTAACCTTATGAAAGGAAATCACTTACCCAGGACTTCAGTATTTTTATTTCAGTGACATTTAAAATGGTAATGACTCCATTTTCTTTTCAGATTTTTAAAATATGTTTTGGTTCAAATTTAACCCATTCGGTGAATTAATCAACTAGCACAAAATCAGAATATAAGGGAATTGAAAAAGCAGACTTTTTTTTTCAATGAGGTCCTTTTATCTGATACATTTGATACTTTATATTGATTGCATACCAATTGATATTCAATAAGCTAATTACTTCTAGGACATGGTTAATATTCAGCTTTATTTCTCTATGCATATAAGATAATTTAGATATTTTCAGCACATATTTGTACCGTTAATCATCCCAGAAAAATTATTTTAAAATATATTTTATTTATAGATTTAGGTATTGATTAATAATAGTTTTTAAATCCTATCCCATTTTTGTATAATTATGATACTAAAAAAATTATAAGAAGGCAGTGGAAACAAAATGTTAACAATCTGTAAGTATCTGCAGTTACTTTTTGTTTGTTTGAACTTAATAGGATTCACTGCCCTGAAAACACTGTACCTACAGACTTAGACAACATAACTTAAAATGACAATCTCCCTTGTCTTCCCTAAGGTTGCATGTTGGAAGAATAAACAGTCCCCTGCAATAACCAACATTGGTACTGGGTCTAAGTTTAAAGTCAAATAGCAAAATGGGAGCAAAGCAAGGCCAAGTGCATTGTAACTTGATAGTCAGCAAGTACAAACATCATTGAACAAAGAAAGTTGCAGGCACCAAATAAAACAAAAGGCACTTCATCAGCATAAAAAGATTTACATTTGGTTGAAGGCGAGGTCAGCTACTATGCATGTGAATGTGTATGCCAATCCTAGAGGCTAATGTGGAACCACAGGAGCAAAACTTAAAAACCTTAAATCCAACAACTGCACTGAGCATAAAATTCAAAGCTTGAATTTACCCAAGAAATTCTCCATGATCTAGAACTAAAACTGCTTTTTTAAAAAATCTTTTTATTTATTTCTAGGAGAGAGAGAGAGACGGCGTAGCAGGGGAGGGTCAGAGAGAGAGGGAGACACAGACTGAAACAGGCTCCAGGCTCTGAGCTGGCAGTCAGCACAGAGCCCGACGCGGGGCTCGAACCCACGAACCGCGAGATCATGACCTGAGCGAAAGTCGGACGCTTAACCGACTAAGCCACTCAGGCACCCCTAAAACTGCTTTTTGATGCACCAGGAAGATCTTTTGTAATGATGGTCACTTAGATTTGTGTTAACATACATAAAATTTCAAGTATACTTTTCCCCAGTGCTCCTTATTATGTCCGAATGTGGGTGTGCTGAACTTCTCAGCTCATATACTAATGCATTAAAAATGATGAAATCTACCACCGTGTCTTTTTCTGAGACTCACACCATGTTAACAGTTAACACCTAATACAGCTTCCTAAGAATGCCCCAACAGAAAACATTTTGTTCAGTTTGGTGTTTGCTGTGACATAATATCAACAGAATATAACTAATTTCCTCAGATTCAAATATCTGAATTTAAGTTTTGTTCAATTTCGTTTTTATATAGAACATTTTTATTTACAAAATTTTTATCATTTTTAAAAATTTTATTTATTTATATTCAAGCTAGTTAACATACAATATTGTCTTGGCTTCAGGAGTTGAACCCTGAAGAATCTCTTACATATGACACTTAGTGTTCATCCCAAAAAGTGCCCTCCTTAATACCCATCACCCACTTAACCATCCCCTCACCTACCTCCCTTCCGGCAACCCTTAGTTTGTTCTCTGTATTTTAGAGTCTCTTATGGTTTGCCTCCCTCTCTGTTTTTATCTTATTTTTATTTCTTCTTCCTTTCCACTATGTTCATCTGTTGAGTTTCTCAAATTCCATGTATGAGTGAAATCATATGATATCTGTCTTTCCCTGACTTATAACTTTTGCTCAAATTTTTACAATTTCATACCTATCTGCCAAAATCCTTGTTAAAATGTAATTGTTTTTGATACTCTTAAACTGTAGCTCCAACACACAGTTTAACAGTGCTTTTTCCCTGGGTATATTTGGACATTTTTAGCAAGAGAACAATTAAAGTCATGGTATTATGATTAGCCAAAACTTTGTCTTGCACAGTACTGATGAAGTCTGATTTAGCATATCATTACAAATGCCTTTCTGGAGACAGGTAGAAAACAGTGTTTTTTATTCATGAAAGAGCTAACAACATGGTTTATGCTATAACTTCAGAATATAATCTAGAAGATTCAGGGTCTGTTAGAAGACTTCCAATAATGACAACACTATGACAGGTCTCCAGAGAAGAAACATTCAATGGGTTTAACCTCAGTTAAAAACATTCAAGGTGGAAACCTCAGTTAACCGGGAAACAAAGCCTTAGAGCTTAGAGAATAGAATACATCTAACCAAAATGGGGACAGGATGACACTGGCTATTCATAAAGGACCACAGTTTCTCTGTTTGGACCAAAACTCCCTATAAAATAAACTATGCCTTAATTATTGGTTATTTAAAATTGCACTTTTACAGAGCTATTTAGTACCTGACACAAACAGTCACATAGAGAAGCATTTATTGGAGGTTTAACATGAAATCATACAAATAAAATTTTTATAAACACAAATCCACATTGAGTCATGACACATAAAAAACAAAGTAAATACAAAGAAAACTAATTGGCAGCTATAAACAGTTGGACACAGTTGTGTCTTGTACACTAGATAGTCTTTTACAAAATAATCATTTTAGATCAACAGAACACCAATCATCCTGCAACATGGGTTACTTGAGTAATCTCCTCTTCTTTTCTCTCACATCATCCTTTAGTATGGCTGGTAATTGTTTTGGTGATCACCACCCACTCCAGATGTCTTGTCCTAAGTGTCTGTTGGCCACTGTAGTCTGCATATCCCTGTACATATCCCTAGTTCCCATAGTTATACCCAGTATAATCATAGCAGCCCCAGCCACAATAGGTTTGATCACCATCATAGACACTATTGTAATTTCCATGCCCTTGATCATGAGAGTTATTAAATCTTTAGTTCCAGTGTTGGTGCTGACCTCCTCCATGAGAAGGCTGCTGGTACCACCTTGACTGCTAGCTGCAGCACCCCTTCCTCCTTCTTCTTGTTGCTGTTGCTGCCTATATACCCCTTTGGGTTGTGCAACTGATTTCACACTTCCCAGGATCAAACTGATGATATCTGCTTTCTAACAATTTCTTCACTGGCTTTTTGTCAGTGTATACGATAAAACAAAATCCTCTTCTTTCATTTGTTTATGTAGCCATGGGAAGTTCAATATTTTCAATCTCTCAAGTCTCCAAAATATTTTTAAATGTGTTCTTCAGAAGTATCTGAGCTCAGTCCACCCACAGAAACCTTTTTAAGGGATTCTTTTTCTTTTCTTTTTTTTTTTTTAAATTTTTTTAATGTTTTATTTATTTCTAGGAGAGAGACAGCATGAGTAGGGGAGGGTCAGAGAGAGAGGGAGTCACAGACTCTGAAACAGGCTCCAGGCTCTGAGCTGGCAGTCAGCACAGAGCCCGAAGCGGGGCTCGAACCCACGAACCGTGAGATCATGACCTAAGTGAAAGTCGGAAGCTTAACCAACTAAGCCACCCAGGTGCCCCTGGGATTCTTTTTCTTTTAAAGCGTTAGTCTTGAGCCGCCTGGGTGATTCAGTAGGTGAAACGACTCACTCTTGATTTCAGTTCAGGTCATGATCTCATGGTTCATAGAATCTAGCACCAAGTCTACAGATAATGTAGATCTTAATGAGGGAAGAGAACACTAACATACCTAGAGCATTTATCTTCTAAAAATAAAATATTATAAACATTGTTGTTTTTCTTCCTCACCCCTCCTTCTGTATCTCCCGCCACATCTTTTCATTTGCTATTTATCAGTCATCTCCAGAGTTCATAATTAACCTGGTTCAAGCAACTGTTCCACACTTCCCATAACACTGCACTGAGCACTCAGCAAACTAAAATGTATCAACACTTTCAAGCCCGAAGAAATGAAGCAAAACAGGTCATTTCCTCCAGCTAATGTTTTTCTTCCAGCATGTTCTTTGGGGTTTTCAGTTTATCTATCTCTAGAGAACTGCAGTGTAACACCCTAAACTATATAATTCATACCTCTAGAGTGTAATATACAGTAAGTTGACAAATGTTTAACAATAAGCTCAGTAAACAACAAAAGGAAAAAAACCCTGATTGTAACATTTGCTCATTTCTATGGTCTGATTATCCATCCCTGCTATGACCACTTTTTAGCTACTGAAGTGATGTTATGGTGTTATTGAATGCAAAGTTGAGAAGAGATGTGTTGTATTATTTATTTCCCCCATATAGATTAAATAGATACAATAACCTCAAGACCATATATGATAGTAAGATGTAGTAAAATAATTAGGATGTAGTGTCCAGCCCTTATTACTTTTTAAAAATAATTCATGTAAATTTATGCAACTTAACTTATTTAACAAGGAACTTGTAAAGCCAGCTTTCATAATCCAGCACATGCTGGATCTAGCATACCACTGGTATTGGTTGTCTTTCATAGCTTTTGCTAGTTTACATTAAAAATCTGAAATAACACAAGCTATCACTTGATTTTAGTGACTGAGAGTTTTAAACAATATGAGAATTGATTTTTTAAAAATCTTTTTTATTTATTTCTGAGAGAGAGAGATACAGTGTGAACAGGGGAGGGCCAGAGAGAGAGGGAGATACAGAATCTGAAGAAGGCTCCAGGCTCTGAGCTAGCTGTCAGCACAGAGCCCGACGTGGGACTCAAATCCACGAACCATGAGATCATGACCTGAGCTGAAGTTGGACGCTTAACCAACTGAGCCACACAGGTGCCCCTGAACATTGATTTAAACATTTACTACCTTTCTTTAAATTGACAAAAGAAAAAGCTGTGTCTAAATAAGAAAAACCCACGTCTAACAGACCTAGAAAATTTCATGGCCCCCCCTCTACATTGTCTATTCCATTTATGTTATTTTCATGTAAATCTCTTCATGAATTCCCTTTTTAAAAATGTGAAAGTGTATGAAATAAAAGGATAATGGAAGCAAGGGATTGTACTGTTAATTTTATCTAGTAATTTCAGCCTGGATTAAACTTTTCTTGGCAGTTGCCTCTCACTTGTTGTATTTGTGGAAATGGAGAGGAAAAAAGTCAGGTGCCTTTCTTGGAGATGTGTACACATTGCTGAGTTCAAGACAAAAGACAGTGATAAAAGTGCTCAAAGTTTTAAAACCTTGACAGTGGAATGATATTTCTTGATTCATTTAAGATTACATTCTAAGATTCATTGTACAATTCATTCTAAGATTACACTATAGACAGGCTGCTGTTTTTTCAGAAAATTTGCTACTAGCCATTATATTCTGCCATGGCTCATTCTCTTGCCCCTCTCTGGGTGGATCAGCAATAGACACCTTCCAAGTTGGTTCCTTGTCCTATATTTCCCTGAATTTGCAACTCGGACCAATTAGCCATTTCACAAGGCTGGAATTCTAACACATAACCTCAGTATCACTACAGATAGACATATTTGTCATGGGGCCTAGAGAAGCAAAGAAATTTCTAGAAAGGAAGATAAATAGGGAAAAAAGAGAAAGGCCAAGCGCTTTACAATGCTTGGTTCCAGTTTCTTCCTAAATTCCCATGCATTTTTGCTTCTGGCTACTATGAGGCATATTTAAATTAGTTCTGTTATATATTTTTAAGGCATTAAATAACATATGAGGCTTAAGAGTATCTGTATTTCTGGCTATGTTCATGTCAAAATGAACTACAATATCATGGATCTCTGCAGATCCATTCTACCACTCACCTGTATGCATTTCAGCCTAGTTCACCAACCCAGGTATAAGGATTTTAAAACAAGGAAAGAAAGACAATACACTGTTAAATACATAGATTAGATGTGTTCTGGAGAGGAGTAAGAAAGTAACAAGGAAGTGCCCTGGGTATACCCCAGAAATAACTGATTCCTTGGTCTCAGGATTACTCCTTGTGTTTTTCAGTCAGTATTTAGCAAGTGAGTCAGTTAATTAACACTTATCAACTACAAGCTGACAGGTAATACAGAGGGGTCAGAATGCAGAACATCATGTCTGCCCTGCACACAATCAGTTAAGTCTTGGGAGACAATTATAAACACATGGAAAAAGAGTTTATAATAATAATAAACACAGCTCTTGACTCTTATTCTCTGTGGGTCATGCTATTCTTTTTCATCTTCAAACCCATTATTCTTCTCTAGTTAAGGTATCTGTGCATTAAGACTAATATCCTTGAGGAGATAAAAGCCAAATGCCAAAGCGGATTTGATCACAAGTTACGCAGATGGTGGTGATTTGATTAGGAGTTTGTGCAACCGGTGGTCATCTGCAGTCTCTGTAGGACTTGACTTTTTTCCTTTCCTGTTGGGTAGTTTGACCAGTTGTGTTGAATGATAATTCAAAAAATACAGCTTGGTCCATACTGTAGTGATATACAACTCCTGATTTTTAAAATTCAATCTTCATTTTTCTTATCTTCACAACCAAATTTTCGGTCACTTTTTCTTTCTAGCTTCCATCACAGTGTAATTCTTATATATAATAATTTACAATTATCTAACATGCTGCCATCTGCCAGTGTGGAAGGAAAACTCTTTCATGTTTATCTGCTGAGAGTTATGAAATTACGCTGATGATAATGCCTACATCAATCCATTATCTGTAGGTATTCTCTATAATGGAGAAAATGAAAATAAATTAACAGGAAGAAAATAGTATACTGCACCTTACAGACGTGAGATTTCCATAAAGAAATGGGTTAAATTCATAAGAACTTAGTAAGTTAAAAGGATAAACAGAAAATTCTTATTTTCATACACTTGCTTACTGAATCTTTAATCTGACTTAAAAATTATAATAGCATATATTTTAGAAAGTACATTGTAATTGATTCTACAATCTAGAAAATAATTTGCAGATACTAAAATTTAAATGGAACATACAAATTATAGCAACAATTAAAAATTATAATGGATAAATATATGATAATGTTCGATTTTCTTATATATTCATACTTTAATTATTAACTCTATATTTTAATAATTTCCAAATAAGAATTTTCAGTGTTAAAATTTGCATAATTGGCTCTTGGCTTCTACCTAAGATTATGACCTTAAACATACTTTTAGAACATACTCTTGATTATATGCCTACTTGTGTTTCAAGATGGTGTCTTCTAAAAGTAATGTGGCCTCTTAGTTTCAGGAATAGTGCTTGTATGTCCATAAAATATCTTAGCATCCTGCAAAGATGCTGCATTCATAATCACTACAGAGCACAGGAATGCTTTCTAAGCGTCTTCACCATCCTTGATATACTATCAAATTGAATCAATGATTATTGAAACATGATTATCTCCTTCAAGATACCACCTTATTCAGCTTGATAATTTATATTCTCATTGGTTCTTACAGAGGTCTTAGCAGTATTACCTTTATACAAATCATTTCTCACCATTTTTAAGGGACCAGAGCTGAACGTCTCTATGTCGCCTTGAACCATTCTAATGGGTCCTGTAATATCACTGCTAATTTTGAATGTTTTGCCTTTCTTCAGTGAGAAGGAACATCTTATGAAGTGCTGAGTTCAAAAATGGTTGTATTAGCTATGTACTGTAGCACAATAATGCCATAAATTTAGGAGCTTAAAATAACTCCTATATATTGTCTCACACTTTCTGCAGGTCAAAAGTTGTCTTTGGTTAGTTGGATATTCTGCTTTAGGGTCTTACAAAGGCAATCAAGGTGATGGTCAAGGCTGCAGTTTGCAGTCTCTTACAAGATCTGACTGGGGAGAAACCTACTTCCAAACACATGTGGTTGTTGACAGAATTCACTTCTTTTCAGGCTACTGGACTGAGATCTGAATTTTCTTGCTAATTTTTGGCTACTCTCAGCTCTTTGACTTTTGATCTGAACATAGAAGCTTGCTTCTTTCAGGCCAGCAAGAAAGAGTTTCTTCCCAATATGGGTGTCGCAGTTTTAATGAACATAATCATGTATATGTGATCACACACACTGTATCATCTTTGCCATATTCTATTGGATTGAAGGACGTCACCGGCCTGCCACACTCAAGGAAAAGTCATAACATAAAGATGTGAATACCAGGAGGCAGGAATCATAGAGTTTACCTTACAATGTGTGTCTCACAAAGAACCTCCTTTCCAAAAAGCTAGCTGAAAATCTGTTATTTGGTCATATCACCTTCTCCTCAAGTTTGTCAGTCTCTTCTTAGGTCATTGGCTGGGTTCATTGTGAGAAGTTCCCATGTCAGCCTGGACAAGAAGGCATTGCCTGAAAGTTCACACAGTTAACCTCTGGAACATCTTGTAACATGAGAAAATTCCTGTGAGGATATTGTTCTACAAATGTATCTATTTTTATTCTCATTACTTTTACAGTGGACAGATATCAGAACTTACCTATGGTGACAGAATAAAACTATATTCAATAGGTCTTCCTCATCAGACATTACTTCAGTGACTTACACTTTTCAGTTAAAATGGCTTCTTTTTTTTTCATTTGGGGAACAGATGTGAACCATCTGTTTTTAATCAAAAATCCATGTTAAATTACACCTTTAATTCTAGTGATAAGTAGGAAAACATCTTAAATGCAATTTGACTTGTGTATATGATTTCTTCATTAAATTTACCTCTTTAAATATGTCAAAACCTCATTATCTTGAATGCTGATGATGTGATGAAGAGATTAAGATTCTGTATACTATATAAACTATGAAGAGGTATAGGAGCAGATCTGAATTACAAAAGCATGTGTTGAGAGGATCATTAAGTAATTTGGTCCATTTAACATTATATGTCATGTGACTATTCCAGACTTTGATACTTTTATATTTTGAAGCAAAAATAGATTTAAAACAACTTCTGAATTTATTATTCGTTTATCTTACTTTTGCCTATGTATCACCTTCGAAAGTCGGGGTTAAAAAATCAGAAATCTTTAGGTATCTAATCCACATAATCCTTAAACAAAGATTTAAAAGCTAAAGGTAATGCTTTTGTCTGATGCAGAGTTTTAAATTCTTTTCTATTTTTATGGGCAAAGTCATGGCCATGCAGGGAAAACTTATCCTAAATGATTGAAAGCTTTTCCATCAAAGAGGTAATTTACCTTCTATTATCAGACACTCTAGACTATTACAGGCCTTTATCGCAAAAATGTCTTCATCATTTAGGACATAATGGAGGGAGGTTCCTCTCCCTACTCATTGGATACGATATCAGTACAGTTCTACACTATCACAATTCCGGAGGCACAAGTGAAATTAAAAAAAGAGAAAGTAGATTAGTGCAGCTGTGATAATTTCCCTTTTGGTAGTTTATGGTTCCATCTGGGGAAAACACTGTTGTCTTTTTGATGCTACCTGGAGAGTCTTGTTTTTTGAACATATTCACAGTCTATATCACAGCCCTGACCTTGGCCCCCCAAAACTCATATCTTTCCAAATCACAGGCAAAGAGTCTTAAGCAAGGCTTCATCCATAATAGATGCAAACTTCAATTCTACCAAAATCACATATATTTTTCTTTTGCTTTCATTCTAAAAAATCATGTTAACAACATAGTGTGTTCCAAAATGTTCCAACCATTGATTTTAGATAAAAAAAGAAGTTGAAAGAGGTGATCTTTAGAACTGGAGCAATAAACACTGTTAATAGTTTCAGATGTGTAGTTAGGCAAGAGCCAGCCAAATGTGTGCACTGTCATCAGGCTTCAGGGGGAAGCACCAAAAGAAAGTCTGCATGGGAAGTGTGGTTCAACCAAGCAGGCAGACACTGGATTGATTTCCTTTATAGGCCAGAATATCAGAAGAGAGCAGTTTGTGTAATGCCAAAGCCCAAGGAGCAGACAGGCAGAAAGACCTCACAACATTAGTTCTGATGAATGAGCGATTAAGAGTGGTGTCAGTTATGAAACTATTGCTCGTAATGTTGCCAAATGCTCAGAAAAGTTGTCAGACAGTGAGTCCACAGGCACAGAGAAACATCAGACTTCCAAATGCCTCCTTACTAAATAGATAAAGGCTATTGAAACCTTGTCAAATCTGACTTGTGCTCCTATCTGGGATAAAGAGGACAGCTTAGTGGAGAGCTGAAAAACACACAACTCACTGGAAGATAAGAAATAGCGATGCACATGGCAGGAAAAAAACTCAGAAGATAATAGTAAAAAATTAAATTAAATTAAATTAAACCAAATTAAATTAAAAATAGTGTGAGTTGCATGTTTATTGGGTAGAAATTACGTGGCAGGGCTCCCTCTACACATTGGAGATGCATCTAAGTCGTGTCCTCTCACACTCTGGTAAAAGATCACAGACCATAAACAAAACAACTAAGTCAGTTATGTTTTATGTCAGAAGGGACTACATTTCAGAAGAAAACTGAAATAGACAAAGATAACAGAGGATTTGCTGTTGGGAGCCATTCTGAGCCCACTAGTCAAGAAAACTTCTTGTGAGGTTAAGGCAAGTTTGCAAGACTCTTGCTGTCAGATGATGACCGATGTCCACCCCCACTCAATTATTTCTGTTTGAGCATCAACCCCCAAGGCACCTTGTTGATTGTTATTGGCAGTCACTTGTCCCCTTATTCTGGCCCTGGTATGATGATTGCACCTTGTGAAGGAACTTATTGTGGGAACTTCTTCTTTTATGATTATGGGAACAGACATCATGTCTCTGGCAGGTCCTGTTTTCTTCGATACTTCCCTTGAGCTATGAACAGGCTAATGACCCTTACTCATAAAAGATTGACCTTTACATGTACAATTCTGTTTCTACCACTGCGTTTGTCCAAGAGGTTCATACAGCTCAACATGTAAATCAACTAACCAAAAATGTCTCTCATGCCCTAGCTATTCAAGAAATCATAGAAAAAAAACTAGACACAAAGGTAAATGCACTAGATGAGGCTATTCTATGTATTGGAAATGAGCTAAACTCTTTTAAGGTATGGTTGGCCCTCTGGTGCCATAAGGAATATAACTGGACAATTAGGTCTTTCCCGGAGACAAAGAGCCTAACTTAGAGAGAAGGAACAGATAACGACAGAACATAAGTTACTACATATACCTTTGCTAACTGGTGATGTATGGCAGTCCTTTCCCTAAGGCCTACACCCCACAAACACCTTCCTTTACACTGGCAGTTGTGATGAGGATGGATAAGAGTATCTACAACTTAATCTATGACTTAATCTTAGCATTATTAGAATGTGTATGTTATACTGTTTTTCACTAAGAACACACTGTTATTTTCTTAGTTACTCAAGCTCACTATAATTGGGGTGGGTCTGCAAGAATACTTCTGTAAAATCTGTTTCTGTACACTTTCCAAAGCATCTTATCACAGAGAACTATCCATCGTAAAAAATTCCATTTTCTGATGCCATGTTAACATTTGACCTATAAATAAAGACACCAAAAGCAACAGGACAGAGATGGCTGCCTGGTGATCAGGAAGAATCTCAGGGCTCTCTTACTCTCTCTCACTGACACTGTCCATCCTTCAGGGACCCCTGGACCGGCTGGAGCCAGACTCCAACAATTTGCATTAGTAGGGACAGGATTGAAATTTTAAACTGAGATGTAGGTGTGGCTTCCTTGATAAGGTAACAGAGAGAGCAAAGTGGCCAGGTTTCTGGAAACAGAGTGGAACAGGCCAAGAGAGCAGCACTTGCAAATGTCCTGAGTTAAGAATATGCCTGGGGCAGGAGCAGTGGGTACAGAGGCTCTGCTCCTAGGTTGCTTCTGGTGCATGCCAGAACAGTGAGAGCCCAGTGTGACTGGTGGAGAATGAGTGCGCTGCGGAGTCCCAAGGATGGGGTCTGAGATACAAGAGGGTACAGATCATCATGGCCCTCTTAAGCCAATGTTAGAACTGAGAGTTTGTTGTCTGAGAAATGAGAAAATATTGAAGTGCTTAAGTAGAAAAGTAAAATGATATGACTTGTGTTTAAGTCTCATGCCAGCTGCTAGACTGGGTGATTTTTTTCTTTTCAGAGCCTCCCTAAATTTTCTATATTGTTCATATTACCATTTATAATTAAAATTAAGCTTTCATTCTTTTTTTTTTTCCTTAAGGCTAGTGCCAGGAACTGGAACAAAATCTTCACCATTCTTTGGAGACTCCAATAAAAGATGCAGAAATAGCAAGGCACTATAATTGTAAAGTACCAGCAGCACTTCTAGAAAGATAGGGCCTATAGCAGTAGTCAAGTAAATCTTATCTAAGTTTGGAACTATATTATATCTTGATATATATTATATATTATATATAAGTATTTTTGCTGGTGTGTGTGTGTGTGTGTGTGTGTGTGTATAATCACCTTCTGGCAGCAGTGTGTTAGTAATTATTCAAATTATAAACAATCTTTTGCAGAGAAGATAAGAAAAGCATATGGACTCAGCCTATTGCCTGAAAAAGAAAGCTTTCAGAGATGCCCATCACACTCCTCCTACAGTCTTGAAAACCACAGAACACCCCTCAAGTCATCGTTTTGCTTTTCTGTATTATTGTTGTTCTGGAAAGCATGTGGAAGTCACAGGCTGTTGTTATCACAGTCCATTGTCGTGAGGTCAGATTCTTCAGGAACTTCTGTCTTTCCACCCAGAATGCAGATTATCTATGAGGACAAACCAGGAGCGCTCGGGAATGCTTGCAAATTATCTGTGAGGAGTCCTTCTCCAACTAAAATTATCCCTGCTTTCTTTTCATGTTTCCATCTTCACAAAACTAAATCCCACACTGCAAGGCCACATGTTGGTTGAGTTATAGTTGAATATTTTGGCAAAGCCATAATGTCTGTTCCAGTTAAGTTATCAATGTTCTTATTGGATGGTGAGTCCATATGTGGGTCATTACATAACTAAAAAATAAATGAACTAACCAACAGGTAAGTAAAAGAGGACTATGTCTGGACGAGGAATGACTATGTCATAAACTAAAGATTATAATTAATTCTCTCCTATATAATTGAGGTTTATTCAAGAAAAAAATGTTAACATTTAAAAAGTTAGGAAAAAACATTTGACTGACTTCAGCTATTTGACGCACTGGACATTCTTCCTCATCCTGGTTAAAAGAATCTCAAAGAGCCCTCAGTCAGTGTTCTTTAATTAAAACAATAAAATAATTTTAAAAAGGAAATTTTTTACTTAGAATGAAATTCATTTTGACAATCAAGTTTCTTTTTTATTCTGTGGTTTCATTTATTAAAATAGTCTCAGGGGTGCCTCGGTGGCTCAGTTGGAGAAGCGGCTGACTCTGGATTTCTGCTCAGGTCATGATATCCTGGTTCTGGGTTCAAGCCCCATGTTGGGCTCTGATGCTGACAGTGTGAAGCCTACTTGGGATTCTCTCCCCCAACCTCTGCCTCTCCCTCACTCAAGTACTCTCTCTCCCTTCTCTCAAATATAAATAAATAAACTTAAAAAATGTTTTCAAAGATGAAAGATAGTTTCTGAAAAAATAAAAGCAATCACTTTTGCCCTTATCACACTCTTTCTGGATATGTAAATTTATTAAAGTCAGCCAGAAATTAGGTAGCAGTGCTTTTTAATAAACAAGAAATCCAAACCTGTCAAATAAATTTATAAATTTTTATTTTATGTTAATTGAGTAAATTGACTAGCATTAATTGACTAAATTAAGTGTGAGCTTTTGAAATAATAAAGATTGTACTTTTCCACTTTCATTCCAATCCTATATGGGAATGGTCAGAGTGTAATCAATTCTCACATGTCATCCTCAGTGGAGATTTGTGAAAAAATTGTATGTCTGTGAAAATTCTATCTTGGGTGATTACAAATGGAAAATGAATACCCAGTTTGTGAATTTAAGGGCACTGTCATGAGATAGTGAAAGTAACATGCTGCAAATGGTTAGCAAGTAATTCCCTCAAGATTTTACTCAGCCGCTGGTGTTACTAAACACTTTCTTGTTCAGAACTAAAACAGTTGAGGCAAAATGAATGAAGCCCTAATTTCAACTGAGAAAGGCTCAAAGGTAAATCCCATGTGGTCTATGCTTCTGATGTAATAACCCTGTGGGTGATGTACAGGTTGCCTGGACTCCCAGATAAGATTATAAGAACAGAAGAGGAATCACTGTGAAAAGGGAATCTATTTCTTCTATGCTGCCCTGCTTTGCTATGCAGTCAATGTGTTCTAAAGATGTTTAAAACTATTTTTTTTTAATTTTTATTTATTTCTAGGAGAGAGAGAGAGAGAGAGAGACAGTGAGCAGGGGAGGGTCAGAGAGAGAGGGAGTCACAGACTGAAACAGGCTCCAGGCTCTGAGCTGGCAGTCAGCACAGAACCCGACGCGGGGCTCGAACCCACGAACCGCGAGATCATGACCTAAGCGAAAGTCGGACGCTTAACCGACTAAGCCACCCAGGCGCCCCTAAAGATGTTTAAAACTGTATTAAAGAATGAATCCCTGAAAATGGAAACCAATGAACATCCAAATCAGGTTCTGAGAGAAGTCAGTAATACTTGCCAGTTGCCAGCTGCTATTCTTTTTTGTTTTCAGCTTCACTGAAGCTGAGAAAGATGATAAGATACTTAAAGTGCACAATGTGATATGATAAATGCATACGTTTTTTCGTGAAAAATGGTGGGAAAATTGGTAAATGGACTAAGTGCTGTTATATGTTTCTTACTTGCTGTACATTTATTTAAAAAATAGAATTCATTTATTTATTTTTTTATTTTCATGTGTGTGTGGAAACTAGGTCTTAAGTAGCCTTTCCCATTAAACCATGTGAGGAGGTTGCAGAAGGTTGGGATAAACTGCTTCATTTCAACTTTATTTCTCTATCCGTTGTCTCAAACAAGAATGGACCATGTACCAAAAAGAAACTATTTTGTTGACAGATTATTAAGTTACATGCTCACAGTATTCTCTACATGTATATACTATATCTGTTCTGGAGAATCCTCCAAAATCCTTATGGAAACCATATGAAACCGGGCACACTTCATGCTGCTGGAATCCCTGGACTGCTTGGAGAATGGAGGATGACTTTTCCTTTGAAGTAGGAATACTACTTACATTTTATGTTGCTAAAATTTTACTGGGAAGAGAGAAGCTCCGGTGTGTAGCTTGGGAGGTGGAGGAGGGAAAACTGAAAGAAATTCTAGCAACATTCAAAGCACATTATATCTCATTTGATTCTTAGTTTTAAAGGTTTTATAAATGTTTTTCTCATTACTTTTTCATAATGCATATCTTTATTTCTTCCATTTCCTTTTACAATGACTAGATGTTTCTATCTATCTATCTATCTATCTATCTATCTATCTATCTATCTATCTATCTATCATCTATTTCCAGAGTCTTTCTGAGAGAGAGAGAGAGAGAAAGGGAGAGGGAGAGATAAGAAACAGACTCCTTTGAGGTAGGGCAAAAAAGAGAAGAGAAAACTTTCTTNCTTCCATTTCCTTTTACAATGACTAGATGTTTCTATCTATCTATCTATCTATCTATCTATCTATCTATCTATCTATCTATCTATCTATCTATCTATCATCTATTTCCAGAGTCTTTCTGAGAGAGAGATAAAGAGAGAGAGAGAGAAAGGGAGAGGGAGAGATAAGAAACAGACTCCTTTGAGGTAGGGCAAAAAAGAGAAGAGAAAACTTTCTTACTTATTTATCTGTCAAACTCTGGTCTCAGTTTTGATAGAGTCATCACTGCACCAAGTTTTCTAAGTATCCTAGAGAGTCAGTCTCTCCCCAAACCACATACTGCCTAGAAATTCTCTTCTTCAGATGGTTTTGTTGTTTTGCCATGCTCTAATAAAAATTGTCTCCTCTCATGAGTCAGTGAATGATAATTTCAGCTGCTAGGAGATGGATGTTATTCCAAAGAGTTAAGTAACAGGGTCTTTTCATTTTATATTTAAGATAGTTATATAACTTTTCTTGAATTCTTGTGTTTTTTGTTTTTTGTTTTTTTTTTTTTTCAGAAATATTAACAGTGAGGAAGCTCTTCCTCCCTCTGTAATTCTACCACCTCCTGGTCTTTGAAGACACACCCTCAGAGAGGTTCATTTACAGTCAAGCACAGGAAGACATTGCCTATTACTGTCTAGCCTCAGGCCCAGTGAACAGCTGCACTTCTCCAGATCTGACATGATTGACACTTAGGATTTCACCCATTGCATTGCTTGTTTTCTTTTTCAGAGCTCTGATAATCAGCGTCTTTTATTTCTGTAATCAAAGCCTTTATAAATAGCAAGCATGCAAGACTTCTCATAATATAGAATAAGATGTAAAAACAAAACAAAACAAAAAATTCTCATGAATTGTTCCTTCCCATTGAAGTAACATACTTAAATAATTTCTTGAGAAATTAGGTGTTGTGTATGATACTACACATGGGAGTGTCATTATGTCCATCGCTTTTCCTGATGAAAGAAGGAACCTCACAGCCAGATGGCAATGTAACCTTGAAGAGTAAAACACGGTTTTTGAAAGGTTCCTTACTATCTCCTCCCCTTATATCCTCCTTACTCATTAAATTATGTATTTTCATTTGACTTATTTTTTAAGTTTGAGAGAGAGAGAGAGAGAGCACATGCACAACTTGGGTGGGGGGGCAGAAAGAGAGAGAGAGAGAGAAAGAAAGAGAGAGAGATTGAGAATCCCAAGCAGGCTCCATGTGTAAGCATGGAGATCTTACACAGAGCCTGAGGTTGGGCTCAAATCCATGAACTGTGAGATCATGACCTGAGCTGAAACCAAGAGTCGGACACTTAACCAACTGAGCCACACAGGCACCCCTCAAATTATTTTTTATTTAAAATTTCTTTAGGAAGACCTAACTCAGATATTGAGCAAGGACAAAGTACAGTTACTCTTTTTGCCTATCTTTCTATAATAATCTCGTGATCCTTAATTAATTTTCTTCAGCTTAAAAGGGTCACCTCTTTCTTACTGGTACAGAACACGGGTATGTTATAGTGCTATAGACATTTAAGTTATAACTTACTTTTATGTGATTTCCACATGGGTCTGAATGCCTTTTGGAAAGAAATTCTTTAGAACAGTGTGAAAACAAAATCTCTCATATTACCTTTCTTACAGGTTTAACCAATTCATATTTTTTTCTATGAAGACATTAGAGACTCTTCTTGGTTATTACAAAAATATTCCTATTGTAATGTTTTTGTGAAATGCAAGCAATATGTAAAATTCAATAAAAAGGTACTTGCTTTGTAGAAAGTGTTTGAGTAGGAAAATATAAGAAAATTCAATGTTTAAAGATGAAGATCTAAATCATCTATTCAACATTTTGTTGAATAGCACCAGGTTTTTTTCTTTTAATTTTTAAAATTTTTATTTTTGAGAGAGAGAGAGAGAGAGAGGAGGAGAGGCAGAGAGAAAGGGAGACACAGAATCTGAAGCAGGCTCCAGGCTTTGAGCTGTCAGCACAGAGCTATATGCAGGGCTCAAACTCACAAACAGATCATGACCTGAGCCAAAGTAAGATGCTTAACTGACTGAGCCACTCAGGCACCTCTGAGTACCAGGTTTTAAGATGAAGATAGATACATATGAAATGTTATCAATAACAAAGAAAGCAAAACATAGTATTTTTTAAAGCATGTACTTATATTTATAACTTTTTATTGGGAATAATATATCCAAAACATAGTATTTTTGAGTTGAAGTAGTATTTAAACCTTCCAGGTATGTCTTTTCTCATATTGAGTTAGTTCCTAGGTTTGTTAGTACTTCAATCATAGTGAATGACTAAAAGGAAGAAGCTAAAACTGAGTACATGCAGTCTAAAAGGGAGTCATCCAGCTATGACATTAGCCCTTCAGGAAGTGGATAAAATTATAAATTACAGTCTGCAAAGGAGGGGTTGTCTTTGAACTTAATTTGAGTATATGCTTATATTTAGAGTGTCTATTGGGAAAACGGTCTTATGCTACTATGCATCGTTAGGCAGCAGGTACTCTGCAAGTCAATAGATTACAGAATTGTGGGTCGCAGTGAGTCAACAAAGATGGATTGAGAATACTACCAAAGTGAAGACTGACAAGGAACCTAATCCAGTTTTTTAAAGAGGAGTCCGGAAACAACTAGTCCATCTCACGAGGGATTTGGCCAACCTTGTGTTTGAGTAGCAAAGAAATGGAAGCTTAGGCTGAAGGCATACAATAGGGAGGAAAAACATGTCAAAACTTGGGAGATAGATGTTACAGGCATGATGGCAATCGAGACATGGCCATGGGATGTACCACACCTAGAATTCATTTGGACTTGATTTTAAATATCTGTTGATATCCATGAGTATGAAAAAATGCAAGATTTTTTTCAGTTAGAAAAAATGTCTTTATATACCTTAAAAGCCAAGAAAACACAACAACCAGTTGTGCGTTTAACCTAAAAGTTGTGTATTTCAGTTAGAAGAAAGAGAATTAGATAATTTGCGCCTTAAGAATGGTCATCTGTCAAGCTTTTAAATCTATTCAGAAAGGTCTCAGTATGACATTGTAGTCATATGAAAACCACTCTGGGTGTCTGCTGCCCAGGTCTCGGACATGGGCAAAATCTCTGCTTGTAATATCCTGCTAAATTGGATGGGAATTGTCTTCCTTGAGTGAGTAAGGCTCTTTTTAACTTTGGAGTAATTTAGAATTAAGTATATACATCATTAAGAAAATAAATGTCTTTGTATTCATATTTGTGAGTTAAGAAACTGCATATTTGATTTTTTTATACTCTTGTAATGTTTCAGAGACTTATGCCCATTAAGGAATCAACTATGTAGCACCAATTTGCAGGTGCAATTAAAGAATTGATTTAAATTTAGGATGTTAAATTAAGCTCTTCCT
The DNA here is from genome assembly GCF_008692635.1 of Crocuta crocuta. Lineage (NCBI taxonomy): Eukaryota > Metazoa > Chordata > Mammalia > Carnivora > Hyaenidae > Crocuta > Crocuta crocuta. The sequence goes on along the minus strand of NW_027530330.1, from coordinate 93,397 downwards.
AAACGTGTTCAGGCCATTATAATATTTTAAGAATATAAAGGTCACCATATATAGTCATAAAATTTCATTAGTTAAAAGGGAAATCAAACATATTAGGTGTATAATACAGTTTTAGAATCTCTGATGATATTAAGTGAGCAAATGGATAGTAGTTTACTCTGAAACCTCTCAAGGTGAATAAAATTTTACAGTTAAAGTAGAATTAAGTATCTTTTATGAATTAGGTTTAATGAATTAAAATTTATCTTAAAGGTCTTTTGCTTACAAAAATTATCCCTATAGATATTTTAAAAACTTACATCATCAATGGAAAGATAGAAGATCTGGTGCATATTCCTGGGGTGAAGTTATTTCTGAAAAACAAATATGTTTCTGGCATCTAACTGGAAGACGAGTTATGAGTTTTCTGACAATTTTCTGATAGCTTTTGATATCAAATAATAGTAGAAATTAACATGCAGTTATGATAATATTTCAGGATCTGGGAAAGGCAAATTTCTATAACCACCCCCTCCATACACACAAACACACACACACATTCTCTTCTTGGGTCTTTTCAATACTTTAGTCAATGAAATGAAAATGATGTAGCCTCCCACATAGATATCTCTCCTAATATTATTTCTGGTTAGATGAAAGGGAAATACAAATTAGAAAAGACTTCACAGAAAGAAAATATCTCCAAGTATCTTTAATAACTAAAACAAATGTCTTAAATAATTAAAATTACCCTGTTTGTTTAGTGAAAATGGATATTGTTCAACAGAAATAGTGAGTAATGGCTTCCCTTTATATTTTCACCTGCAAGACATTAATTCTTTTATCTGAATAATATAAAGTCTCTGAGTTAAAATAATTATATATTTCTAGACAAATGTTAACATGGAAAACCAATTTCTGAAATCTTTTAGGGTAAGGTTATACCTATGCTTTAAAATATCTCATCTATATATTCTATTTTTGATCTTTTTCTCTTAATTACAAATGTTTCAAGATAATATTTTTAATGTTTCCACACAACCCAAAGACAAAAATAGAAAAAAGTCTTAGTAAAAATGTTTTCAGTTTTCAATAGTAAAGCATAAATAAAAGTGACTTAAGTGTGTTGTTCAGACCTTTTGCAGTTATAAAACTAAAAATAGGTTAGCCTAAAATTTCAAATATAAACTAACTTGAAAGTAAAAATAAAACATGATATTATCATGGTATTTTTTTAGCAGAAGAGTAATTTTAGACTTTTTGTTATATATTTGAATTTATAACCCCTGTAAAAATGTTTATTTAGTGCTCTTGGGTTGATTTTTCTTTTCTTTTCATTTCTTTCTTTCTTTCTTTCCTTCTTTCTTTCTTTCTTTCTTTCTTTCTTTCTTTCTTTCTTTCTTCTTCTTCTTTTTATTTTTTGCATCAGCCTACTTTCTTTTACCTTAGTATGCTAATACATTCTTTCTCATTCTTTTTCAAAAATCTTTAAAATATGTTTTATTATGCACTGCTAATCTGAGAAATAGAATGATTGAAAAATTCACTTATAAATTATACAAACTTGTACATAACAAGTGTCTTTTCCCTAAATTCATTATTCCTGAATTTTTCATTCATACACAAATACAGGGAAAACAGGAAAGTGATAGGGATTTCTCTTCATGTTCTTCTATTAAACATAGAAATCAGTGTTTATGATTCCAAAAAGTAGCCTAGTCAAATAGGAAAAGCCTAGATGTCACTCAGAACATCTCTCTTTTATGTTTTCATGTTAAATCAAAACAAGATACAACTCAACATGAACAATGAAAAGAAAGCATACCCAATATACAAACGGAAGCCATAATTATTAAGCTATCGTATATACTGGTCAGATGTACATTTTAAGTGTAAAGAAATTACTTTTAAGCTAATATATATGTTGCTGTTTATTAATATTAGAATCTATATTTTCAGTAAGAATAATACCTGTGAAACTCAGAAGACTACACAGGCATTATCTCATCTCTTTGATAGCATAATTATGATATATGAAGGACAAGTGTTTTTGCCATCCTGAGGATAGGAAAACAATGGTACAGAACCAGATCTTTTGTCCAGGTGACTAAAGAAATAATTACACAATTAGAAATTTTCATCACTGGGGAGCCTGGGTGGCTCAGTCAGTTAAGCGTCCAACTCTTGATTTCAGCTCAAGTCATAATCTCACAGTTAGTGGGATCAAGCCCCACGTGGAGACCTGCATAGAGGTCCACACTCTGCACTGAGTGTGGAGTCTGCTTGGCATTTTCTCTCTCTCCCTCTGTCTCTGTGCCTCCCCTGCTCACGTGCATGTGTGCACACACACTCTCTCTCCAAAATAAGTAAATAAACTTAAAAAGATAAATAATTCTCATCATAATTTGTGCCCTCAGTATATACTGCACCTAGATAAAATAATATCTACAAGTACTATTTATGGATTATTTTTATCTACCAGTCCTTGCACCTTGCACTTTATATGAACCATCTTATTACATTTTCACAAAAACTACATAAGAGAACTACTGCTCTCATCTTCATTCTACTGATGAGAAGCTGAGTACTGAAGGGTGGCACATGTCATCCAAGGTCAGTAACGGTCATACGTGGCAGGGCCATCACCCAAGGCAGGCGTTCCAGTGTCATAACCTATGCACTTATTTCAGCCCCTTGATTTTATAGACTGAATTGTGTCCCTCCAAATTCACATGTTGAAACCCTGAACTCCAATGTGACTGTATTTGGAGATATGGCCTTTAAGGAAATGATTAATGTTAAATGAAGTCATAAGGGTGGGGACCTAGACCAACAGGGCTAGTGTCCTTATAAAAAGGAGACACAGGAAGGCAGATGCATGGGGGGGTACCTGTGCATGTGAAACACAATGAAAAGCTGGTCTCACCAGAAACCATCCCTCTGACACCTTGATCTTGGACTGGCAGCCTGCAGAAGTGTGGAAAAATAACTTTCTTTTCTTTCAGACATCCAGTCTGTGGTATTCTGTTAGGGCAGTCTGAGCAGACTCATACGATTGCATCTGGTTCAATGATTTGGTGCCGAGTCTTCTGATTTTGGTCCTCCTTGGGCTATATTTAAGATGTATGCTCTTATCAGTGAACAGTTGCCTTCACATCCCCAGTTACTTCTCCTCCTCTTTTTCTCTCTCTCTCTCTCTCTCTCTCTTTTTTTATTATTGTAAGCTAAGGGGATATTTGAACGTTGTTGGTAATTTGTGCTATTGCAATGAGTTGGGAAGACACTTATGTTTTGCTTACTGAACCTGAAAGAACTTATGCTATGAAAGACACGCTTTCCTTCTTTCCTTTGGTTATCTGTGTCTTTACTCTGGCATTATATACCAAGTGTGGTACCCACTGTTGGTCATACCTCAAAGAGCAGTGTTAACAGCAGCAGATGTCACAAGAGAAATATTGACAATGAAACGGGCAGCCAGAATGTAATGGCTCACACCAGAGAATGGTAGGGGGTAAATCATTACTATTAATTGCATAAATGTTTAATTTGCCCACACTTTCAAATAACATAAATGTTTCTACTCCTCTGTCAAGCCATACATGTATATATCTATGTACATCTAAGTATACATATGTGTGTTTGTTTGCATGAGCATTCTGGATTTACATTACTATCACTAAATATTTCTCTTGGGGGCTGTGAGGGTAGGAACATGAGCTTGATTTCTTTAGACCCTCAAGAGGCCATTCTAAATTTTATATCTCGGAGTGCTCCAATGCACAGTCATAAGATTAATGTGCTGCAGTTCTCAGGATCCTTCTAGTGAAACTGACTCTCTGGATGTGTATTATTTATGGATTTTATGTTACCTTCTTAAATGAGAAAGAAAGTGAAAGAACTTGAGAACTTGTAAACTAAAATCAATAGAGATAATAGCCTCTCACACCGAGAAGGTTGGGATGTCTCTGTTTATTTCATAAATGTTCTTGTGGATTAGACATATTCTTTCTCATTTAATGACTTCATGCTTTCTTTGTGTTTCTTCCTTCTTTTTCTGCTGTACCATATTTCATTTTCTTTCTCTGCTTTTTTATCTCCCACACAGAAAATCATGTTGGATTTCATGTGATTACTTGACTAAATAAAGTCACTGAAACAGGCCACAGGAGGAGGCAGGAACCCATTTATTTCACAGTGTGATAGTGATAGTTCAATATTCAGAAGAGAGCAATAATAGTGTATATGGAAGTTCTTTTCATGCGTGATCATTATCTGAAAGATTTCATTCCTAATAGTGTCTTGTTTTAGGGGTTTGTAAAATAATATTGAACAAACTGGTGTCTAGAGAGATGTTTGGAAATATATATTTTTTAAAAGCTTACTACTTACAGAGAGCAAAATTCAATATAATCAGCAATTTAAAAAAAAATCCAAAAGGATTGGATAACTGAATATATTTCCTTGGCTTATTCCTGTGTCTGTGTTAAAGTGAGACTATATTCTTAAAGACATATTTAACTACTATAAATGTTTTGTATAAATTATGACTTTGCTTTAAGATATGATACAAAAGAAACCTTAATGCTTCTTCCTTTATGGCCAAAGCCATAAAGAACATAAAATTCATTCTGACACTTTTATTAGCCATATATTTTTCCTTCTATCAAATTAAATACTTGTATTAAATGTATACAAAATCTAAATGTTTTTATATTTTAGACTCAGACTTTTCTACAACATTTTAAATTCTTAAGGCACTGCCTCCTCAGAGGAATCAGAGAAATGCTGTTTTCAGGAAATATTGGCAACCTATAATTTAACTAATTTGCACTTTCTAATGGGCATGGATTGACAATAATCTCTAGCGGAAATTTTGATCTATCATGCTATTTAACTCTACCTCAAGATCAATGATATATGTTCACCCCAGTACACTTGATAGAGATGTTCACAACATGTTGCTAATTATGCTGACAAATTAAGGAATGGGAAATCTCTCTCTTTATATTTGTATTGCCCTTAATGCTGGTGATCCTGTCTTTTAATAAGAATGGAAATTTCATTTTATAGCCGCATTCAACATATGGTATATAATGCAAAACAATTCATTCATTAGGACAAAGAAATTACCAAATATCATTTCACACTATATAGAAAAAAATAACTGTTGCATTCTTGAATTTTCAGAATATTTAAACACTGAGATCCATTAATTGGACAAATACTACACAACATATTCTACTTTATTGATCATGTTGTATCAAAGAAAACTGCAACATGAACATAATTTTAAAATCATATAAATGTGCAGACCATCTTCACTTTCTTCCAAATAATGCTGGTTATATCATTATTAGTGAGTTGAGTATTAAACAAAAGGACACACAATCTCCAGCAGTTGCTTTTTCTCTTAACCATAATTTTGGTTTAATTTCTGCATTTCATTTTCACTATCATGAGAAAAAGGTTTAATTTGGCTTATTGTTGTCATGAGTTTCAGATTAAGTTAATTATGTCTATAAGTTCCAATTTCCACATGACATTAAATCTATACTATTTTATTTTGTATTTTGTAATGTTTAGTTATTTTTGAGAGAGAGAAACAACATGAGTGGGGGAGGGGCAGAGGGAGAGGGAGACACAGAATCCAAAGCAAGCTCCAGGCTCTGAGCTGTCAGCACAGAGCCTGACATGGGGCTCAAACTCATGACCTGAGCCCAAGTGAATGCTCAGATCACTGAGTCATCCAGGCACCCCAAAATCTATACTATTTTAATATGCATCACCATATATACATTTTGGTAATTTTTTTACTAAAGTGGGAAAATAATAATTTCCATTTGTGACATAAAATATGTGGGGCTAAAAATAATTTTATTTTTTTCTTTTAAAAATTATATTTAAATTCTAGTTAGTTAATATACAGTACAATATTGGTTTCAAGAGTAGAATTTAGTGATTCATCACCTCCATACAACATCCAGTGCTCATCATAACAAATGCCCTCTTTAATACCTTTCACCCATCTAGCCCATCCACCACCCACTTCCCTCCATCAACTCTTGTTAACTTTTTAAGAGTCTCTCATGGTTTATTCCCTCTCTCTTTTCCTCCTCCAATATGTTCATCTGTTTTGTTTCTTAAATTCCACATCTGAGTGAAATCATATGATATCTGTCTTTCTCTGACTGACTTATTTTGCTTAGCATAATACACTCTAGCTCTATCCATGTGGTTACAAAAGACAAAATTTCATTCCTCTGATGGCTGAGTAATATTCTATTATTTGTGTGTGTGTATGTGTGTGTGTATACAACACATCTTCTTTATCCATTCTTTAGTTGATGGACATCTGGGCTTTCTCCATAGTTTGGCTATTGTTGATATTACTGCTAAAAAACATCGAGGTGCATGTACTCTTTCAAAACTATATTTTTGTATCCTTTGAACAAACACCTAGGAGTGCAATTGTTGGATCATAGAGTAGTTCTATTTTTAATTTTTTGAGGGACCTCCATACTGTTCTCTAGAGTGGCTACACCATTTTGCATTACTACCAACAGTACAAAAGGGTTCCCCTTTCTCCTTATTCTCACTAATACCTGTAATTTCTTGTGTTCATTTTAGCCATTCTGTGAGGTGGTATCTCATTGTGTCTTTTAATTGTATTTTTCTGATGATAAGTAATGGTGAGCATTTTTTCCTATGTCTATTAACTATTGGGATGTCTTTTTTGGAAAAGTGTCTATTTGAGTCTTCTGCCCATTTCTTAACTGGGTAACTTGTTTTTAGGTTGTGGAGTCTGATACATTCTTTATACATTAAAAATAATTTTGAACTTAATATGAGACACATGTCTTCAATTATAGTTTATAGCTATCTTATGGAAGGTCTTTGAATATTTTCCACTACATCTTATATCTGAAGTTGTCCCAATGTATTAGATCAAAAGATTATGAATGAGGTAGAAAACAAGCATTAATTTGTAAAGACAGTCATTGCTAATAATAATAGCAGATAGTTTACTGTTGTATAAAATGGGAGGGATTCAAATTCTTTTCTAGTTTATCTAGGAAATATCTATCAATATGTTAAATTTCAAAACTTTCCCATGATACTAATATTTACAGACAATGCATGGTTTTCTCTTACATTCATTAAGAACTCTAATTTATGGCAGAAAAGGAAAACTCTTTAATATATATCTCAGGTGACTAATGAAACAATTGTAGTACCATTAATAACCAACTTACTGGTGAAACAAGGCTTCATTAATTTTTTTGCCTTACACTAGAGACCAATAAAGTGATGGATAATGACTGACATGCAAAAGAGAGAATTCTACATGGCAATAAAGTCAAAGTTGATCAAGGGAAAAAAGGGTGTGTGATATTGTAAGTATCAAAAAATGCTGTCATATGATTGGAAGTGATAGAAATCAATTAACATAAAGAAGTTACTTTTGACCATTGACATTGTTGAAAATCACGAGAAAAAGCAAAAATTATGATGAAAAAATCTACATGATGAAAAATAATGTCTACAGGATTATCTTCATTAATGATTTATAAATGTACTAATTAAGTTGTCTTTCAGCATCAAGTTGTCAGTCTACAATCTTGTTTTTTGGTGCTGAAGCTGGGAGTCAGAAATCTGTGTTTCTGTTTGTAGTTTTCCTTTTAGTTTCTGTCAAGAAAGGGCTCTAGAGGAAGACTAGNTTAATGATTTATAAATGTACTAATTAAGTTGTCTTTCAGCATCAAGTTGTCAGTCTACAATCTTGTTTTTTGGTGCTGAAGCTGGGAGTCAGAAATCTGTGTTTCTGCTTTGTAGCTTTCCTTTTAGTTTCTGTCAAGAAAGGGCTCTAGAGGAAGACTAAAGGACAGAGGATGAAGGAGAGTGTTACTTCTCTATTTGTCTTTCAGGAATTAACTTAGCTGTGGATCTTTTTCTGATATCTTCATTAACCCCCATAAATGGCTGAGGTAACCCCATACCCAACTGCCATGTTACGCATTGAACACTTACTATAACCCTTATTATGCTATTTAGAGGTATCCATTTACTTGGCTTTCTCTTCTACCACACAACAAGGTCTTTGAGGAATTGAACCAAATCTTATTCATTGGAATTGGTACATTAGTAATACTGCCAAATACTAGGTGCTCAATAAAAAAGTATTACATGAATGAATAAATAAATGTTCTTGAGATGGTTTTTTTTTTCCAGAATTATGGTTGTTAGATTTAACAGATAAAAATATAGATATCCCAGCTAAATTTGACTTTCAGTAAAATAATGAATAATTTATTTAGTGGAAATATGTCTCAAGTATTGCATGCTAAAATAATATACATTGTTTACATGGAATTCATATTTAACTGGGTATCCTGCATTTTGGGAGGCTACTGTAGTCTGAATGAAATATTTCCACTTCAACAATGACTACTGATTGAATGAATTCTAGGGGCTCCTGGGTGGCTCAGTCGTTTAAGCGTTCGACTTTGGCTCAGGTTATGATCTTATGGTTTGTGTGTTCGAGCCCCACATCGGGCTCTGTGCTGACAGCTAGCTCAGAGTCTGGAGTCTGCTTTGGATTCTGTGTCTCCGTCTCTCTCTGACCCTCCTGTGCTCACACTGTCTCTCTCTCTGTCTCTCTCAGAAATAAATAAAACATTAAAAAAATAATAATGATTGAATGAATTCTGAGAAAAAAAATCTCATGCCTCATGTAGAATAGCATTTTTCTCTGTAACTTTGGTTTAAATATTCAGACATGGTTCTTCTCAGTGTAATATATACTTAAATAGCTGTGATTTTGGTCCATTTTATCTACAATTTGTTGACCAGATGTACACAAGTGACTTACAGATGTTTTTTACAAGAGTGGATACATATTGAAATAGTATATTTATCTACAGATGCATTCATTTACATTTGTGCTGGCTATGAAAATCACGAGACTGTTTATTTTATTATGTCATTTGATGGATGGAGCATGCTGATTGTCATAATAGCTAGACTTGATTCCTTAGGTTCAAGATTAATGCTCTTCTAATAACAGTGAAACATACTTCATCTCCCAGCAGGATATGTCTGGATGTCTATTGACAGGCCCTATAGTATGACTACCTAGGCAAATACCAGCCTGAAGGTCATCCTTTGAAAATTATACTGTTCTAGGCAGACCCAATATTGTCAATCCATCCTAGACTAGTCACGAAGCTTCTGATACATTGTGGTCTTGAAATATAAATATCCCAAGCACAGTTTTTGACAGCTAATAATTGTTCAATGAATGATGGTTTTCTTTCCCAGTATATGTGAATTCATTTCATAAAAAAATTAAATGATTGTTTTGGAGAAACTTCTGAGCCCTGAAAGGACAAAATTTTAGAATCGTATCCTCTACAATTAACCTACTATACAGGATGGTTATGGGGGTTTAATGGAATGCTGAAGAACACACTGTTCTTGCTTAACAGAAAAATGCAGCTACTCAAACCCCTCAATATATATCCTGGAAACCTTTGGTACATCAATTTTTTTATTAAACTTGTTTTAATTAGAAACTTGAGTAAGCCCATAAATTAAAAATGCCTGTGTTGCTTACAATTTTAAGACTCATTATTATGACCATCAATGCTCATGTATTCTAACTTCAAGTTTTGTGGTCCTTACAATCTGAATGAATGGAGCTACCATTGAATGAGATATATGCAAATAGGTGGAGATGAAGCATATTTTGACAGGAGGTGGGGGTGGAAGAAGATTAGGAATTTAGATCTGAATATTTTAACTTTGACAAGTCAGTCAAAGGAGATATTAAATAGGCAGCCAAAAATGGGTCTGGAATTCATAACAGAAATTAGGACTAGAACTATATTTGAGAATCATCTCCATGTAGATGTTATTTCAAGCCATATGACTTGAGGAAATCTTCAAGATAAAAAAGATGATGGGACCTGGAACTGAGCTTTGATTCATTCCCTCAAACTTCACCCTCACTCAGCTTTACTGAGGAATAACTGACAATATAATTACATACATTGGAAGTGTACAATATGATGATTTGATATACACATACATTGTGAAATGCTTACCGAGATCAAGATAATTAACATAACCATCACCTCACATTTTTTTTATCACTTACTCAAATTTAAAAAGGAGAAAAAGGGAAAGCAGCAAATGTGACAGAGAAACAGTGAAGTGAAATAATGAGAATAGAAAGTACAGTACTCTAGAATCTAATAGACCAGAGTCTAATTAGATGAAAAGCATCAGATGTAGTTAATTTGAGGGACAAACCACAAAATACTGACAAAATATGCCTCACAAATCTCAAGGTCTTGAGAAAAATAAGAAAATATTTGAAAAACTGTCATAACCTAGTGGGGACTAAAGAGACAGTACAACTAACTGAAAATATTCTGGACTGGATCTGACAGCAGATAAGGGACATTAATGGAAAAACTGGTGAATCTGAATAAATTCTGGGGTCTAGTTAAAAAAATTGTCTTAAATATGAATACGTGGATAATAGAATCATAGAAAAAACAGATTCTGTGTCTCCCTCTATCCCTGACCTTCCCCTGCTCATAGTGTCTCTCTCTCTCTCAGAAATAAATAAAACATTAAAAAAATTAAAAAAAAGAATATTGACGTGGATATGTCTGTACTACTTGGCAAGCATCAAATAAAAAGCATACCAATTTCTTAACATTGGCTTGGGGTAAAGGTCTTTGTTCTAGTTTAAACTTTAATCATCAGTTAGAGAAATATAAATATATCCCATGGCTCTCACTTTCAAGCCAGATGTGTATTCACTTTCTCTCTGTTTTTTAAATTAGTTTTAATTGACCTACAGTGAGTATAGAAGTGATGAAAGTGTAAATATTCTACTGGTTTTCAATTTTACTTCTAATTATACCTCAGAATTTTTAATACACATATTGTACCTAGAGCCCTGTGTGATTAAAAGGTATCTCTTGATTACATGCAGAAAAAATATAAATTGCCTATACCTTCACTTAGCAATGTTGTATATCCTTTCTAATATTTTTAGAAATCATAAATATTAAAAGGTTATATACATTAAAACTATATTTTAGGTACTTGTATTTACACAGACACTCTATATATGAAGAGGAACAGAAAGTGTTTTATCTGTATTTGTGTGTTTAAATCTTTCTGAAAAACTTTTTTGGTTAAGGGTTAGTATAATATGTGAAATACCCCAGTGCACTTTTTCACTTTATTCTTCTACAGAGTTATTTTTTATGATAGGATTCTATTAAATAGTTATAAATCTTTTCCCTTTGGCTTGGGTATGGTTGACTACTCTTTGCCAATCAGATGTCAAGAGCAGGCAGTCTGGTTCAAAGGAGCAGTCAAGAGGCAAGAGATTCAAATATATGTAGGTTCAACTGGCATTNAACACACACACACACACACACACACACACACACACACACATTCTTCTAGGTAAATTGCTGTATTCACATGCAATGTTTAAAATAAATTGAGAATATCATTACCCCCCTCTATTTAACACAAAGCTTGAAGTGAATTTACTTTTGAGAATATGAAAGTAATAGTTGTTTTAAAAGAGATTACAGAAACCATCTTGTTGTAAAGTAAAACTCTTGTTGTAAAGTCAAGGAGCAGAATAAATAAAAGCTGAGAAATTTTGTTTCGTTTGGCTCTCTGAATTCTGAATTGTAGACCAAATTTAGTTATGGTGAAACAGCCCTGCATTAGGAAATTCTGCTCTGTGGGTACAGCTTTTTAGGTGCCTAACTTCACTCCATCTCTTGAGAAGTTATTTTACTTGTTTGGAAAGTTTATTTATTTACTATAACGCACAGATGGCCAGAATACGACTCAGTATGCTGTTGTGTCTACCATATTTTCAGCAAGTCTCTCTCTATCAATGCATTCAAGAAGAAGCTTTTCCTTTTGTTGCATAATCGGCTCACACCTGGTGGCTAGACGTTCATGTCAAAAGTATTTTGAGCCATAAAGAGAGGACATAAAGAAAGTAGTCCCAAGCATGTTAGCTGCCAAGATAATCTAATTTCTTTGATAGACTCTTAAGGAAACCTGAGTCTCTGAAATTGGTGTAGAGTAAAAAAGACAAGTAAAAGGCAGTGTGTGGCAAAACAAGGTTTATAACAAAACATAATAGAGTAATTCAGAGTTAGAACACAGTTAAAAAGAACATAGTCTAATTTTGGGTTACCTCATTTCTAGTGGCAGTCTTGCATCTGTTGCTTGTTAGAAAATAAAACATTCTATAGCTAGTCATTTAGAAAGGTGTGAATCAAATGAATCTGTACTTTAATGGAGTCCTTGTACCTTGTTAACCCACAAATAAACAGATACAATATGTTTTCTTTCATTTTTGATTAAGAAATAACAAATAGGCCTATATCTAAAAAATATTGCCTCGATCTGGAAGATGAAAATCATATCTAAATCTTGATATTTAATATATGTTAAGCTCTAGGAAGAATGTATTAACTTTAAAAAAAGGTAAGCTTCTAAAAACCTCAAAACACTTTATAAGGATTATCATATCTGAACAATTACTAATAGTACAAAAATATAAACAGTGTCCAGACACAGAAATGATTTAAATGATAGGGTTTCACATAAATACATTAAATTATGATATTTAGTCTGTTGGGACCTTAAGAACATGGTGGGGATCATTGTGCTATGTTTTAATGCCACTTAATCTCTTTTATTCATGCTGAATGTAAAATCAGCTTATACAACATTCTTAGATAACACTCTTCATTAGTGTTAAGGCATAATTATTAATACAACTAGATGTTTTTCTGTATAAAGGAAGGTTGAGATTTTTTTGGTTGTGGAATATTTAGATTAACAACAGATTTATAATTATATTAAATTAAATGAATAATTTATCCAATGAATTACTAGCATAGATAGCCACGGGAACTTAAGTAGTACATTTAGACACGGTTATAATAGCTGCCAGTTGAGATCACTGGATGTACTGTTAGCTACCAATTTTTGTCATTTTGCTGGCTCTTTATCTATAACTACATTACATCAATTACAAGTGACCTTGGAAATATATCCATTTAATTATAATGTGTGTTCTTCCCGAATCCTTTAACATTTTCTCGTTTGATATGTTTGCAGGCATAGTTTATATTAACAGCATTTCCATTAAATTGGAGAAGCATTGTGCACCTTTATTATTTCTTGCTGTTCAGTGCTCAGAACACATAGACAGATGATAGATAGATAGATAGATAGATAGATAGATAGATAGATAGATAGAAGTTAGAAAGAGAGAGAGATACACAGATAGCTTTAATCCATGCTAAATTGTGATCTAATTTGTTCACTTTAAGGCATCATTATATTTTATCAGGGTGCAGGATCCCTATTTCCTTTACTCAAGTAACTCAAACTTAAATACAGAAATATTTTAGTGCTCACTAGAAAATAGTAATTATCCATAACACTTTTCTAGCAGGGCATTTTGGTAGGCTATTACAATAAATCTATAGCTTAGTGTTCAGAGAAAATCCAGGAATACGAAAAATTCTTTATACTTATATATAAAACATATGTGGGTATGTTTTATTTCAATCCTGACTGATTTAATTATTGAATTTGCCTCTTGTTGTATAAAATGTATACATTTTATATACACTTATTTACATTTATATACAGCTTTCAACCTGTACTTGGCTTAGATTCTTTACTTATAGGAAGGGGATAGAAACTACAAGAAAAAAAGCTACTGTAAGGCCCAGAATGAAATTTTTAAATTCCTTACTACAGAGTACAGGCTCAATGAACAGTAATCTTTATTAAATTTATATTTTAGAGGCATGTTAGCATATTGGAAAGCTCTTTTAAATAGATACGAAGCACTGTCCTGCACTCTTAACTGAATGACTTTAAATAAATCATTTAAATTCTTATAACCTTAATTTCTTCATTTGAGGAAGGATAAAGTTTAAACTTTAGGAGAGACTAGAAACAACAACAACAAAATCAATGCCTCTTTTGAATTCCCAGATTTCCTTAGATCAGAAATAAAGTCGGCATTGAGAAAGACCAATGCAACCATCATTTTTTCCCCATGATTTTAAGATCTGGTGTTTATTTCTTGGACTAGTGCTTTTGTTAAGATTGCCTAAAGCTAGGGGTACCTAGATGGCTCAGTCAGTTAAGCAGCTGACTCTTGATCAGGTCATGATCTCACAGTTGTAGGATCTAGCCCCATGTCTTTGTTGGGTGTGGAGACTGCTTGGAATTCTCTCTCTCTCTCTCTCTCTCTCTCTCTTCCCCTCCTCCAACCTTTCCCCCTTGCTCATATGTTCTCTCTCTCTCAAAAAGACTTCATAAAGCTAAATACAATAAGTTTTAAAATATTCATGTGCTTTATACCCTTAGATAGTGAGGTCCACTGTCTTACAATTAAGTTAATAATTGAATCTCATTACTGGTTTATGTCACTGTTGTTAGAAATTTATGTATTCTGTATTTCATAATTCACAGGTTTCACATTCTAGGATATTCTTTTTTCTATCTAAATAAATTTAAGCAGAAAATTCTGTTACTGTCTTCCCTTGGTTGATTTCACATTCCCTAGTATCTAATAAAATGTCTTGACTCCTTGTGGATTTATTTATTAAGTACTCTCAATTCAACCAGCTCCAAACATATTTACTTAGAGTTCTATTTGTGTTATAATTCCCTACAATAAACATTAATTTCTACTCCCCAGTTAATCCAGAACATTGGGTCAGTTAACATATTTCTGAATATCACTAAATTTTGGTAAGAATGGAGAATTTTGAAATGCATCATTACATGCAAAATATGATGATTACTAACCAAATATAAATAAAGATAGAGACAATATGTATTTCACTTAACAATGCATTTGGACACATAAAAAAATTAAGAAAAGACTAATTCATTATATACCATACAGACTACAATATCTACACATCCTAAGATTACAAATACTTGTTAAATATCGTAGACACCTCTCAATAATTTATTTGTCATGTGGAAAAAAGGCATAACATTCACACATCTATGAAATACCTCTTTTATTTATTTTTAAATGTTTTTTTTTGTTTTTGAGAGAGAGAGAGAGAGAGAGAGAACACAAGCATGCACACAAGTCGGGGAGGGGAAGAGAGAGGGAGACACAGAATCAAAAGCAGGATCCAGGCTCTGAGCTAGCACGGAGCCTGACCTAGGGATCAAACCCACGAATCAGGAGATCATGACCTGAACCAAAGTCGGACATTCAAACGAATGGGCCACTGAGGTGTCCCTCAAATGTCATTCTCATTAATGGGACTAAGCACAATAGGCTGGGACAGGGTCTCATTCTCTATGGAACTTCTGGGTTGGTTTTATATGACATAAATACATGTCTAACTCATCTTACTTTTGTTGATATGGTGTTTAACATCTCAGGCAAAAGGGAAGCATTTGTATCTTACTTTTTGGAAAATCAATTTCTCAATCTTTTAATGCCAAAATGTAATCTCAACAATACTAATCCTCCTGGTGCAGTCAACTAAATATAGTAAAATCAGAAACACTATGCATTCTCAAAGGTTAGAAATTGTTTCATAACTGAATTACATGCTCATTCAGTAACTATTTCAACCCAGAGCACATAGTTCTGGGTAGTAAGTATGGGGTCAAAGAAAAAGAAAATCTGCATTGTGTGTGCTTATTTTACCGTTGAGTATTTTTACAGAGAATGCTCTATTGTGGTTTCTGTTCTCTGATTAGGAAGCCTGTCTTTTCAGTTCAAAAGCCCCCTGTGATTTGAGAGTGCAAGAAAAGCGTACACTGGTGAAGTGACTTGCCGGACCATTGAAGTTCAATTTAAGCATGGAAGGTATCTCTGGGGAGAGCGAAGCCGTTCTAGTCTGTGAAGATATCTATATACCCTGAGCTAGTGGGAGGTACCAGGAAGTGATGGCAGAACCATGGGGTATCTTTGATTCACAATAAGATACTGCTTCTTTTAGAATGAAAAGCCACCTGTTGTTTGTCAAAAGGTACTACTTACTGATTATTACTTTACATATTAATGCAAAGAACCCTTGGAAGTAGTCTCCTGTGCAGCTGCTGAAAGTCAGGCTTTCACCTGTCTCCAATAGGGCAAACTTAAAAAAAAAATGTTTTGTACAGCCAGTAGAGAATGCTTCTTTCTTTAAAGAAATCAGAGCTGTCTGCTGGGGGCAATAAAGAGGGAGGATATGGGGAGTATTGAGTTGCTTATTGCCAAGCACAGAAAAATGCTAATAAGATCCATGCTGAGAAAAGCTCTCACTCATCGGGGTGCATCATTGCAGACATTAAGCTGAGGCTGTGAATTGCTGTTAGCCAAAACTCGAGAAAGGCTAATGAGAATTGTGCCAAGAAGCATCTCCAGTCACCCTGTGAATTGCTGTCTGGGAGCATGAGGTTTGCTATATTGTTTTTGAAATAATTGCATAGCAAAAACTGTCTGGTGAACTTGGTAAATCTATCTGTGCATCAGTATATATGATAAGTATTTGCTAAGATTTTTGCTGGAAACTTAAAGAATAACTATATAATTAATAATCAAATGCATAAATGTGGACACTTTAAATAAATACATCATAATCTAGTGTTCTGAATCTCAATGAGATGAGATCAATACAAGACCAAAGAAAATCTGAACAGAGCCATTTACTGACTTTTCAAAGGATCTTTTACGTAAGACAATAAAGAAAATCCATCCCCCCTCACTTTTTGACAGTATGGCAGCATATATCATCCATAGCTATAGCAATTTGCAAACAGGTAAACCCTCAATCTTTTTTATGACAAAAGCAGATAATAAAATGGAGTGTCCTATTCAAAAGTAACTGGACTGAAAGCTGATAGTTGTTGATTCTTCTTATTTTAACATGGCCACTTGGCTTATGTATTCCTGCTCAAGTACAGTGTAAGAGAGTACAGGGCGATCAATGAAATGCTGGAGGAAATTGAGCACAGAGGATTTCCCGAAGTTGCTTAAAAAGCACGGGTTAAGATGTGCTAATGAGCACAGTTCATTTTAAGTGCCAATAACTATTGGGATTGTCTGATAAACATGAAAAATATTTTCCCCTTTCTATATAAAATTCTGATGTAAAATATTCCTGCTAGTGCAGTCAGTTAGAAATTAATAGAGAGGTAGTTTAGAGTAGTAAAACTTAGGGAAATGTGAATTACAGTCTCTGTTCTTTTGCTAATTAGCTTCCCTTGGGACAATGACTTTCCTTACTTGTGTCTCACTTAAAAAAAATAATGGTCTGCACCATTCATCAAAATTTCAGACCTATATGTGTGGATTTTATGTATGGTCAGGGAATTAAGCGTATCCCTCACCCATTTGATAGTTCAGAAATAGAAGGAGTGCTCTAAGATTTCTCAGTGTGTGGGTATGTGCCTGTGTGTATAAGACAGAGAGAGAGAAAAAGAGAGAGAGAGGGAATGAGTGAGGAAGAGGGTCAGAGGAAGAGAGAGAGAGAATCTTGAGCAGACTCCACATTCACCATGGAGCTCATTCTGGGCTCCATCTTATGACCGTGAGTTCATGACCTGAGCTGAAATCAAGAGCCAGAAGTTTAACCAACTGAGCCACCCAGGTGGCCCTCAATACTCTATCATAAATTTAACTCATCTCAAAATTGCTGATCTGCATGTTTACAAAAGAAAATTTTCACTGGCCACATGTTAAAAATGGCAAATGAAACTTCACTCAGGACCACTGCACTAGGGCAGAGATTAAGTTCAATTCCACTGAAATAAAAGGTAGTTCTTTTGTGTGTGTGTGTGTTTGTTTAACCTGGGATGACAAAACAAAGGAACAAAACCTCTGATGGTTACCAGAGGGGAGGAGAGTGGGGGGATTGGTTAAATAGGTGATGGGGTTTAGGGAGTGAACTTATTGTGATAACACAACAGTGTTATCATCACACTGGGTGTTGTATGGAGGTGTTGAATCACTACAAAGTACACCTGAAGCTGATGTTATACTGTATGTTAAGTAACTGGAATTTGAACAAAAACCTAAAAAAATAAAATTGTGGGTTTTAACCTGCAAAACGTAAATAGGAAAAGCAAATTAAAACCTGGGATGAGCTAATGGAGAAGTGATACAGGACTTCATGGGGAAGGATGGTCAATATGATGAGCCATCTATCTGTGTTTGCTAATTGTCACTTATCTAATGAGGTCCCTACCCTCCCACAGAGACTGGAAAACAGGGGTCCTATCTTTCTTGAAGGTAACATTTCAAAGGAGTTGCTGCTGGGTCATTGAGAAAAATGTTCCTGTGCTGGAGAAGATTTGCTTCTCAGAGGGGCAGAGAAAGAATGTACAACTGCATGTTTTCTAAGGTAAATAAGAAAGGGAGTTCAGAGGCCTAAATTCAGGAAGAAGCATATCTAAAGTTTAGTCAAACTGAGGAGGACAGTAAGGCCATCTTGCTCACACCACAGGCAGAGGACTGACTTTAAATGGTTATTAAATTCAAGCAACAAAGGAACACACACGTGTGCAAATCTAAAGATTCTTTATCTTCGTGCAATCTTCCTTCTCTGGTAGTTTGCCACCCTGTGCTCTAAACTCTGTCCCCAACTCACTGAGATCCCTCGGGTGGCTCCCATTGGGTTTCCTCTCTTGTGTTGTGGCTAAGAAACTCTTCATGCAGTGAACTGGGCATATGTGTTCACTTGCTTTATTTCTCCTCTCTCAGAGATCACTATTCTGAGCTGTCTCTTGTCCAGTGTCTGAAAAGCACTTTTTTATGGATTTTATATATTGAGCTAGCTATTTACTGTAGAAGGGTCAATCTTGTCCTGTTACTTTGTCATAACTATCAATCTCGTCATTAGCATTTCATATAGCATGTGTGAGTGTATATAGAGAGTAGAGTGTGAAAGCAAAGATTAGTAAGAATGAATCCAATAGAAGTGATAAAGATTTAATCTAAAGGCCATATGATTTCACTAATGTATGGAATTTAAGAAGCAAAGCAGATGAGTATAGAGGAAAGGGAAAAAAAGAGAGAGAAGGAAGCAAACCATAAGAGACTCTTAACTATAGAGAACAAATTGAGGGCTGATGGGGGGAGGTGGGTAGGAGGTGGGCTAAATGGGTGATGGACATTAAGAAGGACAGTTGTTTGATGAGCACTGGGTGTTACATGTAAGTGATGAATCACTAAATTCTACACCTGAAACCAGTTTTACCATTATTTATATTTACCATTTACCATACATTAACTACTGGAATTTAAATAAAACTTGAAATCCAATAATAAATGAATGAATGAATGAATGAATGAATAAATAAATAAATAAAAACTTGAAATCCAAAAAAAAAAAGGGAACAATGACAAACAATGACAACAAAAAGATTTGGCCTATCAGGTGGTTCCTCCATGATTCCATTTAGATTGATGAAATATTTGAATGATATAAAATAACATTGGCCACACTCTTACATAGAACATGTGCTTTGAGAGAATTTAGGTGTTTATGTGGAGATGATATTTTCAACTAAGCACTGGAAATGATATCTTCTAAATTTCATTGTTGAGAAGTTATCATAAACAATTTGAATATTTTCTATCTATATGATCTTGGATAGGTCACTTTACCTGCCTGTTTGCTCACAGTTTAAACAGCAATGATAGTAGTACCTCTTTCAAGTTGCTCTAAAGATTAAATGATTTCACAAATATAAAGATCTGAGAGCTGTGCGTGACAGAGTAAGTGCTTTATAGTGTTAGCAAATATTTAGGAGTCTGATAAGTCCTTCAGTAAACCTACATAAACATATATAACTATTATAATAGTTAAATATACCTATGTATGAAGAGATTTTCACCTCAGAACATGTGTTATCAATTGCCTTCTAGAACTATCTGCTTTGAGCAACATTGATAACAAAGGAAAAGAAATATTACAATATTTGTCGGATTATTCCTTATATAAATAAAATTCTTTATAAATATCTCAGCCGCATTTTTGTCAGGTATGGAGAAAGGTTTTATTCTTAATGATGTACCTTTAAGATGTTCTCCAAAAGCTCCTGTGAGGCCTGGACAAGGTTCATATATTTAACATATCACCCTTGGAGTATTTTGTAGCCTCATATTTAATGGCATCCTAGTAGACAGATTTCTACTGGTATATATATTTGATAAAGTGTCATTCTGCCAAAGTTTTCCCCTAAAACAAAAGACAAAATTTAAATATCTTTGTGGTTGCTTCAAAGTTGATGTTGGTACATCAGTTACGTGTTTCACGATCTCAAGTGAATAAATGTGTGAGTTAGGTCTATGCCAGATGGATTATGGTTAGAATATTTCTCCTTGAGGGTGTGAATTTTGCTGGGCTTTAACTATTAGAAAATGACAGGCCTTACAGTTTGAATATATCAAGACACCCATGATCTTTTAATAGTCAGGACACAGAAGGGATATGGCCCAATAGATGTTTGTATTTATTTAGGACAATTCAGCGGGGCCTTTTTGCTTCATTTCATCAACATGTGGACAAATGATTGAGGAATTTCTAATTACTAAGCTCAGTGAAGACATTCTGCTACAGGGGGAGAATGAAAGAGGGGAGTGACATGAAGGCAGAACTTAGGACCTCACTCTGGGCCCTGGTGACTGGGAACAGCAGTGATTCCCACTAACTTTCCTGACAGAGATCTAGAATCTCACACGGAATTTTGCATTACTGTTTCACTCCATGCAATATGGCCACCTGAGGACAATGAAGAAAAAAATTATTTATGAAATGTAGGTTAATGTTAATAATTATGTTGAGGATGTGAAATATTCCTTTTCACTTAACTGAATAGAGTGAGTTTGCTGGTACTTTCTGGTAATTTGAATTTATTTTAACAATTCATCTATGTTTCAGGAAAAACCACCGGAGATTTTTTAATGTGAGGAAAATAGAGATTTAATCTTTAATCAGAGAGCACAAGCTTCACACCTAACCTCCAAACAAATCTGTATATGTTTGCATTGAGACACTTAATACGATCACTTAGGTTAGTTGGAGTTCTTAAATTATTTTTGACATTCTATATTAATTTTAATCATTTTCCTTGGTGATTGAAACATAATCAATCTCATGTAATTTTCATGCTTACTAGGCCCTAAGGGGGGCATTTTGTATGTGAATTTCAGTCATTTAATGAGAAACACATGCCTAAATGTTAGAAGGGAGCTCTTAGCAGTATCTTTTCTTTTCTTTTCCATGGTATCAAAGAAGTTATGTAGTTCTGCAAGAATACCAAACATGCAGTGAAGTTTGTATATAACTTCTACTCTCTGTATGCTATTATTGATGTTAACACAATTTCAAAAATGTCTGTGGTAGGATCTCTACAGTAACGTCTCCAAGAGTTTTTAGAATGCATCTTAGGATTCAGAGATCACCCTGCCACAGAGGCCTGCTATTTATGTCGCCTTTAGTAGAGGCCAACTATGGAATGCACTGAGCTACTATGAGCAAATCACAACTTAAAATATGAAAGAAAAGGAAAAAGGAAATCATGAGTTTTAATTCTGGTCAATTGTTAGAGTGACAAAAGCAAACAAAATTTTGCTTTATTTCTGATACTGCAAGGTGGACATAGTGTCAAGAAATATAAATATTATACATTATATGTATTTATATGATTTTGGTCATACAATATTAATTTTTAAAAAAATTTTAAAGTTTATTTATTTATGAGAGAGAGAGAGAACTCACGAGTGGGGGAAGGGCAGAGAGAGAGGGAGACACAGAATCTGAAGCAGGGTCAAGGCTCCAAGCTGTCAGCACAGAGCTTGATGCGGGGCTGGAACCCACAGATTGTGGAACCCTGGGTTCCACCCAGGCGCCCCCATACAATATTATTAAATATGCAATACCAAATCAATATATGAATATAAATATTTCTATACTGGTTAATATATTTATATGTGTATAAAATATGGTTTATTGATATTATAATGATACATCAATATATTATACAATTCATATGTTGTTGGTAACACATAGTTCAAAGCATGGATTGCATCTGAGCAATCCAATGTGTACATTTGTGACATGTCTGATAATCCATGTGTCTGATTTCACTGCATAAACATGTGCCTGCCTCATAACTCAGAAGACATATAAAGGGGTTGAAAGTTGATTATAAAATATCCAAATATCTGCTTTTAGAATTTAGGGAAATTATTAACTTTAACTTACTTATTCATAAAATATCTAAAAATCAGTTGCATTGATTACTAGCCTAATTTCTTATTTTTATTTATTTTTCATTTTTTAAGTTTATTTATTTTTGAAAGAGATAGAGACAGCGGAAGTTGGAGAGGGACAGAGAGAGAGGGAGACAGAGAATACCAAGTAGGGTGTGCACTGTCAGCACAGAGCCAGATGCAGGGCTCAAGCTCATAAGATCATGACCTGAGCCAAAACTAAGAGTCAGATGCTTAACTGAATGAACCACCTAGGTGCCTCACTAGGCTAATTTCAAATATGACATTAAAATCCTATTTTAAAATATTTTGGCAATTTTCAGCAAAATACTGAGAGTTCTATCATAGTAACATCATGAACATCAAATTTATCATTCACTATGAGATGAATGAATAATGCTGTTCTTGCCAAAAGGAATTCAATGTTAGAATACTCATATATCACAAAATTTAAAAAAATTTAATATTTCATGTTATGAATTAGCTATGATAGTCACCTTCCAGATAAAACCAAGGTTTTCCAGTATAATATGTGTTTGTTACTTTTTGGCCATCTAGTACATGGACCCTTTACTTCTACTTCTGCTCATAGGAATTTTGAAATCTCCCTTTCTCCATATTTGATACATAAATTTTTGGTCGGGATCTATCTCTCACCTCTAGATCTAATACAGCTTTTTTTGTCGCTTTGACCTCAGTGATTGTTTTATGGCTTGTTACTTGACTCAATCAGAGCAGAAGGATTCAGTCAGGTTCTTGATGAAAACTCTGGGTGCAAAGACCCTTATTGTTTTCCCAAATACATTACACATAAACGTTGTAAGGGCTAAATTGAGGAGGCTACTTTTACCTGATAACAAAACTACAATAGCAGAAGGCAGTGCTGAGAGATACACAGAAATTGACTCATGATATCAAAACTAAGCCCTGAAGCCAGCCATGACTTTTGTCAACCTAGCCAGTGAAAATTTAATTTATGTGAAAAGAACTTTCCAATGAGGCCAATATATATTAGTTTTTGTTTGGGAAGCAAAAAGTGGAATCTGGCACCGTGGTTGGATTTACTATCCCTTCAAACAACCCCCTGCTCAGGGAATTGTGCCTAGGATTTGCTGTTCTTGAAGAAAGATCAATATCCACTGTCAGCTGGGTCCCTAAGTAGAGTAGTCAATAATTATGGGTTGAATACTAGAGCGTAGACAATTAACTTCCATAGACTGTTGAACTGATACTTAAAAGAAAAAAAAATTACCACTTGAAGTATCAGTCAGAGAAGAACAAGTCCATACAAAGATTCCAAGTAACAGTCACCATGGAGTGTGAGAATTGAAATCTTTCATCCTGGTATGTATGCCAAGACCTGCTTTCTTGTAATCTGTCCTGATCATGGTTCTTGTTCTACATGGGAATAGATTTTTGCTTTTTCTCTGAATGGCTACGTAAACTTCAGTTTGTTAAGGCAATTTAAACAGCCTATCTCGGGAGACAAGAGTATCCTAGTGAAAATATTTTACTTTGATATCATATGGATTTATAGTTTATAGACATATCTTATCATTGGAATAAAATTTATAGCCTTATTCTGTGCTGCTTTATAGTTCCAACTCGAAGATTATTTGGGTATATGGTGATAGATAATGCTGGTCTTTGTCAAAACTCGTAAATATGTACACTGAAGAGGGTAAATTAAATTTTAATGAGTGTTGAGGTGTCTGGGTAGCTCAGTTGGTTGAGTGTCTGACTCTTGATTTCAGCTCAGGTCATGATCCCAGGGTCACAGGATCAAATCCCACATCAGGCTCTGCCCTGGGCATGGAGCCTGTTTGAGATTCTCTCTCTCTGTCTCTCTCTCTCCCTCTGCTCCTCCACTGCTTGCACACAGTCTCTAAAAGAAAAAAAAAATTAATGAGTGTAAATTATACCTAAACAAAATATCTATATCTGTAAGAATTGCACAGATAGCCATAATCACCATAGTCATCATCATCATCTTCTTCTTAATTATCTCCCAGCTACAGGATGAAGATATATATATAGGGTGGAGATATCCATGATGCAAACACAGCAGAATACTTACAATCATTGAAGCTGGGTCATGGACATATTGAGGTTCATTATAATGTTAGTTAAATTTGTATATGCTTGAATTTTTGCATAGTAAAAGTGAAAAAAAAACATAGGCACACATACACAAATACACACACACATGCACAAACCAAATGAAAATATCTGGACACTGCATGAGAAATGATCCAGAGCACTTTCGTAACATCCTCCAGATTACTTGTCTAAGTTGCAGCTAAAATTGTCTAAAATTCACCAATCTCAAGGAATATCTCTGAGAGATGGCATAAGCCTGTATTTTAAGCAATGGTATAAAAATATAAAAAGAAAAACTACTTTAACAGGTATTTAGGGAAAAAGTAGAAACGGAATAGAATGTGAAAGTTCATGAGAATTTAGAAGTTAAAATTCTGTGATTGGGGCCTAATTCTATCACTTATCAGCTGTGTGAGCTTATGGAAGTGATTTAACCTCTCTGAGGCCAGTTTCTTCAATAAATGTCAATGAAAGCACTTGCCTCATTAGACTGTTTTGAGGAACAATTGGAATAATGCATGCACAAGCTATTTGTAAAACTGAAATTGTGGTTATTATTCTCTCCTATTTTGTGTCTTAGAAACTTTTTTGAAAAGAAATGCATAACCAGCAACTCACTTATTCTGCAATTTGTAAAGAACTCAAAATGTTGGAAAGTGTCAACTCTTTTATCTAGTATTTTTCCTTTTGATTTTGTAGTTCACAGACAGCAGCAGTCAATTACTACCCTAGTTCCAAATGCTTTAATAAAATCATTCTGTATGCTCAGAACAAATAACAACCGGAATTGAGAAATAAATTGTTGAATAAAATATGGCAGAGCAAAAGTATTTCATAAAGGTACATAGACCGCATTCTCCAATAAATCAATCTATTTATTTTGCTGAGAATGCATAAGAGAATACTTTCCTTTATAAAACATGCACATACATCATTGATTTTGTAAATTGTATTTCTTAGTAAGGGATAGATTATAGATAGCTTCAGGGGAGATAGCTGTGATGTTGAATGACAGATGAACTTGGCATTAGAACACTTGGGCCAAGATCTTTAATTTCCTATTTGCTAAGCATTTGATGTTGAATATTCACCTACTTCTCAGAGCCTTAGGTCTCTGATATTCAGAACAGTAATTATAGTTGCTACTTCAACACCTGCCACTCAAGAGTTGTGATAAATATTTCATGAACTAATAAATGTATCTCTTCTATAACACATTTTATTGAAATTAATAAATACTAAATGCATTAATAAAGAACTCAGTTTTGATTTTGTTTCCTTCTTTAGAAATGACTTTATTTTAACCTGAAAATAATCAATATTTTTTATAAGCTATATCAGGTTTATCAAAGAGATTGTTTATCACAAATAATAGATAAATGCTATAATTGTGCTTAAGTCTTCATCTTCTGTGATTGTGAAATTTAAATTTTTTCTCTAGTTTTAAAATAAAAGTATCTAGAGCAAAATTTTGTTGAAAAAGAACTTTAACCTCTGTTCAATGTATAGCCCATATGTCAACAAACCCTAAACTATACTGTTTGCAAAATGGATATGTATATAAGGAAGTATATATAAATCTGTATGTATGAAGAATAGGTTTGTTTCTGCCTTTGCATGCCATTATTATGTAATTTCTCATATGTAAACCAGTCATTTGGCCTATGTGATATAAAAAGGCATCTGCAGAAAACATTCATATTTTCTTTGGTCTTATAATAAACTATTACTTCAACCCTATTCCAATTTATCCAATTAAAATGTATAATCTTAATTTTAAGATAAAATATGTTTTTATTTCAAATTAATATTAGTATCATAAATGTACAACCATGTATACTGTATACATTTTATATGTACTCTAGTCAACAAATCATATTGGTACTAAAAATAGTATTAGATAGATAGATAGATAGATAGATAGATAGATAGATAAATAGCCGTAAAGACACAAGATGGCAGTACTAGTCTTTATGAGTTCTGAAAATATAGCAATGCACTTGAAAACTTAGTACATTTCTCTTGTTTTTCTTCTCAGTACTGGTAAAGACACTTTCACCTCCATATAAACTTTTATCAATTTTGTGGAATTAAAAAAATTCTAATTGGAGTGTACTGTCTATCATCTATCCATTGGCAGCTACTGAGTTTAGTAAAAGTACTTTGTCTTTAAAACCTTGAGTTTCCTCATCCTTATAATGAACATGTTAGTCTAGATAAGCTTTAAGTTTCTTCCACTTCTGTATATCTAAAGCATTTATATAATTAGGAATTGTACATTCAAGTGAATTTGCTACATCTTAATGAGTAAATGTATTCAAAATTAGAGATAATAATGGCAGCAGGCCTTCTGCGTGTTCAGTGATTGAAGAAAGATCAGTGATGACTCTGACTACTTGTTCTTCAATAGAATAGAAATACTTAGAGTTAAAGTTATGGAACTTTTATGTAAAAAGCAAATACACTTATTATCATTTAAGTTAATGACCATTGCTAGGTGGTCTGTATTAAGGAATACATGATATGCCATTCCATTGTACTAAAAAGTGTCAGGGATGGGATCTATGACTGTCCCATTTTCCTATCTCCACATAATTCTTTTTCTCTAATTTTGCCGATTTTAGAGAAACTTTTTTGCTAAATCCTCAAGGGAAGGGGCAAGGGAACTCCTTAGGGTCTCTTTTATTAGGACTCTCATCCCATTCATGAGGGCTCTACTCATAATCTTATCATTTCCCAAAGCCCCCACCTCCAAATACCATTTCATTGGGGTTTAGGATATGAGATATAAATTTTGAGGGGACATTGGCATTTTCCATTCCTATTTTTTAGTCTCAATATGATTTGCCCTCCTTCTATTCTGTAATTTAACAAATCACTCCAGGAAAACTCCACCATGGCACCATGGCTACAATGCATGTATCCACATAAGTCAAACAGACAAGACTCAGGTGCAGTCTGACCCAGGTCTTTGTGTAACACCTGTAATCCTCCCAGGAATATGGCAAAATAGGTAGCCATGTGAAGAGGTGTCACAGGCTGTTTCACATTCACTTCATTTTGTGGGAGGCTGCTACAAAGTGGTTTCTCAATCTCCTGGTTCCTGTGAATCATTCAACTTTCTGCCTCCTCAGGAGAGAGCTGATGGCTATAAAGCTGCTAATTTGTAGTGTGGAAGTGGCATGGCAGTAAACTACCACTCATTCCGTCTATATTTGTCTCTCCCAGTTTTGTGTTACCTTGTGGATTCCAGTAGCTGCCACCATGCTGATCTTACTTATTTACTCTCAGTCCTTTTGGGCTCACTGCATTCTTGCTGGGCAGATTTATGGAAATATGATGAGCCATCCTGGACACTGCAGTATTTTCTGTTTTTTAGGGACAACAGGACTAGTTCCAAATGTCGTATTAAGGAATCCAAATACTTTAAGGACTCCACAAGAAAAAGCAAAACGTTAGTAACATTTACTAGTTTCCCTTTAAATCATCCATGGTAATAATTTTGAGGCATTCTCCTCTTTTGAGAAGACACAGCTCTATATCATATTAAACCTTAACTTGATCTTCCTTTGAGTGTTAGATGACATACTATTTTTTTGTCTTCATTTTACTAGAATGCTTTTTTAACCATAGTAGACATCGTTTTCACTATCTCTTTACCTGTTCCTACCTTTAGACCCTTAAATATAAGTTATATACTTACATTTTGATGAAACAGACTTTTTATAATTTTAGGGGTTCTATCACAAATGAGTTATTCTCAGTATTCATCCTACATAAACTGCAGCATATTTTACTTGGCCCAGATTTTTTAAAAGCTCCTTATATAAATTTAACAACACTCTAATTGCCACAAAAATCCTCCCTTACTTTCCAGTAGTTTCTTTTCCTTTTTAAATTTCTTTAGTGTTTTCTAAGATTTTGTTCTTAGCCCTTCACTTTCCTTTTCATGCATTATACTTCGAAGATATTTAGCACATTCCCATCTTCCACTGTCACTCGATATCACATAGTATATCAAGTACATGCACACAAGTGCAGGGTGGTCTTTGCACTTGATGATAAAAGAGGAGATTTTTGTTTCTCATCAAGATGGAGGAGCAGGGACAAAATTCACCCACTAGTCTGAAATAATAACAAAGACAAAATATATATAAAACCAATGTCTTCAGAACGTCAGATATCAAGCAACAAGACAATGATATTTGAGAGATGGAGATAAAAGCAAACGAATGAACTGCATTATTGTCTCAGATTACAGTCTTGAGAGAGTTTTCAGGCTCTAGTATAAGGAGGGTGAATGCAAGTGGAATTCCACAGATTCTGTAAGTCGAGGAATGGAGATCACATTTTTAGGAGAACAAGGAAACTAATCATCAGAAAACAAAGAAATGCAGAGGCCTTTACAGAAGAAGCTCTCTATAGCTGTGTAGAGCTTGATCCTCAAGATTTCAAAAAAATTCTTACAGATGAGTGAATATGTGTGAAGAAACTACTTGAGGTTAAGGAAGCACCCATCAGAAACGACTAGGGGAAACTGCACCTGAGACACAGCACTGGGAACAGTGTCTGTTCCCAACAGAGAGGGAAAAAACCTCATAATTTATGGGTATTTGGGTAGGGTAGTCTGATATGCCTTGCCTTAGGAATGGGGGAAATATAGTCTTAGACTACACATGGCTCTTGTATTGCCTAACAAATTTTAAAAGTTATCACCTAAGAGGATCAAACTATCTATAAAAACATTAACTATAGACAAAGCTCAAGTAGGAATGCAAAAATGTCTGACACTCAAGAGGTAAAATTCACAATTTCTAGCATTGGTAAAAAAAAAAAAAATTAGCAGCCAAGAAAAGAAGCAGAAAAATACAACTAGGAGGAAAATCAAACAATTAAATATAACTGAGAAATGAAGAAGAGTTTATTTATTTTAAAATATTTATTTATTTGTTCTGAGAGAGGGAGAAAGAGAGTGGGGAAGGGGCAGAGAGAGAGGGAGAGAGAATCCCAAGCAGGCTCGACACTATCAGTGCAAAACCTGACATGGGGCTCGATTTCATGAACTGTGAGATCATGACCTGAGCCCAAATCCAGCATCAGATGCTTAACCAATTGAGCCACACAAGTTCCCCAAGAGTTTAAAATGAGTAGAAGGAACCACTAAAATAGTTCTTATAAGTGTATTCTATAGGTTTAGAAGTTAGGAAGAGACATGAAAAATACAAAAAAACAAAAAAACAAAACAAAACAAAAACAACCAAGGAAAAGGAAAGAGTCAAAGCCAAAATTGAATTTGTTAGGATGAAAACTATAATGTCTGACATGAAACATATACTGGATGGATATAATATTATATTTCACACTGAAGAAATAAAGATTAGTGAATGTGAAATCACAGTAATAAACACTATTCAAAATGAAATATGTAAGAGAAATAAATATTAAAAATGAAAATCATTATAAGCTTGTGTGAAAATTTCAAGGATCCAAATATGCATCTAATTGGAGTTAGTGAAGAAGAGAAGGCAGAAGCAATGCTTGATGAAATTATGACTGAAAACTTTTCATAATTACCCATATTACTATTGATAATAAACTCATAAATCTAAGAAAATTTTGAAAACCATTTAATATAAAAAAGGGCAAAATATTTGAACAGAAACTTCACCAAAGACAACACATGGAATGCAAATAGATAAATGAAAAAAAGCTAAGTATCCTTAGTCTTCAAGAAAATGCAAATCAAGGGACAGTTGAATGGCTCAGACAGTTAAGCATCTGACTTTGGCTCGGGTCATGATCTCACAGTTTGGGCGTTCGAGCCCCGCATTGGGCTCTGTGCTGACAGCTCAGAGCCTAGAGTCTGCTTCAGATTCTGTGTCTCCCCCTCTTACTCTGCTCCTCCCTGCTTGTACTCTCTCTCTCTCTTTCTCAAAAATAAATAAATAAACATTTAAAAAAAAGGAAATGTAAATCAAAATGACTACGAGATAACATTAGAAATCTATTCAATTGATTAAAATGAAAAGAACCGACCATACCAAGTGATTGTGGAGATTGTGGAGAAACTGGACTTCTCACATACCTCTGGTGAACACGTAAAATGATACAACCATTTTGGAAAACACTGTGGTAGTTTCTTTAAAAAGTCAAAGATAAACATACTACATGATCCTGGCATTCCACTACTACTTATTTATCCAAGAGAAATGGAAGCATATGTCCATTCAAGATTTGTCTACAAATTCTCATGCTCAAGGCAGCTTTATTTCTAATGGCCTAAAGCAGAAATAACCCAAAGTACATTCTCAGGTGAATGGATAAAAACATTTAGGTGCATTGGTACAAGATGATACCACTTAGTAATAATAAGAAATGATTTATGCAATGAATTTGATTTAGCGATGAATCTGAAAATAATTATGTTGAGTGACAAAAGGTAAAAAAAGGGTACACATTATATGATTATACTTCTATAAATTTTGGATAATTTTATTTAATGATTTCATGCAGAAATGGATCAGCAGTTGCTTGAAGAGAGCAGGGGATGGGAATAGAAACAGGAGAGAGAAAATGCAAGGGGCGTGAGAAAACTTGTGTGATTGATGGATATGTTTACAATCTTGAATTGTGGTTTCATGTGTCAAAGTTTACAAATTATGTATTTTAAAGGTGAGAAGTGTTATGTTAGCTATACCTCAACACAGCTATAAAAAAGAGCTTAAAGATCTCCCTTTTTGTCCTCTGATTGAAGAATTACTTTTAAATTTTCTGGGAGAAAAATAGATAAAAATGTAGCACAAAAACCTCTTGCTAGATTTTCTTTCAATTGACGACCACCGGCACTTGATTGCTCATGACCCAAAATATTCATAAATCAGTTTGACGAACACATTTATTCAACTGAAAAAGAGGGTGGCGAACTGAGGAACGGACTCTAACTACAGAGAACAAATTGAAGGTTACTGAGAGGAGGTGGGAGAGGGGTGGGTTAAATGGGTGACGCGGATTAAGGAGGGTACTTGGTGTGATGAGCACTGGGTGTTGTATGAAAGTGTTGAATCACTAAATTCTATTCATGAAATTAATATTACACTGTAAGTTAACTAACTGGAGTTTAATTTTTTTATGTTTATTCATTTTTGAGAGAGAGAGAGAGAGAGAGAAAGCGAGCTAGGCAAGAGCAGAAAGAGAAGGGAACACAGAATCTGAAGCAGATTCCAGGCTCTGAGCTGTCAGCACAGAGCAGCATGAGTGGCTTGAACCCATGAATCATGAGCCTAAGTCAGACACTTAACTGACTGAGCCACCCAGGCACCCCAATTAACTGGAATTTAAATAAAAACTTTTAAAAACCTCAAAATGTATTACAAATGTACCATGTGACATATAAGAATCGCAAGAAAAAAATATACAGTGCACCAGTTCCCTTCTTACCTGTCGTTTCATTTTCCACAGTTTCGGTTACCCGTGTTCAATCACAGTCCAAGGGCAGATGATCCTCCTTCTGACATATCCTCAGAAGTCGTTAGTAGACTAATGCTACCTCACAATGCCTACATCATTCGCCTCACTTCATCTCGTCATACATATTTTATCATCTCATCACAAGAATGACAACAGTATGCTAAGGTATTTTGAGAGAAAAAGGGAGACCACATTCACATAACTATTCTTACAGTAGATTATTATAATTGTTCTACTTTATAGTTACTGTTATTAGTAGGTAGGTAGGTATGCATAGGAAGAATTATAGTATATCTACGATCAGGTACTATCTGTGGTTTCAGGCATCTCCTGGGGGGTTTGAAACAGATCCCCCAGGACAGGAGGGCTGTTGTAAAGCTTATTCTAAGAGAGCTCACCATGTCATCGTTTATCACTAGAGTCAGGTCTGACTTGCTACTCAGAGTTCTCTGTCTTTTTCTTCCTTTCTGTTACATACCTACTCTGCATTTTCCTGCAGATAGCCAAGCCATTTTTACCTTTTATTTTCTTCTTTTCTTTGTGATTTATACTTGTAAATCCAGCCAATTTATTCTTGCTACTACTCTGCTTCCCAGAGTCTAAATTCAGGACTCTCTGTATGACGGATGGACTTAATGATGATTTGTGGTTTTCCTAATTCCAGGTTGTTCAAGTCAAATTTAAGTTTGAGAAACAAAGAAATTATAAACTATATTTCACTCTCTTTTACCCAGTGCTTCATCCCTAACAATTTGGGTCATTTTAACTTAAACTAACTTGTACTTTTAGTGGGCATGTAATAATAGAAAAATAGTTTACAGCTATACAATGTGGTGTGTGTGTGTGTGTGTGTGTGTGTGTGGTATGTCTCTGTGTGTGTGTGTGTGATTCCTCTCATAAACCATCCTCAGAAACTTGATCAGGTAAGGACTATTATTTCTCTCATTTTACATATAAGAAACTGAGGCATGGAGAGACTAAGTAAATTGCCCAGCCTGAAGAGATCCAGGAAGTCTGACTTCACAGTGTGTACATGTGTGGAAAGTACTGAGAAGAGAAAAGCTGATGTGCAACATTTCAGCAATTCAAATTAGTGGAACAGATCTATTAGCCTTTATTTTCTTATGCCCCTTACGTAAGGGCTCTACTTAAAGAATTTTCAGATTGGCTTGGGATCTGTAGTTCCATTATCTAGGAAGAAAGAAGAGTGAGAAGGCACTGAGTTACTGAGAGGAAAACAAGCAAATGTTAAGTTTTGAAGTTGTTATTTAATTCAAATGTTAATTATACAGATAATTAAAGATAATAGGATGAAAGGCGGTGTGTTTGAGTGCAAATGGCTGCTGATGTATTCTTCAAACACAAAAACCAAAGAACAGTGATTTTCAGAACACCACAAATAAACTTGGTTTCTAGCCAATTTAGAAGTAAACAAATATATTAAATTTGAAAAACCCTTGCCCTTTTCAGAACTACCCTTTCACTTTAGGAAGTATCATTGTTGAGGAAAATAAGATAATAAACATCCTTTCCCAGAACCTGGGAGAAATAATTAAAAATCCTGGTTACCATGGGGTGTTTTGTATCAAGGTTCCTATGCGAAGGTCAAAGTCAATTAATTGGAAAGTAGGGCTAAATGACTCTGATTCAATGGAAACTTTGAAAACATATGAAAGTTTTTTTTTTTTTTTAAAGTCATCATAATTCTCTGAATTGCAGGTATTTTCTCTTCAGGCAGCTTGCCAAAGCCCTTTCCTGCCGATGAAAGTAAGCTGTGTGTGCTACTTTTTTGATGGTATTGCCCATGATAAACCTTAAATGTTACAGGAGTTCATTTCAGATAGAGATCTGGAGCTGACTTATCCAACTTATCTGGTCAGAAAATCTTGCTGTAAATCTTTCAAAAACAAGATGACTTGTGAGATTCTTAGTAATCCTGGGTTGTGTCTGGGGAGAAAATGTGACAGGAGGAGTCTCCGTAGGAAATATATGACACAGGCAAATATAAACGCACATGTGAGTAAGAATTCTAAGTCTTCCCAGAGTCCATAGTGTAAGAAGCATTAAAGTGTGCATGCTTTTGTGAAGTTAAGTTTTATTTACCCTAAGGAGTTTCCAATTTTATCAAATTCATTGCACCCAGGATTAGAAAGAATTACTATCCATTACGACTTTTTCTTCAAAATCAAAATCTGATCTCCAGTCTTGTTTTTTGGAGGAGATAATGGCAGTGTATATCTCAAG
Source organism: Crocuta crocuta (assembly GCF_008692635.1). Taxonomy (NCBI): domain Eukaryota; kingdom Metazoa; phylum Chordata; class Mammalia; order Carnivora; family Hyaenidae; genus Crocuta; species Crocuta crocuta. The sequence goes on along the minus strand of NW_027530330.1, from coordinate 59,295 downwards.
TGTCATCTGACCCTTGTGATCGAGATGGGCTAAACTGATTTACAAAAGGGATGGGGATAGTCTCAGAAACTAATGCTGACACAAGAGATTTTCAATAATTTGGACTTAGTTTGTACTATTTTTTTCTTTCGCGTAATAGTCATTGGGCAAAACAGATTTTTAAATGAGATTTAAAGGAAATATAAAAAACTGGGGTGCTTTAGATATACTGAATAATTTAATAGTTATCTATAACACATTTAAATGCTTTGAAGATAATATTAAATGATACAAAAAAAAAAGCCTTGCTAATGTAGACGGGCCTCCTCTACCCAGAGAAAAGCAAAAACTTGAAAGTGCCATTTTCGACCCTTAGATTTATTATATAATTATGAAGAAATACTCCTCCTCTTGCCACTCTCTTCTTGAGAGATTTCAGGCAAAACACTAAATCTCTCTTGACCTCAATTTAGCCATCTATAAAATGAAGGGGTTGCAGCAGATTATCTCTATGTCTTGTAACTGTAAAATTATATGTTCTATATTATTTCTCCATTTTTTTTTCAGTTCCCACTACTGACATGAAGACCTTAACAAAAAATGAGTAGTACTTACTATATGCCAGGCCACTTAAAACATTCGTGAAAATAGACACAATAAAACTCTGAGCTATTTTAAAACTCAATTTTATAGATAAGGATACAGAAGTCCAGTAAGTTTAATATCTTGCCCAGCCTCATGTAGATCATTAAGAATATAACAGCAATTTAGTTTCAGGCTGACTTGAATACAAATCTCATACACTTCTACTGACTATGCCATATCCAACCAAGTACATAATGTCCAATATATTTAGTATTTTAAATGTGCTTGTAAACTATTGATCATAGGCACTTTATAATTATGTCCTTTGAGTCAAATATACTAGAGAATTTAAAAAGATTTTGTGTATATGCATTAAAGGATGTAATGTTGGCTTAAAGAAAAAATAGGAGAAACAGGAGACTGTGAATCTGATAATTCAAGAAGAAATAACAGAAAATAGCAAGTTATTGTAGCTTTAGCAGCCCAATCCATTCATACCCTCCAAAGCACAGAGGTTTACTTTTTTTTTTTTAATGTTTACTTATCTTTTTTGAGAGAGAGAGACAGACAGAGTGAGCAGGGGAGGGGCAGAGAGATGGAGATACAGAATCAGAAGCAGGTTCCAGGCTCTGAGCTGTCAGTACAGAGCCCGACTTGGGGCTCAATCCCACGTCTCGCAAGATTGTGACCTGAGTGGAAGTCAGACACTTAACCGACTGAGCCATCCAGGCGCCTCCAGAGGTTTACTTTTGAAAGAGGCTAAGGGTCAAGTTCCAAGAAAAATGATGGAGAAAGGGCTAAAGCTACAGATTATCTAAGAGCATAAACTTGTTAAAGGTTTTGAAGAAAAAGTTCAAAAATTTTGAAATTAGGGGTGCTGGGCTTGCTCAGTCGGTAGAGTATGAGACTCTTGATCTCAGGGGTTGTGAGTTCAAGGCCCATGTTGGGTGTAGAGATTACTTAAAATTAAAATATACATATATATATTAGAATTTAAAATAATTGTACAATAACAATAGCATCATATTGGAGCATAAGAGAATGGTGTTTTCTGTGCCATCTTGACAACAGGAGATGAAGTGATGGATTAAATATATTAATTTATCCTTATCATTGGCATCCCTGGAGGTAATCTTTTTGGTGAGATAAGGAAAAGAGATAGATACCAATGTTTTCTTTCTTTTTTAAGGAATGAGAGATTAAATCTAAGAAGTATAAACATTTAGCATAAATAAGATTTCTTAGGGAATATAAACTATCCTTGGCATTCCTATACATTTTTCACTCTGTGTGGCATACTTTCAGCTCACACATACCATATCTTGTATATGAAAATTTTAGTAATCATTATTAGGTACTTTTAGAGAATGAGTTTAGTTATTTTTTGTCCTAAAGCCTTAATTTACAACTAATTTCTATATATTCAGTTAACGATTTCATTAAACAGCTATTTCCTTGATTAAAAATTATACATACTCATTGTAGAAAATGTACAATATATTATAAACTGCAGAGAAGTCACCACTGTTAATATTTTCTTCCCATGCATGTGTATCGTACCTCCTAAAACAATGGTGCTATATAGGAAATCATCTTGAATCTCAGTGGTTTAAAATAAACAAAAAATTAATTTGGTCATTTTTCTTGAAGTCAGCTGAATGTATCTGCTCTAGACTGAGCAGAGGCAGACTTGATTACAGTAAGCTGTTGGCTGGGTCTGGGCAAGCTGACAGGTCTCTCACCCACCTTGTCTATCAGATTACACAATGCATGTCCTTCTCATCATTGTGACAGGAGCATAAGATCTGTCAAGGGGAACATAGGATTCCTTAAGGAAATTACACACTATCACTTCCATCCATATTCTATTGAGCAAAGTAAGGCTAAGCCCTACATCTATGTTTTTCCCCAACATAAATCTTAGAAAGTTAGCTTAGTAAGAACTTTATCAAGATTAATGTAGCCAGAATTTCTAGCAAATAAATTTTATATTGAATTCAAGAAAAATATTTTACAGTTCCCATTTATAAATTCTTTGAGTATAAGATAAACTACTTTTATTTATTCTATAATTTTTTAACTTTTATTCATTTTTGAGAAACAGCAAGACTGAGCATGAGTGGGGGAGAGGCAGAGAGAGAGAGAGACAGAGAATCTAAAGCAGGTTCCAGGCTCTGAGCTGTCAGCACAGACAGCTGGGTTCTTGAACCCAAGAACCATGAGATCATGACTTGAGCCAAAGTCAGACACTACCTTACTGAGTTACCCAGGTACCCCAAGATAAACTACTTTTATTTTGCATTTATTTTTCACTCGTCAGTAGACAAAACACATTATTTCAATAAGTACTCTGCCTTTTATTGTAAAGAGACTGCCATACACATAGTTAAATATGAGAATGAGATATCACCTCTTTATAAAACTTAAAAATTAAATCATCCTTCTATGGAAGAAGTACCATAAATGGTTTGGTTTTATTAGTAGTAATGTTAACTTTGAATACATGAAGTCATTTGTGCTTTTCTTCCATGATGCAAACTATAGCTCTTGAGCATCTTCAAAGTTTATTTATTTCCTAGCTCATATATATCCATCCCCCAGGTTATATAGAGTTTGACTGATTGAAATTAATAACTCTTTGATATGATCTTAAATTTATTTCTACATGTAGTAATCAAGTCTCATTTTTAAGACACTGGGTTGTGTTATGGGAAGATTTGAAGACAAATGAAAATTTATTAGATGGAAATTTTTATATATTGAAAATGTACAGAATACAAATAAACTGGATTTTGTATCATATGGTCAAATGTTTTACTGTTTGCTTTACTAAGTGTTACCAGTGTTCCTCAAATTCCCCTTCCCCTTACTTCATTGTTTACTTATTATCTAATTGACAGATACATTGTAGATAATTTGCTGAAAAATTATTTGTCAATCCCCCAAGTCTGGAAATGAAAATATGAAAAAGAAGACACATGTTTACTCAAATGTTGTCTTGTTCCATTGAGGCTGCTATAATGAAATACTTCAGACTGGCATATAAACAACATATATTTATTTTTCACAGGTCTGGAGGTTGGAGGTCCAAGATCAGGATGCCAGCATGATTAGGTGAGGGCCTTCTTCTGAATCTCAGACTTTTGAATTATATCCTCACCTGACAGAGGGAGTTCTGTGGGGCTTCTTTTATAGACCATTAACTTCAGTTATGAGGGCTTCACCCTCATGATGTAAGTACTTCCCAAAGGCCCTATTTTCTAATACCATTGTTGCAGGACTTTTTACCACAATGCCTGGGGTTCGTTGTCTCACCACTTCAAAGAATGAAGAGGCGGACACAAAATGAGCAGCGGACAAAAGTTTATTAGAATATAAGATTAGAAAGGAGGAATGATAGGAAAGTAGGAAAGCTCTCTTTACAGAGCAGGGACATTCAAAAGTGAATGTCCTGGGACTATAGGCAAGGGTCCTTGTTGTGTATAAGGTTCTGGTCAGCTCTCCCCATTCTCTTCCCTCTTGTTCCTTCTCAGGTTCAACCCTTATTGGCTTGACAGCCATAGGTGCTGGGTTGTCCCTTCCTGATGGTTGTACATTTCCATTGTATGAGGGGTGGTCTATGGTCATACTCAGTTCTTTTGTCAAATTCCTGAGGGGAAACCTGAAGGGCAGTATGTGGGGTCTGTTACATTTTTAAGAGGAAAATTATGCCTGAGGGGGTTTGCTGTGGTCAAACACTCTCAGCAATGTTCCAAAATATGTGTTTTCTCCACAGCCAGGGACCTCAGGCCCCTTCCTTTCCCTCTCTGCCTATTTATCCTATCTTTTCCTATCATACTATTACATTGCATTAGAATTTCAACATATGAATTTGGGGGACACAAACTTTCAGGCCATAGCCAATGTGTACTTAAAAGTCTATCTTATTGGTGACACTTTCACTGTAGTCTTCCACTCTAGGACAGAAAACTTGTTCCAATATATCTCTTGATCCTTTTGCTGAGTAACTTAAAGAAAAATCATTATTTAGTGGGAGGAAAAAATAATGATCCCTGAGTTATAAAAGAAAAAGTAAAGTAGACCTGAAAAATCTTACAAATTGTGTGTAATCAATAAAATTAACAGCTTGAGTTAGATCCATTCAAGTCAATCCATGCTTGAGTTAGAAAACCTATGTGATAACTGCTGGTTTTGTCAGCAGAAAGCCATATGTTTACCAAACCCTGAAGCTTTATCAGATGAATGTCATACCTTCCATAATTGCTTTTGTGTAAATTTAGTCTTAATGAAGTCTAAGTTTACACTGGAAAAACTACCTGAAAATTTAATGTCAGCTCAGGATCTCTGTGCTTTCTTGTGGTGTGTGGGAGCTTCTGTGATTTTTTTTCTGTAATTTCTGTAAATTACTTTTGTGTAGATTTCCATGTAAGGATGCTCTATCACCTTAGCTTCATAATTTAATTTTTTAAGTTAATGTTCATATTACATGGATTTACATTAGCTGTTATTCAAACCTAGTTTAGTAATGTATGCAGACCTTTGTTCAAACTAGATCACATGCATATGAGCATAAATAGGTACATGTAGAAGGAGGAAGGTGCAATTAAAGTGACAAGAATAAGAGAATTGCAAGGATATAAGTGTGAAATTACATTGATTATAAATTCCTAAGCTATTCAAATATATGTTGTATTTTACTTACAATTATAAATTCGTTATATAAATATGATATAATGTTATAGATACTTTCTTATTTTAAAAGATTGTTTTATTGAAGTCAAGAGACCCTTGAAAATTTGGCTAAATACCAAAATTAAAGATATAACTTTATTTTCCTTGAAAGTAAAATTATAAGTAATATTTATCCTCTCTATCAAAAAAAATTATAATATAATGACTTACACCACCGCAGTTTTCTCCTGAATGCCCTACTGGACTCTTACACTATTTATTAATTAAACAGATTATTTTATTGAGAGCTTACTATGTGCTGGGAACTGTGTTTAGTTTCGAGTATAAAATCATGAGGTCACATAACATCTCTGCTCTCATAATTGTGACTGATGAAGGAAGGAGCATCCTTGTTAAAGCTGCAATTTTACAAAATTTTCCCAGAGATTCCTTACTGGACATTTGGATTTGTTACAAAATTTTTCTAGTTCCTAAGACACCTTTGAAAAATCAATTACTTTGCTTCCTCCGTTCTGTTTGTACAAAGCCATATGTACATAGTTTTTAATGTAATCAAATATTTTAATTTTTATTTCTACTTTTATTTGTAATATTTTTCCAATTCATTTGTCTTTATCTTATCATTTTTTTCTAAATTAGGACATTAATTTAAAAAAAACTTTTTAAATTTTTTTATTTATTTCTGAGAGAGAGAGAGACAGAGACAGCGTAAGCAGGGGAGGGTCAGAGAGAGCGAGAGGGAGACACAGAATCTGAAACAGGCTCCAGGCTCTGAGCTGGCTGTCAGCACAGAGCCGATGCGTGGCTCGAACCCAAGCACTATGAGATCATAACCTGAGCTGAAGTCGGACGCTTAACCAACTGAGCCACCCAAGCACCCCAATTTTAAAATATTCTTATTTTTAACATAGGCATTTAAATTATAATTATCATTATAACTCCGATATAATGGCTGAACTTATAAGTATGGATATGTCTTATTTTTGTGTTTTCAAATACATTTCATATTTGATATCTTTTCTTTGATTCATGAACATCTTCCATAAGTGTTTTTTTTTTCCATAACAGCAAATGGAAGATTTTGATTCACAATTGTGCTCTGATTTATAATTTTATTGCTTTGTGATAACGGATGTGGTATGGATTGTATCAACTTATCATTATTTGGAAAGAGTTTTTACTGCTCTGGTACATAGTCATTTTTTACACTTTTTTAAATGTGTGCTTGAAAATAAATGAATTTTCAAGAACGAGATTTTGGAGAACAGGATTTTATACACATGCAAACACATATACACGTGAACAATTTATTAATTGCATTGTCAAACTTCTGCATCTGTTTTTAAATGAAATTCTAGTAGTATACATTGAATCCCTTCATTATGACTGTGCTATGACCTCAGAAACTGTGCTTTTATAAATATATAAGTTTTATAAATATGATGCAGATATAATATTTGAGAATTGGTTTGCTCAGCTGTCCTTTTGCTTCTCTTTTCTAACCTTGATCTTTGCCCAAATGGTTAAGTTCTTTGGTAATTTACTCTCACATAGATAATACAACTAAATCATTGCCCATTCCACATTTCCGTCTTTCTAGATTTATAACCTTGGCCTTCCTACCAGCTCTAATTTTTCTCTCCATTTTGCCTTAATCTCATTAGTGTTCTCTCCGTATAAAATAAAGCTCTTCTCTCTCCTTAATCCTGCTGTCCCTGTGTTACCTTTCCTTCTAGAAGTATTTTAGAAAGCAGCCTTAAATATTTTCTACTTCTGAATGAGGTTGAAGCTACTGATAGTATGGAGAAAAGACAACCATAAAAAGAGGTTATTTCATCTTAATCTCTTATTAAGCAAAATATATCACACTCTAAAAAATGATGCAATCTAACATTTGATAGGCTTTTGAATGCTCACTGTCATGATCACCTAATATTCCAAATATTAATCACAGAAAAGTGGGCCAGGACAGGAAATTTCTGTTTCAGTTTTTTGTCCATTCCTGAGTTTGAAAATATTCTTTTTAAGATTCTCTTGTCAGAGGCATCAGATAAGGTTATTGTCATTTTTACTCTAGTTGAATTGGTTCTTAGGCTACAATATATATTTAAGTGGAAGTTATAAAAAAGTTTTATTTCAACTGAAATATTCAATGCAAAGATGTACTTTTACTCTCAATTAAGGAGACAACCTAATGTTTCCAATTTCTATTTCATATGTTCTGAATGATGAATGTCTTTTTCTGCTTAATTTAACATCTTTTAGACAGTGCTTTGCAAAATTTCTTTAAAGAAATCAAAACAATTATCCAAATCTATATGAATGTTCCTGAGGCTTTTTTTTTTGTCAGTCTGATATTCTCATGTTCACTAATACTTTTGCTTCAAACCACTAAATATTTTCCCCAAAGATATCTTTCATTTGATCTCATTTCATATGAAAAATTCATATCCATGAGAGTATTGTCAAATAAAAAAAACTGGCAAGAAAGTAAAATGCTCTAAAATTACCTCATTATTCTTTCAACTCTTCTGTTTATTGCTCCACAGTGATAAGGTAGTCAGAACTCTTTTCTTAGGTCCCTGAATCAATCACGAATGAATTATTCAATCTCTTATTTTCTTCCTTTCTTCTTCCTTATTTGCCTTTTTCTTTCTTCTCCCAAAATCAGAACTTTATCAGGGCTCTGCATTGAGGGTCACTTAACATAGATTCAACTTAAATAATGAGATTCTTGAGTTCAATTTTCTTTTATTTATTTATTTTTCAGACACCCATTGTGAGAGGTGAAGATTAGTTTTCAGCTCTTGTCAAGATAATATCATGTACAACCTTAAGTTTACTGACAACTATTTTTAATTTGTACCGTTAGTATCATCAGCCTTGATATTAATATTTTAAAGACAACAAATATAGGGAATATAGGCATTTTTAACCTAAAGGTGAACAGAAAGACACTGAGCCTCCATCTATCCTTTCTCATATTTTACATTCCTCACTCCCTTAAAAAATACAATTATGTAGTCAACTATAATCTCTTTAATACAATTATGCCTACATAAATGTAAAAAACATAGCTTCCCATACTTTAAATGATGTATTAATCTCATACATATATATACATCCTTTTTCAAAAACATAGGTTTCCTACATAAACACATATGATGTCCTACATTGATCTCCAATTCTTAGTATTAATGTCTTTTATAATCCTTTCTTTTTTTCATATTTATTCATATTTTAGAGAGAGAGAGAGAGAGAAGAGAGAGAGAGTGCAAGAACCAGCATGTGAGTGGGAAAGGAGCAGAGAGAGATAGAGAATTTGAAGCAGGCTCCAGGCTCTGAGCTGTAAGCACAGAGTCCAATGTGGGGCTCGAACTCATAAGCCATGAGATCATGACCTGAGCTTAAGTCATATGCCACCCAGGCATCCCTGTAATTCTTTCTTAAAAAAAAAAAATTATTTTGAGAGAGAAAGTGAGCACGCATATGCGCATGAGGGGGAGAGGGGAAGCCCTCCCCTACCCAGAGCCCCCCCAAAGGCTTAGCATGGAGCCAGAGCCAGTTGCAGGGCTCCATCTCACAACCTTGATATCATGACTCGAGATGAGATCAAAAGTCAGATGCTTAACCAACTGAGCCACGCAGGTGCCCCCTGTAATCCCTTCTTAGTGGGCTAAACCTAGTATTTAGCTTCTGGTCAGTATATCACAGGAGAAGTGAAAGGTTACCCTTTCCATGATTAGGTTATACAAGAATGAATTTCTCCTGTGGCATACACTATTTGATGCCAGGAACGTATGCTAAAAGATTCTTGTTGGGTTGGGGTGCCTGGGTGACTCAGATAAGCATCCAACTTCAGCTCAGGACATGATCTCGCAGTTAATCCCACATGGGGCTCTGTGCTGACAGCTCAGAGCCTGGAGCCTGCTTCAGGTTCTGTGTCTCCTTCTCTTTCTCTGCTCCTCTCCTGCACATAATATGTTCCTCTCGCACAAATAAATAAACATTAGAAATATATATGTATATATTTTTAAGATTTTTTAAATTTTTTAAATGTTTTATTTATTTTTGAGAGAGAGACAGCATGAGCAGGGGAGAGTCGGAGAGAGAGGGAGACACAGAATCTGAAACAGGCTCCAGCCTCTGTCAGCACAGAGCCTGACATGGGACTCGAACCCACGAACTGTGAGATCATGACCTGAGCCAAATTCGAATGCTTAACTAACTGAGCTACCCAGACGCCCCAGAAAGATTCCTGTTGGATCATTCCTGTGAACATTCTTTCTCTGCTCCTATTAAGGAAAGGTTATATAATTTAAGAGTGAAACTAACAAGAATGAATAAAAGGTATATTCTACTATAAAATATACTCCTAGGTTGTCAATAACTCCCAGATCTGAGTCTCTTCACAGTTCAAGAGATGATCATAGAGAAAGGTTTTTTCAATGTCAATACTCAGAATGTTTCTGTAGTCTTTCAACAAGAAACTGAAATGATTTTCTAAGTGTGCTGTTGGTAAAGGAAAATATTCAAACATGTAGTGATCTTTAGAATAATAGTTCTTTATTATGATGGATTCTAAGGGGTCCCCAGTTGCTAGTGATAATGTAAATGGTAATTGGTATGTTACCTATATCTGCTTCATGGTGGGTCTCAGGATACCTAACACTAATACTCTCATGATATTTTCTCTAATCTGGAGACTATTTGGAATAGATAATTTTGCAACAGGAACACTCTCACCCACACCCAAGGTGATTCCCTGACTTTTGTAGCATGGATTTTCTGGTGACAAACAAAAACAAAAACAAATAAAGCCCAATAAATTCCCTTTCCCTAAAAATATAGTCAATAAAAATAATTGTCTTCTTCTAGGGGATTAGAGATCAGCAACTCAATCAAACACATCAAAGAGGCACCCAAAGAAGACATGGGTTTCCATTTCTTCTCCCTATTTTTAAATTTGTCAGTTTGGTCAGGAAGATGGCCAGTTACAGTCCTCATCTTTGTTGACCTTTTAGTCTTGATCATAATTAATATTTCCTCATCCTTGAAACAGTATTTTCTGATGTCTTCTTGAATCCTGTAGTTTTTCCTTCTACTTCTAACACTGCTCCTTCTCATTCTTCTGTTTCCTCATAGTTTCCAAATCCTATGACTTTTGTCCAGGCTTTGTTCTTCAACTTCCTTCTTCCTCCATCCTAACTCCATCTTCTGGTGTTTCATCTCACTTGATGGCTTTAGTTGCCATCTATATGTTAAACTCCCAAATTTATAATTACAGGTCTCCTCTAAATTCCAGAGGTGAATATTTAAACTCCTTGACTACACACCTTCACTAACTTCCCCTTGCAACTCAAAGCTCTTATATCCAACAGTGAACTCATGATCTTCACTGTGTCCACTCCAAACCTATTCTTGCTTTTCTTTTTTTTTTTTTTTTTTTTTTTTTTTTTTTTTTCGGTTAAGGATAACAGTTCAAATCTTCCCTTTACTTCTTTTCTCATGGAAATACCTTGGAATAACTCTTGACCTCATTTCTTCTGTCTCATATTCTATCTAAAGTGTCATTAAATATGTTGGCTCTACCCACATATACCAGAGTATTTCCCAAATCCAATTACCTTTCTCTGCTCCACTGCTACCAATCTGACCCAGGTCATGATTATCTTTCATCTGGATTTTCTGAGACTCCTAACCGGTTTCACTGTTTCTAATCTTTACCATCCCTCCCCAGTCTCCAAAGTCAATTCTCGACAAAGAAGTAAGAATGATCTAAAAAATCAAGCAGATTTTGTCTTCTGCTTCAGGGTCTTATTTATTGTCTATCCCTTCAACAGGACTCTCCTGCTCACATTCTTCAGTCTCTTGGTCACTCTGTCTATAATAGTGATTCCCATTCCAATATTGCTTGTCTTCCTACCCTACAATTTCCCTTAGCAGTGACTACCATCTATCATACAATATGTTTTATTTATTTAATTGTCTATGTTCCTACACTAGAATGAAAACTAAAGAAAGTATTATATTTTTGTTATTTAGCTGTTTCAAACCCACACTTATAACTGTGGCTAGCATATAATAACAACAATTTTATTGAACAAATGTTTACAGTTTAAAATATTTTGAATTAAAAAAATGAATTTACAAGGATAATTTTTCCCCCAAAAGAGCAGAAATATTGCTGATCTTAATTTAAATCCTCCTGGCTTTCCGAGCAATATGCATCTTTGCAAATGCTCTGTTAAAAAATTTTGTTACAAAATTTCAGTCCATATCTTGTAAAGAAAAAAATTTATATTAGCAACATAGCCATTTTTGAAGACTTTATACTGTACAGTTTTCTTTATTTCCTAGTGCTCAACTCTGTTCTTTTTCTCCCTCTTTGATCAACTATTACAATTGTTTTTAAAGCAATGTTGAAAACCTGTGGAGTAGTAAGCATTTTTCTCAAGTTGGAGGTAAGATTTTCTATTTTATCAGTCAGTGCCAGTCCCAGTTGCTATGAGATATATTTCAAAGCTGATGTAAGCCTATGTATATGCTAACTAAAAAACTGTTTTTGCCTTTTTTTCAAATGGAATTTTTCTGAGTTTGAAATGAACTAATTTTAAATATCCTGCCTAGATACAATTTCAAAGATGCATACTTATTACCCTCATGTGAAAACGGAAAGCAAAAGCATGCAGAGTATACAAAAGTGTTATCTCTTAAACTACTTCTTCATTCTTTGTACCTTTTTAAGAAATGATTCCCTGTGGTTACATAGAAAAAGTGAATATCCAAACACAGTAAGATTCAGTAAGATGCAGAAAATGATTCTATGCATTCAACATCTGTATTCTTTGTAGGCTTTCAAAATAATTATGTAGGTATCTCTAGCACTGCTTTTCATTTGGTAGGTTTTCTTCAAATTTGGCTACAGTGCACTGAGCTTTTTACCAGATGGCCATTTGTCAGTGACACAGTATAATGTTGATTTAATGTGTTTGTCAATGCCAGTAATATAAATTCAGTGTTGCATAACAAGTGATAAGTTCAAATTTGTATATGGTAAAGAATTAAAAATATATAGTAATGCTTAATTTTTATTATATTGTTGGGAAAATTAAACATTATATAGACATAAATTAGGATAGTTCTGTAAACTGTGAAACAAATTGGGCCTTATAACTTAGAGGAAAAGTCAAGACATAAATTCAAGTGCCCTGTAATCTATGTACATAAATATCTATCGGTTCTATATCTAAAGATCCCATAATCTAATTGAATATAATTACCCCTTCTCTGGCACAATAGATGTTTGGCTTCAGGTAGATGTGTCAGTCTAAATTAGCTAGGCTTTATTCTAATAATCTCATGATTTAAATACTTTTTGTTGTTGTTGTTGTTGTTCATTCTCCACGTGTTGTTACGTATAGTCAGGGAGCCTTGATTAAGGTGGCTGGATTTAACAAATAAAAATAAAATATATTCCATGCAGTATAAGTATATCCCCAAAGAGTATAAGTATGGGATATACTTCTGTTAACTTAGTTGTTATTGTTATCCTAAAATCAAATATTACTAGGTGTCTAGTATTTTATCTGAAAACGCTACCCTTGACAGTAACTTAGGGAATTGAGCCAACGGAACAGTCACAGTCCCAACCATCACTGGTCATACCAGGGGAAAGGAGATCTTGGAGTTTCCACATTAAAGGGCAAAATGTCAGATCTCTTAATCTCACCACATTTTCTTTTTCCTGTGCCATTACAGACTATCCAGGAGAGTGTTAAACTTTTTTCCCATCACTTATTTCACATAACTTAATTCAGCCTCCAGAAGTCCTTCCCAGGTTTACAACCAGTCTATAATAATAGTCCTTGGGATAGTACATTGAGAAGAGTATGCTTTAATATAATCCAATTTTATTCTTTATTAAAAATGAAAATATATATTCTTCTATATTAATAAGTACGGTTAAGAAAGATATAAAGCTATTGGTCATATCTATGTGATCATATGCTAATTAGTTAAAGGCAATTTTTGAAATTGCATCATTATACCATAAGTTTATCAAGTTTAAGAAGAAAAGAAAATGTAAAATAAAGTGAGTAGACATCTCAGCTAATAAGAAGGAACACTGCTGGAATAGTCTAATTGTATTTATTTTTTTAAACTGTTACTGCTAACTATTTTTTAACAGTGTCTTTACATGTATTTTTATTTAGAACAAGTCTTGTATTAGAAAGATTTGTTTCCATCTGTTGTTCCACATTTCTCTAACATTTCTTAAGATATATAGCTTGATATTGATTATATAATGTCAGTCTCTCCATTAAGGAAAATATCAAATTATGAATTTATTATAAACAACTACTTGTCCTTAACAACCTACATTATCTATATACCAGAGTAGTAGAGCAAATTAGGTTAATTTCAATGATGGATATTTCGATTGAATTTGGGAGACTGTTTTAGAGAATCCACATTCTACAGAAACCAACAGTGACATATTTTTTTTTGTACATTCCTGAACTCAATATTCATTTTTGATAACTCACCAACTCCAACACCCGAGTTTATCTCTCATGATGTGCTGTAAATTTAATGTCCTATATTTCTCTTCAGGATATCCATTTTTCTCAGCATTTACCACTACCACCCTAAGTACTATCATCTGTTTCCTTAAATTACACAGTAACTTCCTAGTTGATTTCTTCTGAATTATTATTAGCTCTTCCTATTATATTGTCTATATTTCTTCAAGGGTGAACTTTTAAAAAATAATAAAGTCCTTCATGATTTCCAATTTTGTTAAGACGAATAACTCTAACACAGTATCCAGTGCCAAGTGTTCTAATTCTTATCTACCTCCACCATATGATTCTGTGTTTCTCTTCCTTGTGCTCTTTAGAATCACAACATTTTTTCCCCCCACATTCTAGAAGGCATTTTAAGTTCTTCTGTTACAGGATCATTACCTACTAGGTTTCTTCTGTCAGGAATCACCTCACTTATTCATTCTCATAGAAATTAGGAAAGCCAGATAAGAATTAGTTGAGCCAGATGAAGTGGTTAAACATATGCTGAAGTTACTAACTAAAAGGAACTAATAGTTTTGAGACTTTCTTAGCCTAGAATTATGATAAGAGCAATTTTCATAGAAATAGAGAAATGACCACTATACTTAAGTATAATGGATTCTCTTTAGAATAATAATTTTTTGGATGCTCTAAAAGTGAAAAAATAGAGGAAACTGGCTCAAATTGAGAGAAAAATTATTTATTTTGTAGAAAATGTTTTTAAAAACCATTTTATATGATAAAATAAAACCGTCAGATGAAGTAACTTATAATACAGGCAATATTTACTATTGATTATTTCCCTAGAAATAATAATATTTACTATTTCCCTAGAAATAGTTTATTTATATAATAATAAAATATCATTTATAATAATAAAATACTATTTCCCTAGAACATATTATTTACTATTTCCCTAAAAATTTATTGTACACTATTCTCTGATAAAATAATTACTTGAAATATACTTTCAGTTTTATTTTGAAGTTCATACAAAAACTCTTGGAGTTATTCTACAAGGACATATTCAAATTTAGTTCAAGGGATGAGGATATTTGCTTTCAGCTGTATTTTAGAAAAGGGGATTGGTTAGATGACCTATGGAGACCCTTCAAGCTTTATAATTTTATGAGTTAGTTTCTTCCTTCTTCATGAAATTGAATCAATTTAACTTACAGTTCTAGTCACAGGAATAAGAAACATGAAGTCTAGGGTCTTTGGAAAGGGCTTTGCTATTGACCAAATTTTTGACCCTTGGCAAATTGTTAAGTTCTCTTTTTCTGTGTTCTTTAAATGGCACTTCCAAAAAAGTACTCTTTATGGCTGTTTGAATATTAATTAAATAATGTATAAAAAGGCACTATAGTAATGTTAAGTGTCTCTTCTAATGAATTAACTAGAAAGTTTTTGTGTTTTCCTTTTCCAAAGCACCGCTATTCTTTTGTCTTTATTTTGCAAAAGCACAATCAACAAACATATATAAGTTTAAACGAGAGTTCATTCAAGAAAGGTGTAGTTACTGTCAACGCAAGGCAGTATGCTAGGTACTAGGGGTCTTGTTTTGAACAAATATTCACATTTACTGTTTTGAGGTTTAGGTCTTAGTGGGGAAAATTACACTTAAGTTTCCATAAAGGACAATGTGAGAGGTGGACCTCAGGTAGCAAAGAATAGGTCCAAATAATAGAAGACTCTGTGGCTAAAATACAAACACCAAGGAGAGGGGAACAGACATGGGATAAGAAGTGGTCTCAAACTTTTTTCTAAATGCACTCCTTATGTTTTAAAACTATTGCATATTCGTCCATAGGACATAAACTGTTATACTGGTTTTTGTCTAAGTACAAGCACTAGTAGTATATGTTATCAAAATATACTAATATAATAAAGTTTAATATCATGAAATAAAATAAAGGAGACAATAAGAACTTGTATATTAAGTATGTAAAATACTAAACTTAATATAAATGGTGCCTAGGTGACTCCGTCAGTTAAGCACCTGACCGGCTTAGGTCATGATCTCTCTGTTCCCAAGTTCAAGCCCCGCGTTGGGCTGCTTGCTGACACCTCACAGCCTGGACCCTGTTTCAGATTCTGTGTCTCCCTCTTTCTCTGGCCCTCCTTCACTTGCACTCAGTCTCAAAAATAAACAATAAAAATTTTAAAAAGTAAATAAGCTTAATACATTTCTCTATTAAAACATATATAGAATTTAATCTTTTTTCCTCCAGCCCTACATGGATTATCTTTGTTCCCTCTTGTTGCATATACCCCACTGGAGAGACCAGCAGGTACAGTAAGGAGACAGAGATCATGCAGAGCTTTCTAACCCAAGTAACAATTGTGGCTTTATCCCATTTGCAATACAAAGGCCAGTGAAAATTTTCAAACCTTGGAATGAATAAACTGATTTACATTTTCAAAGGAAGAATGCTGACTCCTATGATTGATGCATAAAAGAAGTTTAAGAATGGAGAAAGGAAAATAAGTTTGGTAGCTATTGCAGAAGTTAAGTTAAAGCAGGAAGGAAACTTCAAGTTGGATGTTGGCCATAGAAATGGAGAGAAGTTTTTTAAAAGCCATCAATAGAGAAGGTAAAAGAGTCAGGAATTGATGATACATGCATGTGATGTTCATATTATGTGGGAATAAGTAAGATGGATTTGAGAATTGTAGAATATTTGTGCTGTTGGTTAATTTTTTTTTTTTTTTAAGTGGGAAATAGCAGGCCAGAACCCATTTCTTAGAATAAGATTGAGTGTGGAGGAGAGAATATTAGTTCTATTTTACACATGTTAATTTTGGGATGTCAATTAAATATCCTCATGTGGTTCTCCATCTGAGGATGCAAATTTGAATCAACAGGGCTTCTAGACAAAGATGTAAATGCAAATCAAAACCAAAATGAGACACCACCTCACAGCTGTTAGAATGGCTGATATCAGAAAGACAAGAGATAACAAAGGCTGGCAAGAATGTGGATACAAGGGAAACCTTGTGCACTGTTAGCGGGGATGCAAACTGAAACACATCTTTTTCATTTATACCTAAATTTTCTAGAAAAGTTGTTTTGTTTTTTATCATGTATGTGATTCAATCTGAAAGGTTTATATGAATTTTATATTTGTATGTCTAAGGAAAAAATATAAATGTGAAAGCCCCAAGATTTTAGAGGTGCTGTGCCTTAAATCCAACTCCAAAGACTTAGAAACTGTAAAGAACATGAGAACCTATGTAAAAAATGTCTGTCTCATGCTGACCTATTTTTTCCTTGTGTATTCCTTGTGATAGAGCATGTGAATAATTATTCTTTACAATGAATATTTTATATTTAATATATGTTTGACAATATAAGCTATATAAGTGCATAGTAAAGACAGGAGAAGTTGGACTATATCAACAGACAAAATATTTACAAGAATTAATCCATGACTTTTCCCAGGACTCAATCCATTAGTTTTTGCACTTACTTGAGTAACTGTAGAGGAGGTATTCTCCTAGCATTACGTCTCAGTAATTGATAGATCAAAATTTCACTTCTCAGTCTCTGAGGTAGAACAATATCCACTTATTACCAATATTCAGTTCTTTTTATTGGGGAGGGGGACAGTCCATGTGGAAGACTATGCTATTTGTCTGGCCAATATAACATAAACATAAGTAATATGTGATTTTTTGGACTGAGACGGCAAGACCTTCATGATTATTCAGTTTGTTTTCTCAGAGATAGGCACTGTGTTGAAAATAAAGAGCCAGGATAGAAAGGCCACCATATTCACTAAGTCACTGCATGCCGGACAGGTGTCCTGGAGAATTTGCAGGAGTCAAAAACTAATTGTATGGTATAATCCAGGTTCTGGCAGATTGATGCTTCTCCAGGGACTGATACCTTTTCTGAATCAATATCCTTCTCATATTAGTGATATTCCTCTTTTGCCTCTAATACAATTGAGTGCTTCTTTATTTCGTTTTTAAAAGGTGTTTCCTAGTTTTATTCTTGTACAATTGACAAATAGAAAATGTATACATTTACAGTGTACAATGTGATGTTTTGACATACATATATGTTGTGAAATGATTACCACAATAAAACTATTTAACATATCCATCACCTCACACAGTTATCTGTGTGTGTGTGTGTGTGTGTGTGTGTGTGTGTGTGTGTATGGTGAGCACATATATGATCTATTCTCTTAGCACATTTCAAATATACAACGCAGTATTATAAACTATAACCACTGTGTTGTACATTAAATCCCCAGAATGATTTCATCTTTTCCCACAACTATATTCTTTGACTAATATCTCATTTCCCTCTCCTTCCATTCCTTGGCAACCACCACTCTATTCCCACCTTCCATGAGTTTGGCTTTTTTAGATTCACTGGTAAGTTGGATCATGTGATATTTGTCTTCCTGTGTCTGGCCTATTTCACTTAGCATAATGTCCTCCAGTTTCATCCGTGTTTTGTTGCAAATGCCAGATTTCTTTTGTTTTAAAGGCTGAATAATAAATTCCATTAACTTAGTTCTATTTAATGATAATGTTATTCTATAGTGAGAGAATGGAAACATGTATAAAGAAGAGAACTCTCTTGCACTCAGGTTTGCAAAGAACCGATGCTGCCCAGATGCCGCTAATCAAGAGACTACATACAGAACTTGTTTCTTCTGTTTTTTTCTCAGCAAGAAAATTAAATAAGTGGCATGCCCCTGCATAGGATTCCTCATAAGTGAATCCTATGGAAACTGGAGAATGGTATAAGGTGATTACCTGGTTTGACAGGTGACAGAACAGGTTTTACTGGCTGTGGGTTCACCTTTGGATAGTGGCAGGTTGTGATTCTGTAGCAGCCCAGGTGATCGGGAGAGCAGACAGAGCTATGGTGACAAAGAACTACTTCAGCCTATGTTACAGCAGGAACAGAAACCAGAACTTTCTCCCTTGTAGGGATTTTTTTTCACCTAAAATTTGCATACCTGGAGAGGAAATATAACCTAAAGTATACACCATCTGAATAGAATTTTAGGTCTGAAAAGAAATGATGAAATTTCTTTTACTAATCTCTACACTCAACATGGGGCTCATTAACATTAAGGCCTCAATGATAAATCCATGACTCTCTCATAAACATTTCAGAGAAGAGAAAGCAGAACAGTAATGGTTAACTACATTATTGGAAGTCATTGTGTTTTGAAACAGTTTCAGAACTTAATAGATATCCCATGTTATGCTTTTGTGTGTGGGCCCAACACTAGAATGGCTTGTTGGGGAAAATGACAGGTGCCTTTGCAGATGATGATTTTGGACTTGACTCTTTATATTTAGAAATTGAAACTATATTCACATCAAGAGCAGCACTTGGACAGAACATGGATCTTAGAAGTGTCTTGGTAGTGGTTTATATATATTAAGTCAAGGAGTCCTTTTATTTGAAAAAGCTTCTGTGAATAACCATTGGAAAAACAACAAAGGATAGGGCTGGAAGACCTCAAGACATTGAAAATGACAGTGTTCTGATGCCTCCCCTTGGGCCTCACCTAATAGTTGCTCTTCCTATGTCAAATTCATTTTACAGCTTAACCCTTCAATTAAAAATAAAAATTCTTTTTTTTTGTAAAAAGTTGAGATTCAGGAAAGATGAATATAATTAGAGAACTAAATGCATCATCATCATTGAAGAATCCATGGGAGTGCAGAGAGAGTCAGTGAGAAAAAGGTAGGAGAGAGAAGCAATACCCTAGCAAGAGTGAGGGAGCAAATACATATTTCTGCAAAAAAAAATTTATACTAGGCAAACTAACTTTCGGGCTGTTGAAAGAGGAATTGATTTTTTTAAGGTATAAAATCCTTACAGAGAAGAGAAAAAGTTGTTAAATATCAATTTACATTAGATAAGAGTTTTGCAATATGGTACAAAAAGAACACAGAAGCTTTATTCTGTTACTGTAGCTAGCTTATGCTGTAGAAGAAAGAAGAGAAATCAAATGTATTTATTTAATCCTTTTTGTCAGTAATACCCAGTGTGAAGAATTCATTTGTAGCTTTTTTTGGTGCTGAGTTGCATCTTAGAACTTCACATATATTAAAGTAAAATGTAATGCCTTTTGATCCTAAGACTTCAGGATATGGTTCATTTCTGTTTATGAAAAAAGGATGGCTTCTACATAATGAAAATGTCATAGAAATTGTCTAAGAATTAATCACTTACCAAAATAAAGATCTTTACTATTTTTTTGTTTATAGAACATATCTAAATTGTTGAATTTTTAAATTTTTTTGTGATTCACATTCCGTTCACATTGAGTTACAGAAAGTATATAAGTCCTTATAATTCCATGCTTTTAGAAACATTTAGGAGAATGTATTACAACAGCAAAAGAGAATATTTTTTATATTTTCCTTTAAGCTGTCATAGGGCTAATACTTTTTAGTTGGATAATGATCACCTATAGAATCAACTGTAATTTGCCTTTAAACTTTTTTCTTCTTAAAAAGGTAGATCGATAGTATAAAATGGAAGAAAACTCAATGAAAAGATATAAGATATTAAGAATTGCATCATTTATATTTAATACAAATTCCAGAAACCTAGATTTTTTTTTCTTTTTTTTTTTTCAGAAACCTAGATTATTAAAGGAGAAGTGAGGAATAAACTACCATATGGATGAACCTTAAAAACACTATGCTAAAGGAAAGAAGCCAGACATAAAAGGCTGCATATTGCGTGGTTAAGTTTCTATGGAAAGTCCAGAATAGGAAAATCCATAGAGGAAGAAAGATTGTCTCCACTATCTCTGTTGCAAAGGAAGAAAGACATGGAAAGACTAACGCCAGCAAGTACATGCTTCTTCATGGAAGTGACACACATAGCTACTCGTATCTCTATAGAATGTCTATTTTGTAGCATACAACATGGACATGCCTACCATCTGAGGAGGTGAGATAGTGCAGGCTTCCCATATTCTCAAGAGGAATGCCAGACATCTTGATGAATAGTACTAGGTTCTAAAATATTAATGTATGTTTTAAAATGTTAATATTTAGCTATGATCATGTATTACTTAATTAAAGTTTATTTTTAAAAATACTGTTCCAGCAAGAAAGAAAGAAAAAAGAAAAAAGAAAAATAATTACTGATAATCAGTTTACAAAACATGTAAACAATGGAAAACAACCTTATAAAATCTATTATCTAACACTATGTTTATCATGATTTTTAGCATTCAGTGAAAAGGGCTAGAAAATATATATGTAAGTATAATCAAATTGGTTATCTCCAACTTATGAATAACACATTCTAGTCATATATTTTTTGATATTCTTTTCATAATTTTTCTATAATGCATATTTGTGATAAGCAATAAAGCACTAAATGTTACTTTTAATGTGATTAGTGTTTTGAAATGTACATCAAGTTTTTGACTTTTTACCATACTAGTATTTTGATCCCATAAATGATATTTTATAATTAATGTTAGTGCTTTCAGAAAGGAATTACCATACTCTCTTTTTATAATAATATATATGAAATTGTAGTAATAATACGGTTAAAATCTTTTATGGTCAAATGATAATGAGGTTCAGTATAGATGCATGTGTAATTTATGTTTTTTTAAAATAGTTTATTGTCAAGCTGATTTCCATATAATACCCAGTGCTCATCCCCACAAGTGCCCTCCTCGATGCCCCTCACCCCCACCCCCTTCAGTCCTCAGTTTGTTCTCAGCATTCAAGAGTCTCTCATGGTTTGCCTCCCTCCCTCTCCCCCACTATTTTCCCCCCTTCTTCTACCCCGCGGTTCTCTGTTAAGTTCCTTTTAATTATAGTGGAAATTTGTGTTTCTTCACTTAATTTGAAATAATGTTATTTTTAGATACAACACAGTAAATAATAGAGGAAAGAGCAGTAAATAAGATTAGAAGGGGAAAGGACCTATGCCAGAAGCTAGAAGGAGAGAGGTGTATTGAAGAGACCACCTTAAGGCACACAGTGATACTCAGTTCAGAGCCACATTCAGCCCATCATTGTGTTGGGTCATGGATGGACCCAGGAGAATAACTATACTAGCATATGCTTCCTTGTCCATCTCCTTCTGCAGTTCCCATTGGCTGAAACTTTCTGGTAGCAAAAGCACATGGGTGTCTTTTAAAGTTGTCATATAGGTCAAGACTTTGATAAGAGGATGAGATGAGGAAGTGAGCCAGGAAGGCAAACAGAAGCTATTTGGAAGACATATAATCACTAACTTGCACTTGGAGGAAACCTATTGCAAGCATTTTTAAAAATCTTTTGTTATTATTTAACATAAGGAAAGAGAAGAAGAATAAGTAGTTTTTTTTTTAAAGGCAATAGCAGTTAGATAACCTGCTTAAAATGATAATACATCGGTAAGTAATTATAAATTTTCTCCTATGAAAAATTATTTTGGAATGAAAAATATGGAAAGTGATGATAGATGCATTTTACATACAAATATTTACAGAATGTCTCCATAATTCTTCTCTTTTTCCTGTAAATTCAAAGGGTGGGGAGCACAAATCTAATCTGTACATTAAAAAAGGAGAGATAAACGTGAAAAAGACAAATACTCCCTTTTCTCTGATAAATTACAAGCAATTAAAACTTTTAGAGACAATTTATACATCGAAGATGTGCAAAATTTACTTTTCCCAATTAAATAAATAGGCACAATTTAAGGGATGACTTTAGAGAACAGAAGAAAAGACATAGATTAAGCAACCATTTAGATAGTTTAAATGTGGAAACAATGCATTTACTTTGCATGTAGATTGTAATTTGCTTCACTGCATGCATTTATTGTGGCAAACATTGCTGGCTGAACTGCATAGATTTATGCTCCCTTTCTGTTGTGCAGAGTTGAGGGAGTTGTCCATCCACCAGGCACTTCATTACCCAGCTCCCAGTGAAACCATGATACCATTGTACACTGGGTAGTAGATGGAAGTGGTGTGCATGTTACCAAGGGACTCAGGGGATGCCGGGAGCCACACTGGCCTCTCTGGATGGCAGTCACAGCAAGGACATGGCAGTGTTTGCACAGCTCCTGCCATGAGAAACAAAAACTGGTTATCTCTTTCTGCTACTACTGGCTCATGTTGGAAATGAGCCTGCTGGTATTGACCAGGCCTCACAATATTCCATATCAGACCCATATTCTGAACACAGATACCTCATAAGGAAAAGCATATTCCTGACTTTACAAAAGAGATTTTAGATGAAAGCTCTGCAGGTGATGGTCAAAAGGCTCTTCCTATGGGCCTTGCAGACCCAAGACTTAGATAATAAAGGGGGTTAAGAACACAAGAGTTACAATTGAGCCTGGCCCTGAGACAAAGAGCCTATTTTGGGGTTTGTTTGGGGTTTGCCTTTGTTTGGGCAGAACANCTTTTAAATAAAGACACCAAATCCGACAGGACAGAGATGCCTGCCTGGTAATCAGAAAGAATCTTGGGGCTCTCTCACTCTCTCGCCGACACCGTCCATCCTTCAGGGACCCCTGGACCTGCTGCAGCTGGCCTCCGACAAGGGGATAATTGCAGAATCCTCTGAAATTTCCCTTTTTCTAGTCAAACAACAAAATGCAGGGGAGAAGGAGGCCCTGGGTCATTGTGAAGCCACTAGATGATAAGAATTTAGTTCCCAGAGTCATCATTTAGTGGAGAGCAGTCCAGGAGGACCACTTGAAGAGGAATGGTGACATTTTACTTACCATGAGAAAGAAAAAAAAATGCTGTGTTAATGCACTGAGACCTTGTAGTTTGTTTCAGTAGCTAATGCCAATTACCCAGTCTAAAAATGTAATTGACGGGGGTGCCTGGGTGGCCAGTCGGTTAAGTGTCCAACTTCGGCTCAGGTCATGATCTCATGGTTCGTGGGCTCGAGCCCCGCGTCAGGCTCTGTGCTGACAGCTAGCTGAGAGCCTGGAGCCTGCTTCAGATTCTGTGTCTCCCTCTCTTTCTGACCATCCACTACTCACGCTGTCTCTCTCTCTCTCTCAGAAATAAATAAAAACATTTTTAAAAGTTAAAAATAAAATTAAAAAAAGTAATTGATGTTAACCAAAATAGGAAAAAAAGAGGAAAAATGAAAATAAAAAGGAGTCAGCAGCAATTCTAGACGTAATCAGTGTTAATGTTTATATATACCATATATAATACTTATGTTTATATAATACATGGTACGTATACTCTGTATGCAATAAAGTGCATATAATAATAAACACAACAAATCTTGGCTTCTGTGCAGTCTGTTGTTGAAATCATTCAACGAGTTTGCTTTCTTTCAGAAACTGTATTTTACATTCTAAAATGTACTTTTGATTCTCTTTATAGATTAAATTTTTCTATTGAAATTTCCAGCCTTTCATCATTTTGCCTAAGCAAATTAATAAGTCCTCATTTGCACTAATGTCACTATTAGGATTATAATTCAGCCATCTCTGGTCTTGGGGCATGTTCTTAGGACATTTCAGTCTTCGATTGACTTTCAGATCTCTCTTTCTTCAGTCCTGAAGACGCAGGATATTCTGACCTGCAGAAATTTTATGTTTAGCTTTCCAGTGCCCTGATTCCTCCTATTTCTAGGTCTTTCAGATATGCTGAAGAGAAAATTAACTGTGTTTTGAGGCAGGCTACATCTCACTGGTGGGACATGTGCTGAGTACTACATAATCATAGGAGTTATTACTTGGTTTACTTGTAAACAAAGCCGCCTACCACAGACTGAAATTCAGAATTCGTCCTAGGGGAACACTGGCTGCATTGTGGGTATTCTCAAGTTGTCTGTTTCCTCCATCAGCCCCATTAAGTTCCACAAGAATGACAGTTTTTCTTACATTCAGTCACGGTCCTCAGCCTGGACCTAGTCTGACCCAGAGCCAAGTCCCTCATTGGTCTTAGCTTATAATTAGCAAATGTCCCCAAGAAGAAAATAGTCAGTGATAGGATAGTTAGCTCACCTAAAAGGAGTCCTTCAATTTCCATTCATTATTGCTTCCACTGCTCTTAGTATCAATCAAATTATGATTTTCGCAATGGCCTGAACTTTTCTAATTGTTACAGTGGAACTGTTAAGGTTGTCATGGTCTTCACAATATGAATATGAATTTATAAATTAAATGCATTATGAAGGCCATATATATGAATTAAATGTATTCTGAAAGTCATAGATATATTAATAGAAGTTATATTACTAGAGCAGCCTCTGAATTGTTTCATTGCTTCTAATCTTAATGTACCCCATGTCAGAGCACACTGTCCCAACAGAAGAAGGCATGGTCCTTTAAAACAGAAATACTTTCATGGTGCTTCTACAACCTTTCTAATGGTTTCTGTACACATTTAAATAAATCCATAGTCATGCTTGGGTTAAAACATTGGATGATCCCAGACAGCTATTCTGATTTTTAAATTTCTAGAAGTTCCAACAGGAATTGCATATTCATTAAAATAGGCTCTCATCTTCAGGTTTTCCTATTTGATGCTTATCATCCATGATTATGAGGTCTCACCCAAATTCTCTCCTGGTTTTTTACCCTTGGTTAACAAACACAGGCCATATTTCTTATGTTTGAAAATCCCAACCTTATTTTCATCTCAATTCTTTACTATTTTCTCATACTCTGCCTAGAACTGTTGAACTGGTAAGCTACTTTCTCATGGTTTAAGAATCCAATCAAATATCACTTCTTGGGTGCCTTGATGGCTCAGTCGGTTAAGTATCTGACTCTTAATTTTGGCTCCATTCATGATCAAATTGTTCATGAGTTCGAGGCCCACCTCCAGCTTTATGCTGGCAGTACACAGCCTGCTTGGAATTCTCTCTCTCCCTCTCTCTCTCTTTCCCTCTCTCTCTGGCCCTCTCCTACTTGTCGTCTCTAGGTTTCTCAAGCAAAATAAATATTTTTTTAAAATGTCACTTCCACAGAGAAGCCTACCCTGAACACCTTACTTAAATTAGTCTCTTCTATTCAGGCTCAACTACACTATTTTACCTCCTTTATAAAACTTAACCCTATCTGAAATTATCTTTTGCATTTGTCCATCATTTACTGCATACTTTCAAATGTAAAGAAGGCTATAATAAACTTTCTTGTATCATTTTCTTTTGCTATTTGTCAAATTATTTTGATAACATGTATTTGCAACAGATCAACTTTTATATCAAAAAGTTTGTATTGCCTTTTTCTTTGTTTTTGACTCCTTTTGTTATTTTTTGGGGAAATATTTTTACCAGTTTACATTTATTCCAGCAGAATGTGGAAGTTCAATAAATTATTAAATACAAAGAAAATAACAAAATATTACACCGTCATTCAGCCATGAAGGAATTTTATTTAAATTCTACGATCTTTAGTATTTAGCAATTAAATATTTTTGGATGCTTATATAAGTAAATTTGAATTTGAATTTCCTATGTCTTAACTTTTTATTTTGTCAAAAAATTTTTGACATAATATACAGAACATTTTCCATATGAACGTAAATCTTTCTATCTTATGTGACTCGGATACAAACTGCAGTCTATGTTCAAATTCAAACCTACACAATGAGGTAACAGTGACTAAAAATAAAAATATTTTTGTAGTTTCAAAGTATTTCAGAAAAAATTAATTCAAAGAAACGAATTGATTTTTAAATTATTTAAATTCCACTTAGTTAACATACAGTGTAATATTAGTTTTAAGTGCACAATAGAGTAATTCAACACTTCTGTACAATACCTGGTGCTCATCACAAGTGCACTCTTTAATACTTATCACGTATTGAACAAATTCCCCCACCCACCTCCCCTCTGCTAACCATTAGTTTGTTCTCTATTGTTATGTATGTATCACACACACACACACACACACACACACACACACACACACATCATCTTCTTTATCCATTCATCAGTGGATGGACACTTGGGTTGTTTTCCATAATTTGGCTATTATAGAGAATAAATAATGCTGCTGTAAATATCAGTGTGCATGTATCCATTTGGATTAGTATTTTTGCATATTTGGGTAAATATCTAGTACTGCAGCTGCTGGATCATAGAGTATTTCTGTTTTTAACTTTTTGAGGAACCTCCATACTCTTCTCCAGAGTGACTGCACCAGTTTGTATTCCCACCAATTGTGTAAGAGAGGTCCTTTATCTCCAACGCCTCACCAGCATTTGTTGTTTCTTACTTTTTTTTTTTTA
>NW_027530330.1:25308-30402 GCF_008692635.1 Crocuta crocuta | reverse complement strand
TATTAATATTAAATACAAAGAAAATAACAAAATATTACACCGTCATTCAGCCATGAAGGAATTTTATTTAAATTCTACGATCTTTAGTATTTAGCAATTAAATATTTTTGGATGCTTATATAAGTAAATTTGAATTTGAATTTCCTATGTCTTAACTTTTTATTTTGTCAAAAAATTTTTGACATAATATACAGAACATTTTCCATATGAACGTAAATCTTTCTATCTTATGTGACTCGGATACAAACTGCAGTCTATGTTCAAATTCAAACCTACACAATGAGGTAACAGTGACTAAAAATAAAAATATTTTTGTAGTTTCAAAGTATTTCAGAAAAAATTAATTCAAAGAAACGAATTGATTTTTAAATTATTTAAATTCCACTTAGTTAACATACAGTGTAATATTAGTTTTAAGTGCACAATAGAGTAATTCAACACTTCTGTACAATACCTGGTGCTCATCACAAGTGCACTCTTTAATACTTATCACGTATTGAACAAATTCCCCCACCCACCTCCCCTCTGCTAACCATTAGTTTGTTCTCTATTGTTATGTATGTATCACACACACACACACACACACACACACACACACACACACACATCATCTTCTTTATCCATTCATCAGTGGATGGACACTTGGGTTGTTTTCCATAATTTGGCTATTATAGAGAATAAATAATGCTGCTGTAAATATCAGTGTGCATGTATCCATTTGGATTAGTATTTTTGCATATTTGGGTAAATATCTAGTACTGCAGCTGCTGGATCATAGAGTATTTCTGTTTTTAACTTTTTGAGGAACCTCCATACTCTTCTCCAGAGTGACTGCACCAGTTTGTATTCCCACCAATTGTGTAAGAGAGGTCCTTTATCTCCAACGCCTCACCAGCATTTGTTGTTTCTTACTTTTTTTTTTTAATTTTAGTCATTCTGACAGGTGTGAGGTGATATCTCATTGTAGTTTTGATTTGTATTTCCCTGATGATCCGTGATGTTGAGCCTCTTTTCATGTGTCTGTTGCTCATCTGTACATCTATCTGTATGTCTCCTTTGGAAAAATGTCTATTCATGTCTTCTCTCATATTCTAACTAGATTTTTTGGATGTTGAGTTGTGTAAGTTATTTATATACTTTGGATGCTAACCCTTTATGAAATATTTCATTTGCAAATAACTTCTCCCATTCTATAGGCTGTTTTTTAGTTTTGTTGATGTTTCCTTCATTGCACATTAACTTTTTACTTTGATGTTGTCCCAATAGTTTATTGTTGCTTTTGTTTTCTTTGTCTCAGAAGACATATCTAAAAAGGAAGTTGCTATGGCCAATATCAGAGAGCTTACTGCCTGTGTTCTCCTCTAGGATTTTAATGGTTTCTCATTTCACATTAAGGTCTTTAATCAATTTTGAACTTATTTTTGTGTATGGTGTAGGAAAGAGGTCCAGCTTCATTGTTTTGCATGTTGTGTCCAATTTTCCCAGCACCATTTGTTGAAGATACTGGTTTTTCCCCCCCATTGGATAGTCTTTCCTGCTTTATTGAAGATTAATTGATCATATAGTTGTGGGTTCATTTTTGGGTTTTCTATTCTGTTCCATTAATCCATGTGTCTACTTTTGTGCCTGCACCATACTGTGTTGATCACTACAGCTTAGTAATATAACCTGAAGTTTGAAATTGTGATGCTTCCAGCTTTGCTTTGCTTTTCTTATTCAAGGTTATTGGTTATTTGGCGTCTTTTGTTATTCCATATAAATTTCAGGATTGTTCGTTCTAGTTCTGTGAAAAATGCCATTGGTATTTTGATAGGAATTGGATTAAATGTATAAACTGCTTAGAAATGAATTATTATTTATTTAGCTATATTGGATGAATATCAGAGTTGATTTCATTTTGATTCCATCAATTTTGTATTTCTTATTCAAGTTTGTTATTCCTTAGTAAGGTTAAAAATTGACATATATTTACATGTCATATGTTTCATATTTTTCTTTACTTTTTTCTTTCTTACTTCACCTTATCATTATAACTTCTAAATAATTCCTTAACAGGACAGAAATTTGTTTTCTGTCAACATGAAAAGTAGTCTTTATAAAATAAAAAGACCTGATTTTACCCCTGCTCAACTATCACATCTTCTAAATAGGAATTTGATGCAGCTGATGTATTTGCATTAATAACATCTGCTGCTTTCATCATTAAATTCCACCCACTGTTTAATGCCTGGAGCTTCAAAAATATCAGAATTAGCTAAAAAGAGTTTAAAAATAAAGAAAAAATATAAAGCTTTGAAAACATATATTACCACCTATAATCTTTCATAGTGGGAAAATCACAGTCCCCATCCATACATGGAATACATTAAATTCCTTAATAGTAGAGAAAATTTAAATATCAAAGGAAATTATTGGATGAAAGTTAAGTCTATGTTAAATGAAGACTAAGATAATGAAATAATGAATGTCATAAATGTGATGCTTATCTAAGATTTAAAAAGAGGACTCATTTCAATTATATATCTGACTATATATAACACTAGATAATTTATAAGTAAGGAATAAACTAATTTAAACACTAAATGCAGATAATATAATTGTATATGTATAATGCCTGTATGAAAATAAATTTTTAAGCCTATTTAACTTCAATATGTGAAGATTACAGAAAAGAATACATTAGGAGGTACATAAGATAAACATGGACATTATAATGTATGGATATCCTTAGTTTTAAAGCCCCTTTTTACTATACAGTAAATAGAAATAAGAGCATATCTTCCCCTTCATTCACTAAAATATGCTTATTGATTTTATCTGTCCACAGTGGAAGATATTAAGAGTAGAATTATCCTTGAAGTCAAAGTCAAGTTATACATAATTTATAAGGATTAATCATAGACACTTCACTTTTTTTATTGAGATACAATTGACAAGTACTATATTTTTTAAAAGCGTACAACAAAATAATTCCAAGTGTGTATATACTGCAAAATGATCACCACAATCAGACTAGTTAATATCAATAAAAATACGTAGTTATAAATATTTTTCTTGTGATAAGAAATTTTAAGATCTATTCTCTTTTCTTCCTATCACTTTATAATACAGGTTCATATGCATTAGATTGGAACCCTTATTGAGATGTCAGAGCCTTGATTTAGGGATTTTCTAAGTGAGATTCTTTTGCTCTATGCTTGGCCAAATCTCTGCTTTGTTCTCAATTACAGATTACTAAGATTCTTTTTGTCCAATGATATTATTATCTTCACTTTTAGAATTCATAGGTCCATTTAGTTGAATCACACATTTCTTCTCCATCATTCTGCCCAGCAGTATGCTCATTAACACTACTAATGCTCTCATTGTACTTGGAAGTGGCTCATAGCTCCTTCTCATTAAGAGTTTGAAATATTCTCCAGAACTTGAAAATATATTTAATAAATATATGGCAAGTCATAGATTGTTTTTCAGACTACAAAACATACCAGAATGCTAAATTTCTATCTGACTGTAAATTAAAATTGTTAGATGACAGACAGCTTTATCAGAATGGACCACAAATATGTACATGTTAAAAAATATGTTTCATTGTATTAGGACCCTAATTTCAAATGATGTTATTAAATTTTTAAAAATGACTTTATATCTGAATACTATGCAAGTTAAATTGTTGGCTGATACATATAAGCTTCATAGAGTATTAAGACACATATCCTGATTCATCAACCAAAATTTTATTCAGAATCTGAAATCAATGGCAGGCTTAATGCCTTTTAAAATAGATAGCACTGTTTTAATTAAAAATGTCAGCAATGTAATTACTCCTTAAGCAAAAGGCCACAGAGAGGAAAATTGGATGATACTTAAATTGAGCATATGAGAAAATTAATTTGCGTTAAAAAAGTAGCAATTAGACATTTCCATGGCAGCATGAAAGATCACAATTTTGTTTTTTATTCCTTTGCAAAGTAGAATTTTTAAAATTTATTTATTTTAAAGGGAAACCAAACCAATAGAAGTATGGAGAATAGCACTAGCTGCAAAACCAAAAAATGCATGCTATCTTAAAATGTTTATAGGATATTTCATATTGCACTTGACCCTTTCAGTCTTTTGTTTCTTTGTTCCACATATAAATTATTCCAACTAAAATTTTAAGTCCCATTTAAGTCTAAAATGCTGAAAATCTATAGTTTTTGTGTTTTTTTAGATGGTTGCTAAAATATGTACTGCTTGATATCTGAGCAGACTTAGCATTTAACATGTAGTCAGCAAGAAGAAATAGTTGTCTTTCCCAAAATTCTATTATGCTTTGTGCACAGATTCTTCGTTCTCAGTGTCCTTTTACAATTTACAAAAAAAGGAATCTCAAAATAAGTAACTGTCTCTTTATGTACAATACTGACATAAAAACTTCAAAAAAAAAAAAAAAGACTGGGTTTACTTGATTGGAATGCTTTTTCTTTTTGTTTGTTATTCATAATTGTTGCATTATAATTTTATAAATACAAGGAAGGTAGGCCTTATCATTTAGATACTTTCTGTAATGAGCCTTTAGACTTACTAGGATTAACCTCTGTCTTGTCTTTCAATGCTTACTCTATTAAAAACTGCTGCCATAACTGATTGGAGGGTGATATACATGGTTAGCTAGT
Source organism: Crocuta crocuta (assembly GCF_008692635.1). Taxonomy (NCBI): domain Eukaryota; kingdom Metazoa; phylum Chordata; class Mammalia; order Carnivora; family Hyaenidae; genus Crocuta; species Crocuta crocuta. Next base: position 25,744 of record NW_027530330.1, on the reverse strand, counting down.
CGTGACCACCTTCGCTTACCCTTCATCTTGGCCAGATTTCATACCACAGAAGAAAGTAATGATATCTATTTTCTATTTATTTAGTTATCATGTATTACTCTCTCTGAAATTTTATTTCATTGCACTGCTTCTAGAGAAAAGTCAGACTAGCATGTAAGCCAAATGCTCATGTGCCAGTTGTGCAAAACTTTTCCTAAAGGTATTTATATAATTATGTTATAAAATATTAAAATAAGGAAATAAAACTTTTTTTCAAAATATGAAATATTCATATACATTTAATGGATCTGACTGAAGCCTTTATTTTCTTAATGTAGAAGAGCAAAGAATAAGTGCCCCTAATAATTTTGGTATTGTTTTCTTATTTTCACACTTAAATAAATTCCTTGGTTGTAGCATCTCTAAATTACTTACTCTTTCAAATCAATCTAACCTC
>NW_027530330.1:18502-24721 GCF_008692635.1 Crocuta crocuta | reverse complement strand
TGTTAACAGTTAGTTAACATATAGTGTAATTAGTTTCATGTGTAGAATTTAGTGATTCATCACTATCATACAACACCCAGTTCTAATCATAAATACCCTCCTCAATACCCATCACCCATTAAACCCTTCTCCCATTCACCTCCCCTCTAGCAGCCCTCAGTTTATTCTCTATAGTTGAGAGTCTGTTTTCTGGTTGCCTCTCTTCCTCCCCTGACCATGATCATCTGTTTTGTTTCTTAAAGTCTATATATGAGTGAAATCATATGGTATTTGCTTTTCTCTGATTGCCTTATTTCACTTAGCATAATGTTCTCAAGCTCCAACCACGGTCATTGGAAATGACAACATTTCATTCATTTGATTGGCTGAGTAATATTCTGTTTATATATATATATATATAAAGATATATATATTTCTTTATCTATATATATTTCTTATATATGTATCTTATCTATATATATTTATACATATATATATATCTTCTTTATCCATTCCTCAGATGATATTATTGAACTGTAATATCTCATCTTAGAATAAAATAGATGAAAATTTCACAGAACAAGTGTGATAATGTGATGATATCTTAATGTAAGAGTATTCCTATGCTCTATTTCCTTTCCATGGAGCCGGTTTATAGATTTTCCAGGTGGCATTCATTCCATGAGCAGCGATTAAATCATAAAGGAAATACAAACATTAATTTTTCTCAAATTGTTAAGTGTTGTTTTTCATTTGAAATATCTTTAACTCATTTACTTTTAAAAATCTAACTGAATTCTTTTGATTTCTTTTTCCAGGAAGAGAAAGAGTAAAGTACTGAAGCACTGAAATATTCTTTGTTTTTTCTTACTTGTTTGTCTTGGATTAGGTCAAATGTGATTGTCTGAAGAATCTTGCAATGGGACCAGTAAATATATGGCTGACATAGAAATGTTTCTCTGCAACTGATAAAAGTGATATAAACTGAAGTTTAGAAGTGATAATTGTAAGAAAATAAGGAAGAAATGAAAATAAAGCAATTGGGAGTGGATGTGCAGTGTGGTCATAGAGAACCTGAGGTACTATGGATATTGGGGCTCTCCACTGAGAGGATAGTCAGAGATGATTTCATGAAGATATGTGAGAAAGAATGATCAGAAAAACTGGAGTAAAACCTTGATGTCATGGACTCATAAAAAGAAAGAGAATAGAATCACAATGTGGAAAGATATGCCAATGGTATAAAATGATTCAGGGAGATTAAATACTAATTAAAATGTATCCATTTGATTGAGCAATCAGTAAGTTTATGTGGGTCACATTTATGAGTCATTCAATGGAATGGTAAAAATGGACGCTTAAATGCAGTAAGTGAAGAAAGCTGATGAGGTGATGAACTGACTATAAATTATAGTTTGGATAACCTCCACTGACAAACTAAATGTAGGCAAGGAAATAGCAGAGTTAAGTATTGGAGGAAGGAGGGGTATACTGCTGATGTTTTTTCAGCCTCATGTCATCTATATTTTATCTGTACAGGAGAAAGCATGATCCCTGACAGAGAAAAATTAGGTGGTAAGAGAGACTGCCTGCAAAAACAATCATGTAAGATCAGTAGGTCAAAATTTTGACATAGTTACCTTAAGTAAAATTATGACCTAAAATCAATTACACAGAACTGCTGTTTACCAAGAATAAAGTATAAAAGAAGTTATGTAGAAGACTCATGTCTGGATTTTGAGCTGACACATTCCCCTTTGTCGAAATACTTGCATACTAAATTTTACAACTCTAAATAAAATGCAAATGGCAACCCTTAGCTGTGCCAAAACCTCCTCAGTAATGGTGTCTGTGTATTGGTGGTGGACATAGCCCAAACTCATACTGGGACTGTACCAGTTTAGCATTCACTCAGGGAGGAAGCAGTGTGTGGGATTTTACTTGGCACTGGATGAACAATATGGTGACATGACAGCCTGGGTTCTTTGACTACAAAAGATCAGATATTTATTCCAACTTTGAGTAGCTATGTATGTTTTAAAGAATGGTTGCAGAAAGCTAGACTGATACCAATGGGGGCTAGGCAGGTAGAGGACTGTGTGACTTGAAGCACAACAAGTATTCACCATGCCATTGCTGGCATAAAAATAGAAGCAGTCACGTTATTTGGAATGTAGGTAGCCTAGAAATGGTACAGATAGCCAACTTTGCTCCTTATATTTACAGTGGTTATTTAGTAACTACTTTAAAAGCTTCACGTCCTAGTAAGTGATTTTTTAAATACTTTCTAAGCAGAAGACTAAATCTTCACAGGGAAATTGGGTGCTTGTTAAGCTGCCTTGGATCTACAATTATGATCATTCATTCTTCAGAAGACGAGAGGATAGAAAGTTTTAAAACATGTATTATAGGTTAATTGATCTGGCATTCTTTGAAGCATTTGTGGCCATTCTGTCTTTAATATTAATCTGTGGTAGTATCTTGCTCTAGACGTACGGACGTTTATATAACAGTATGCTTACTCTGTAACTGGAACATTTTCAGTATCCTGTTTTAAAGGTCTGGTATTGTTATTAAATACCTTTTTGTGGGAAAGTCTGTACTGGACATCCCTTGGCTTGGATTCTTCTACTAAGCTTTACAGTCTGTATAAGCACATGGACTAATTATGTCTAAAAAGGTGCTGGGTATATTCAACACTTCTATAGTGATCTATTCCATTAGGTATTCTTTAAGCTTCAGTTTCAACTAGTTTATCTCTTCTTTTAAGAAGTGAGAATATATGCCTGTTGATAGTACTTTTAAAGTTTATCTTGCTATTTCATGGGAAAATATTGTAATATTTTTGTGCCTTTAAAGATGTCAGTTTTTGTCCACCAAGTCAGCCTATGTCTTTTCAAAAAGATGAAAAGGTAATGAATGACAATCTCTTGAATATGTTTGCAATTCTTCATAATAATGAAGAAAACTTAACTGGTGGGATTGAATAGCAAACTGGAAAAAGTTCCCTAAAGAAATGGAAATCTGATAGCTTTATGAGGAAAGGCATTTAAAAGGCTAATCTGTAATTCTTCTACTAAACAAATGTATCAAATGTGTCTGAAAAAGGATTTTCCTTATGTTAAGCAGATTCTTAAGATGTCCTTTATGACCTTTACCTCCAGGTGTTAGTTGCATGATCATGTCATGTTACATGGAAAATGATATTGCAGATGTAGGTAAGATTAGTGATCATCAAAAGGGGAAATTATTCAGGTGGCACTAATCTAATCACATGACTGACAGATCCCTCTTAAGCATAAAGTTTTCTCACTGTTGGCTAAAGATTAAGTCAGAAGGATTCAAAATATGGGAAAGACCTTTACCATGTCATTGCTGGCTTGAAGATGGAGAGACATATGAAAAAAATGCAGGTGACATCCACAAACTGAAAGCAGAGCCTAGCTGACAGCCAGCAAGGGAACAGGAACTTCAGTCTTAAAACAATAAGAAACTGAATTCAGCCAACAACCCCAGTAAGAGTGAAAGAGAAGTCTTCCCCAGAGCCTCCAGATAGGAACTCAGCATCTTGACTCAACATTTTGACTTTGGCCTTGTGAATAACTAAGCAGAGACTTAGTTGAGCATGTCTGTCCTTCTCATTGACAGAAACAGTGAGAAAATAAAAGGATGTTGTTTCAAGCCATAAAGTTTAAGGTAATTTGTTACTCAGCAATAAAATACTAAAACAATCCTAAAATAATGTTCTCTAAAGGCAATCATCTTAAGGTTTCCCTAATTTAAAACAATAATTAACTCTCTTATAATCACACCATAATAGATCACAAAAATGACCTCAGTGTATGATTGGTTTCTATTTCTATTAGCATTCTATTATTCTAGAGATATTTTAAATGTTGACTTCTTCGTCAAGATATAAATGCACTACTGGCAATTTGAAGAATCTACAAATACTTTATTTCTCATTGGTGAAATAACAATTATCAAAATTTGAATGCACTAGTATGTTAAACCTCTTCACTGTTAAATTTACATTTTATTTGGCATTAAAACTCAAGGCCAAAAAAAATGAATATCCACTTCTATGTGTGATAAAATGTATTATTTCCTCAAATTATTTCTTTTTTAAAAAATTTTTAATGTTTATTTATTTTTGAGAGACAGAGACACAGAGCATGAGCAGGGGAGGGGTAGAGAGAGAGGAAGACACAGAAGTGAATCGGGCTCCAGGCTCTGAGCTGTAAGGCCAGAGCCTGACACGGGGCTCAAACTTACGAACTCTGAGATCATGACTTGAGCTGAAGTCAGATGCTCAACCGACTGAGCCACCCAGGCACCCCTCAAATTATTTCTATTTCTCCTAACCTTGCCATGGCTTCCTTGTGGGTTCATTATACTTTCACACACCTCATTGACTGTACATGTGACTTACTTTTTCAGATGGAAAGAAAGCAGAAGTAATAGTAGGTCAAGTTGTGAAATAAAGCCATAAGAGGCATGACCAGTGTCCCTCTGTCCTTTTGGAGATTTTGCTACTTGCCCTGAAGAAGCAGGACCCAGATGAATGTGGCAGCTTCACCCTGGATTCTATCTTTAGCCATGTTTCAACAATGAAGATAATATGGAGGTGACTTGGACTCACACCAAAGACTGGAGTTCAGCTTAGCCCAGATGTACCTCGCTGATTAGGATGAGATCAGCTTAATCACAACCAACATGCATACCTGTAAGTATGATATAAATGCTTGTTTTATAGCCATTGGTGGTGTTGTGAGTTTTTGTGATGCAGTATTACTCAACAAAAATTTGACCAGTACATTCATTTGTTTTTGTTTGTTTGTTTTTTATTTAGACTCTATGTATGAGTGGAATTATATGGTATTTGTCTTTCTCAGTCTGACTTATTTCACTTTGATTGATATATCACATTTTCCTTATCCATTTGTCTATTGAAGGACACTAACAAACAAAAAGCAGAATCAGACCTATAAATAGAACAAATTGATGTGTACTAAAGAGGAGAGAGGTGGCGGGTTGGGTCATTGGTGAAGGCGAGTAGGAATTTCAGGCTTTTCAATTATGGAATGAATAAGTCTCAGGAATAAAAAAAATACAGTGTAAGGAATCTAGTCAGTGATTTTGTAAAGGTGATATAACAGGACAGATGGTAGCTATACTTGTGGTGAACAATATCATAATGTGTCAACCTGTCCAATTACCAAGTTGTACATTTGAAACTAATGTAACATTATGTGCCAATTATACTCAAATAAAAAGCTGTAATAAAAAAAAAATTTGACCAGAACAATCTAATACCGGATATAATTTATGAAGAAGATGTGATATAACGGCTTGGGTATGGGAGAAGTACTGACAATTTTCTTTTGTAACAATAGGAATAATACTGCTTTACTAATTAGTTTAACCCTGATCTACCAAAAGAATCTTAACAACTCAAGGCTGCATTTTAATTTCCATTTTGATATTAATCCCTCTCAATTTAGCATTCTCTCATATAATAGACATACAACCTTAGAGATAATTATTACCTAGTACAGAATATTTTATGACTGTTTACAACATTATTCATATTTAAAGCATAAATTGACTTCCTCTTATTTGAGGTTGATGGCCTTGTCGTAATTACTTTAGTTAGGGGAAAAGATATCTGTTTTAGCCTCAAGATAATTATGGTACACAATTTTGTTATATAGTAAGTGATCCACAAATATTGAATGACTGAAACAAATACAACAAATGAATCAGTAACAGTGAATAAATCTAGTTCTTGGCCATTAAAAACCATCCCAGAAGACTGATTGTAACTATACTGCATTGCTATAGTAATACATAATGATGACATACAAAATTATTTTATTAATGCTACATATATTTGAATTTAAATAACAAATGATTTTTTCCCTATTTTGAGGACCTAGCATTATGAAAAACAGAAAGTACTCTCTGTAATAGAGCTACTGTGTGCCAGGACAGAGAATTTTCTTTCAAAATCAAAGACTGTGCACTGCCTCATTGCCAAAGTAATCAGTTTCATAGTGTGACTATTTAGTCAGTTTTACAGATGAAGGTAATACAGGGGAAAGATTTAGAAATATATTATTAAGTCTACTTAAGAAAAATACAGTTTAGAGTACGGTACTTAAACTAAAAATTTTATATGCCTAATGGGAAACAAAGTGCACTAAAGACTAAGTGGAAAGAATGGATGTTCAATTTAGA
>NW_027530330.1:0-18219 GCF_008692635.1 Crocuta crocuta | reverse complement strand
TGTAAAAAAAAAAAAAAAAAAAAAAAAAAGAAGCACATTTAAAGAAAACTACAGCCCATCCAGATAAATCTTATTTTGTACTCCAGTCCTTCTGTGAAACTCTTCTGAGATGGTAAAGAAGTCCATGACATGCTGCTCTTAAACATAGCAAAAAATATATTTTACTGTAATATTTAAGATATTTGGCACTGATTGGAACTATTTTGTAATACTGAGTAAATACAAATATGAACGTATAAACTTCTCACATATCACTGAAAATAAAACATATGAGAACATAGGAAAATGCATGAGAAGAGTGAAGAATTCATATAGTATATAAAAATGTAATATATGGTAATGAAACAAAATTTTACTATTTACAGAAAAATATTTTAAATATATCATGTAGTGATTAAATATTAATCACTATTAATTAATCTACTATTAATTAATTAATAGTAGATATTAAATTTTTAAGATTATATTAAGAAAAAATGTTTTCTTTTAAGTAGCATAAAATGTAAATAACTTTGTGGATAACCCTATTTTGAAACAGTAGTTTCTATACATTTGCAAAAAACTGAAAAGGAATACAGATTTAATTATATAATTAAAAAATTTAATTGTTAAAATGTTACTGTTAGAGAAAATTTCCAAAGGAATTATATATGTGCAAATATTTATGTATGTAAACACATATTTATCTAACCAGTTAGAAAATCTTTGAGCATTTCAATCAATATTTTTATTGATCAAAATTAAATCAATAATTCATGTTGTTTTTTAGTTATTAGTCATAACAAAGCTTTTTAATGTATAATCGGTTTTTCTTTCATCCTTTTGATCCCAAAATTATGTTTGACTCTTTTTTATTTAATAGAATCTGGAGAACTCAAGGAGACAGCTTCATAAGCAAACTAAGATTTTAATTTACAAGTTCTGCATAAAATCCTTTCTCAGAGAAATTTCTTAGCTCATAAATAAAAATATATTCTCCAAATGTGAAATATCATTGCTTTAGTTTTTCTCTTATAGATACAGAACAATTTTTAACCTCTTCTTTTTTAAGTTATTTCTTTCATTATTTATGCATTTATTTTTGCCTAGTTAATGTAAAAAATTTGTTTAGTTTTGTTTAAAGTAAATTTAAGTTTAGTTTTATCTATAGGAAATACTCCCTCCCCACCTTTTTTTAACTTCAGAGTGCAAAGTTTGTTTCTCGCCTAACTAATCACATTGGATTAGTTATAAACTGATTGAATAAGCAATTCATGTCATTCATGAATTGAATTCATGGCATTCAATCATGCCATCTAATAAAAGCTTCCAAATTTCAGAAAAGATGAGAGTAGCATCTCTCTGTTATCTCATTATTCATGATCTAACAGAAAGCTTAGAGTGTGAACCAGGAATATGGGTTGGCACGTTTCTTCTCTGCTTTTTCTCATATATACTGTCTTATCGGGGATTTTAGACAGTGTCAAAAATGATTGTTTCATTTATTCACACATTGTAGAAATCTAGAAATCATTATAATGACATTTTTTGATCCAAAGATGAAGGAGCTTTAATTTTAAGGCAAGCTTAACATTTTAGGAAGGAGCAAGCCTTTGTTAAATATCTCTTTAACTCATTTAATTAAGCCCACTTTCATCTAACCGGTACTTGGTATCCTCTGGACATTATGCTCTAAACCAACAAATTTGCTAAAGTCCTTTTATGTATATTTCATATTCCAATATGATAAATAAAACAAAAATCTTTGAGAAAATGTCCTGAGATGTTGTGATGAGGTAGACAGACACAGGCAGCTGTAAGTGCTGTGGCAGAATAAGTTAATTTTATTTTGTATAATTAAAAGAAAATCACCTCAGGGGCTTGAATAGTCATATCTAATGTTCCAGTGCAGGGCAAGACAGCTTTGCATGTAGCTACATATATCTGTACATAGGTAGGACTCTGTTTAAAAAGCCATTTGTGATTAAGAAATGTTCTTGTGGTTTTTTTTTTTTGAGAACCATAAGAAAACCATTATTTGTCTAATATGCAAACACATTCTACATTACCGTTTAAGGTTTTATTGGCATTAAGACATTACCAACGTAATATAGTAAAACAATTAAGAGTAATATTAAATACCATAAGGTGTTAAGGGAACTACAGATCATTTTAACCTACGAAAAGTAGAGAAACAGAATTTAACATAGAGCATATAATTTGAATTATAATTTCATAGATAAGAGGGATTTGGAAAAGTGAAGAAGATAAAGAATATTTTAGATAACAGCATACTCTAATATAAATGGAAACAGAGCTTGATATGTGAATAAAATGACATGAATAAAAATCTGAAACCCCAATACCATCAAGTCGAAGTAGATACATTATATTGGCTGATAGTAAGTTCTAATAGAAATTAGTGGATTTGTAACTATATATACTTTCCATTTTTCCTTTTTTCAAGTAATAAAACCTTTTTCCTGGTGAGAGTGAGTACACTGTCTTCACCTGATACAAGGAAAAATAAGTGAGCCAGATCTAGCCAAAAATCCTAGCGTTCTGGACAAGGATTTTATAGAAAAGTGGCCACAAATGTGTCAACCAGACTTCCTCTATGATTGCTGATTCTGAGAAAAAAAGAATTGCTGAGATTTCTGGAGAAACACATAGTCTCTGAAAGAGCAGTTTGCCATCAGGGTTGGCCTTACGAGACATCTTTAATATTTTCATCCAAATTGGCTTAAATCTAGACCTTTGCATGAATAAAAGGAAATAAAATCAAGGAAAATGGAGTCCAGAGATAGAGAAAAAGACTAGAGAATTGGCATCATTTAGCATTTAAACTTTTCCTTGCCTGACTTTTCAGTTACATAAGACAAAACAAACAAACAAACAAAAAACAACCTTTCCTTGCTTTTTGTTTTTTAAAATGCAATTAAAGTGGCACTTGAGTGGCTCAGTTGGCTAATAGTCCAACTTCGACTCAGGTCATGATCTCATGGTTCATGGGTTTAAGCCCCGTGTCCAGCTCTGTGGTGACAGCTAGTTCAGAGCCTGGAGAGTGTTTCAGATTCTGTGTCTCCCTCTCTCTCTCTCTCTGACCCTCCCATGCTCACACTGTCTCTCTCTTTCAGAAATAAATTTAAAAAAAAAAACCCATGCAATTAAAATAAACGTATCAAGCTTGAAATGGTTATCAATATAGGCAAAATTCGGTCACAGAGAGAAGAAAGTATTTAGTGTATTTAATCAATAAGTGATAATGATAAATTACTTACTGAACATTTTTCAATATAATGTATACACACTCGGGAAATGCCTTCCTTATACGCAGAAAGATGCCTGGCCAAGTGTCTTCCTAGAATACAGAAAGTGGTCAATCAGTATTTGTGGAATAAATGAAGAACAGAATGGCAGTGCTATAAAAACAAATGAAATACATCTTAATCCTCTTGTTCAGTGAAAGTGTTTATATGTTCATTTCCTTCCCTTATTCTATCTACTCAGTTCTTTGTTATTTTTATACTAGTAAGAAGGTTTAACTATTTTATAAACATAATTTGAGTGAAGAAATAATAAATAAGTATATATATGACAAGGGAAATACTAGTATTTGCAATGGACAAAAAAAATTGACCTAATAGAATAAAAAGATCATTCATTCTCTAAAATTGCAGCCGAGAGGAAAACAACCACAACAACAATTTGCCTGATAGTCTGATATATATCTGAGTGCTTAATTATCAGAACAATGAGTAAACTTTTATTTTGTAGAAAACAGAAAGTAACTTCAGGACAATTAATGACATAATAAAATGAACAGAATAATGAACAGAATAATGAACAGAATAATGGCATAATCAAATCAAGGTTTTAAGAAGATCAATCTTGCAGCTTTTGCTAGAGAATGAAGTGTGTGTGTGTGTGTGTGTGTGTACATGCAAGCAAATGCACATGTTCAAATGTTGAAAAAGATACTTTCTAGATTTAGGAGAGGGTAATTTAAATATATTTTATTATTAACATTTCTCTGCTACTTTAGTCTAAAGTCAAGATCTATGTGTTCTCTTTTTCTTCGAATTTATCTGATGCAACCAAAGTGAGAGCACAGTCCACAAAGCTGATGGATCTGCCTATAAAAGTATTGATAAATCTGTAGATTAGGAGTCTGGTCAGGCTTATCTGCATCCTCTGCAATGGTCCTTTTAAGGCCTAAACAAGGGGTCTATTGGGTTCTTGCCCAGATGGCTCTGCTTCCAAACTCATTCAGGTTGTTGGCAGAATTCAGGTCTTTTTGCTTATAGGACTGAGATTCTGGTTTCCTTTCTAGTTGTCACCCAGAGACCACCCTCACACCTTACAGGATTCCTGGTCATGTGGTGACCTCCATCTTCCAGCCAACAATAGTGGATGAAATCCTCCTCATGCACAAATCTCTTTGACCTTTTCTGCCACCAGCCTGAGAAAACTCTCTACTTTGTAAAGATGCATGGGATTAGATTACGCTCACTCAGACAATGTCTCTATCTAAACTTACCAAATAAGTAACTTTAACTGCATCTGCAAAATTCCCTTTTGCCGTGTAATATAAACAATCATAGGTGTAACACCAGAGGCAAAGGTACAAAGGCTATCTTCTTTTTAAATTAAATTGCGATAAAAGCACTTAATATGAAATCTACACTCTTAATGAACATTTTAACACACAATACAGTATTGTTAACTATAAGCACAATGTTGTACAGCAGATCTCTAGAATTTATTCATCTTGCAAAACTGAAATTTTATTCCTGTTGAGTAACAAATTCCCATTTCTCCTGGCAACCATCATTCTGTTATCTGTTTCTTTGGATTTCACTCTTTTAGATACCTCATGTAAGTGGACTCACGTAGTATTTGTCCTTCTGTAACTAGTTTATTTCACTTAGCATAAACTCCTCCAAGTTCATCCATGTTACCGCATATGACAGAATTTTATTTTTTAAAGCTTAATAATACTCCACTAACTATATGTACCACATTTTCTTTATCTATTCATCCATAGATGAATATGTTTCCATATCTTGGCTACTATGAATAATGCTACAACAAGCATGGGCATGCAGATCTCTTTAAAACCCTGATTTTAATTGGAATCTACTCAGAAATGGGATTATTTTATTAGAAGGTAGTTCTATTTTTTAATTTTTAGGTACCTCCAAGGTGTTTTCCATAGTGGATGTACCATTTTACATTCCTACCAACAGTGTACAAAGATTCCCCTTTCTCCATATCCTCACAAACATTTGATGTTTTATAATTTTTTTAATAAAATAGCCACCTGAACAAGTGTGAGGTGGTGTCTCACTGCGATTTTGATTTGCATGTCCCCATGACTAGTGATGTTGAGCACCTCTTAATGTATCTATTGGCCATTATTAAGTCTCCTTTTGTTAAAATGTCTATTCAAATTCTTGCCCATTTTTTAGTGGAGTCATTTGTTTCTTTACTATTGAGTGCAGGGGTTCCTTATATGTTTTGGAGATTGAACCATTATCAGATATGTAGTTTGCAAATATTCTCTCCCATTCCATGCGTTGTCTTTTCATTTGTGGTTTCCTTTGCTTACAAGAAGCTTTTTAGCTTAATATAGCTTCACTTGTCTGTTTTTGCTTTCATTATTAATGCTTTTGCTTTCATATCCAAAAAATCATTACCAAGGACGGTCAATATTTTTTAATGTTTTTATTATTGCTTTTTGGTTTTGGGTTTTTTTTTTAAAGGTATTCTAGGTCCTTTTTGGTTCCATTTGAATTTTAGGATTGTTTTCTCTGTTTCTCTATAAATGTCATTGGGTTTTTGATGGTAATAGCAGCGAACAAGGGCCATCTTAATATTTTGCCTAATATAAGAAAAATGTATTTTCAGACAGATTCTGATGTTCAAATTAATTTAACAGCAGAATTCCTTGTTAGCCTTTAAGTATCTCCCTCAAAAAATCATCACATTTCTATTTCCTTAGGAGATTTTAAAATTAGTTTTCTGTAACATTCCACAGGTTAAACTGTCTTTACTTTTTTAAAGAATTGCATACATATTAGAAAGATTTTTATTCATTGGTTTTCATCTTTTATAAAAAAACAAATTTGCTAGATGATAAGTGATACCTTTAAAAGCATAAAAAAGTCACGAGGGCAAAGAAGCTACTAAAGTATAAGCCCATCAATAGGCATATTTATAGGTGAATTATCAGAAAATTATGAGCCAACATTATCTACTGTTGGGAAGGTAGAATGCTTGAACTATCAGATAAATTCAATTTATATAAAGAGTGAACCAAAATGTCAGTCTAACCAAGAGGCACTGTAGTTCCTGAATTATGTGCCTTGCCTGTCTTAAGTTAGCAATTTAATAGGATAATTGGTGAGATTTAGAGCTATTAAGCACAAACTTAAAGAGATAATTTTAATACTTGATAGCATAGGTAGACACATTCATTAGTAATAAAAGTGGCAGGATCTGTTATTGAATTATAGGACAGAATAACAGTGAATTATGGAAAAATTATAATAAAGGACAGTCTAAAATTCTCTATGGAAATGTGCATTTGCATACCTTACAACAATCTGAAAAAATGGGTTTTAAAATTTTCAACGAATTATATTAAAAAAGAAAATGAAAGAAAAGAAAAGTTGAAAATACACTTGGTCTATCTATTTGTTTGCTTTGTGGTACATATTTAGTTAATATGAAAGTGTCTTCAATCACAATATACCAACCATCAAGAAACCCAGTGTGATTTGATTATATCAATATGAGTGTTTTATAAATGGTTACATATTTTAAAATTTCAAAGGTAGTAGATGCTTTAGATTAAATATATTCACTTAATAATTATGTGCTTAATTTCTTCAAAGTATGAGCTCTCTCACAGTAAGCTTTGCTTCTTAATTAAGTGAAATGAGCTTTGGGTTTGCAGTTTTTGCTCCAACTTTTCCTGACCATCTTCCTATCAAAAATCAAGTAAAAATGACGACTGAGCTGATAAGACCAATCAATTTTTGTATTGGTTCAATTAACTATGCACATGCTCCCATTTACCCTTACACAAGATATAGGATGTCATTTTAACTGCCAGTAAAAATGGTACAGAGTAAAACACGAAAATAGCAATTAAGTCATACCTATTTCATTGTTTCTTGAAAGAACATAGTGAACATATGATTTTAAAAATCTGGCTTTTTCTTGGTTAATTTCAAACACATTAATCTATGTTATGAAAACTTATTTCCACTTATGAAACAATACTTGGCAATGGTAACATACTAAGTGAAAGTTCATTAAAACAGAGGGGGCCTCTGTTATATTGTATCGCCTCTTGAAGTTAAGCAATAGGATATGCACCTTTATGCCTTTTGCTTAATCTGTCAGATTTGCTTTTTCCATTTCAGCAGTATAATTCTCAAAATATTAATTACCCAGGAGGCTTTATTTCATAGCAGAGAAGCTCTCTGATTTATACAATCATAGAGATTTCCTATTTGAGGTCAGTTAATATGTTATGTGTCACATCTCTTAAAAATTAAATATAGCCATCTTTATCTTTCTGCTTCACCTGAGGAGACTGTGTGTGATGCTTATTACCCAGTACGTAAATTGCTCTTTAAAATGAATGGGATTTATTTGGCTTAAAAAAAACTTTGATATTTAAATTAAACACAACCTTAATTAAATTTGTACATTAAGAGGAAAAGCAATGATCCTTCACTATGACTAGAGAAAAATAGTTGTAATTGTGCCCACTACTTCAGAGATGGTCCAATTTTACTTTCCCTTATTAGTAAGAAATATGTCAATATTTTGTCAACTCTTTTAGGAGTTATTTATATACCTTTTACCAAATCTCTGAATTAATTTCCCATGTAAACACTAACTTTCATTATTATAATTATAAGACTTATTTTAGTCTTTATTTGATGAAGATTTGTCAGTTTNAAATAGAATGAACAGGCAGAAGGGATAAGAAGCTTTTTTCAAAGAGGTAAAGGGTAGAATATGGTTGGATAGGTGAGAGAAGGATGCTGGAATTATCCAGAGAAACTATATAGTCTAATTACTCCTGAGAGAAAGAGATGAAAATGTCGGTAAATGTAGAATTTACATCTACAGAATGGACTCGTTNCTACAATGGCGGCAGGCGCGCCGCTGCTCTGAAGTGCAGCTGCCAGGAGCCCGCACAAGGAAGCAGTTTGTGTGCTCAGCCCCCAGCCCCTCCCCCCCGGGACCAGTTGGTGTGAGGGGACCTGATGTGCAGGTATTTGGCAAGTACGGTCTTTCTATGCCCTGAGTGGAGGTTTTTCCCCCCGAGCGGAGGTTTTTNTCTCAGTGGATTCTGCGTCCTTTTTCTCCCAATCTGTCAGGTTTTGTAAGGTTTCCAATGGCTTCAGATCTTTTCTGTGTGATGTATGGGCGCGAGTGCAAGTACGGAGCTCCTTACTTCTCTGCCATCTTGCCCCCTCTTCTTAATTAATTTTAAAATAGTTAATTAAGTTTTTGAATCATATTTAATTCCCTAACACAAAATTTAATTTTTTTCATTAAATTAAAAGAAAATAAAACGTTTTAACATTACATATACATATTAAGGCCCGTTGTCATTATAAGTTTTGGGAAGGGAAATTTAAACCTTATCTCCATTCTTTTATAAATATGTGCCTACAAGCTTGTCATGTAATATCACTTTTTATCTGTAACTGGGAATAATAAGGTAAATATATAAATTAATACNGAGGGTCAGAGAGAGAGGGAGATACAGAATCTGAAACAGGCTCCAGGCTCTGAGCTAGCTGTCTGCACAGAGCCCGATGCGGGGCTCAAACCTGTGAACTGTGAAATCATGACCTGAGCCAAAGTCAGACCCTTAACCAACTGAGCCACCCAGGTGCCCCGTTTGGTTTTGTTTTAAATTTGTCCTAATCTATATTTAATCTGTATTTCCAAGGAAATTTATATTTCAGGTCACTCAATTTTATGACTGTTAAAAGTATAGGGGCGTCTGGGTGGCTTAGTAGGTTAAGCGTCCGACTTTCGCTTAGGTCATGATCTCTCGGTTCGTGGATTCGAGCCCCGCGTCAGGCTCTGTGCTGACTGCCAGCTCAGAGCCTGGAGCCTGTTTCAGTCTGTGACTTCCTCTCTCTCTGACCCTCCCCTGCTCGCGCTGTCTCTCTCTCTCTCTCCTAGAAATAAATAAAAAACATTAAAAAATATATAAAAGGGTAAGAAATCACAAATTATAACCATAGAATTTTACAATTGAAGTGTATCTTAAAGGTCATCTTATCCACCACCTTCATCATGAGACAGAGACTAGTTACATAAAGCCCAGGTAATTATAAGCAGACTATTGGTTAAAAATAAGTTATAATGGTGATATTAAAGCAATCCATCTAGAATGTCAAATTATCCTGTAACATATACAACTCTTCTATTAATTTCTTTATAAAAATAATAGTGCATATATATTTTGATGAAAATTGTACATTATTGAAAAATTTATTCTACTAATTGGTAGAAAAGGTATATGTACTTCATCACATTTTTCTTAATCCCTTCCTTTCTTCACTCCCATTGATTACAGGAAAAGAATTTGCCTGAATTAGTTCCATTGTATGTATAGTTGCTGGGAAATTATCATTTTTGAATCTGTCATTATAAGAATTCAGAACATAATTTATAAATTTTTGTTCATTATCAATTGCTGTATAACCAATTATCCTTGACCTCTGTGGCTTTTAGCAACGAGATGTATTATCTCAGTTTCTGTGGATCAGGGAACTAGGTGCTGCTTAGCTGTGTCTGATGGCTTTGGTTACCCAAACAGCTGCCTTGAAGTCAGCTGAACACAGTAGTCATTTCAAGACATTTCTAGAGAAAGAACCCTTTCAAGCTCAGTGATGTGGTAGTTGGCAGGATTCAGTTCTTTGCTCACTATTGGCCAAAACGTCATTTATCTCCCTTCTATGTGGACATTTTCACAGGAAATTCACAACACAGCTCTGGTTTCTTCAGAGTGAACAAACAAAAAAGGGTGAAGGGGGTGAGAGAGACAGAGAAGGAAAGACAGAGAGAGAGAGAAAACACAATGGAAATCACAATCTTATGAGGCCCAATCTTAGAAGAAGTATACCATTATATACTTTTTTCCATCTTATTTTTTTAATTTGTATCCTTTTAATGTTTATTGTTGAGACAGAGAGAGAGAGAGAGAGAGAGAGAGAGAGAGAGGACAAAAGGGGTTCAGGGCAGAAAGAGAGAGAGACACGGAATCCAAAGCAGGCTCCAGGCTTGAACAGAGCCTGATGCAGGGCTTGAACTCACGAACCATGAGATCATGACCTGAGCTGAAGTCACCTGCTTAACAGCATGAGCCACCCAGGTGTTCTGCCATTTCATATTTATTAGAAACAAGTCACCTGTTCCTATCTATGTTCAAATGGAGGGGTTTACACAAGGGTATAAATCAGAGGGTGGGGAACTTTGGGATCCATTCCAGAAGCTGCCTACTGCAGAGATTAGAAATGAGGAAGTGGTTTTACCAATGTCTAAACTCTTCATATAATTTTCCCATGTTCATATAGAAGTGGCTTTATTTAAAAAATGATTGAGATGTTTTATTCTAAGTACTTTATTTTGTTTTGCTGTGTATATATGTGTGTGTGTGTGTGTGTGTGTATGTATATTTTTTAAAAGATGAGCTCCATGCTCCATGTTGCTTGTTGAATCAATTTTTTTAAAGACAAGTGAAACATTTATAGAAGTCAAGATGATATGTAAGTAATGATTAGCATGTAGGATATATCTATTTATATTTTCCACTTTTCTTATTTACTTACAGATTCACTTCAAGTTATAAAACTCACTTTCACTTTACAATTTTATTTTTGTGGCAAACATATTCAACTTAGTTTAGCAAAATGAATGTTGAAGAAAATTTCTTTTGATCTCAGAAGCACACACTGAAACTTCAATACACAAAAATTATAATATATTCTAGCAGTGTCCTTTTTAATTAAACTAAGCCCTCACTAAACTAGATGGATTTTCCTTTGTAATAGAGACCAAATGAGCTGAGTTTCTACTTCCAAATTGGAGACTCCTTGATAGAACATTGGAAATGCAATTCACACAGATAATAATCTAAGAGGAGGAAGGTAGATTTATTAACTTAGAAACCAATATACTTAGCAAGTGCAATATTTAACATAAAAATCAGAAAAATAATTCAAAAATACTCATAAAATCAGCAAAAATTTATAATTAGAAAACACAATAAAATATAATCTAGATGTCTGAGTAGCATACTTTGCTTAAAAATAGAAACAAATATTACTCTTCACAAATTTGGGGGAAACTTTCATGAATTTAAATTTTTGTTAGAAGGTTAAATATTACAATGAATAGTGCATGTACTTTAAAGTCAGGTGGCTTTTCCCTTACATTTGTTTTGGATTTCATATTCATTTTATATCATGAGACATAATATCTTGCCTGTATTGAAATAATAACTATGTAAATGTTGTTAGGATAAAATAAACCAGTGTAAATGAAGCACAGGCACACAGTCTTCCCAGCAAACTTTCAACAAAAGTAGAATACAGTATTTGAGGAGTAAAATTTTCATTTGCATACAGTTTTGTTCTATTATAGTAACTTATAATCAGATAACTATTCTTCTGTCAGTATGAACAAACTTGAAGGTGAAAATAAACGGAAAGAAAACCTGTTTTCAACATTAAATTATGAACAAGAAATAACCACAATTACCATTTTGTTGCATGTTCTCTCAGATTGTATTCAATACATATACCTACCTATACACATTTCAAACGAACTCTTAAACTTACTGCTTTATGATCCAAGTTGTAATATAAACACTGAGGAGGAAATAAGCATATAAACTGATTCCCTATCATAAACACACACACAGAAAATTAAGGTTTATATTTTTCCCTCCTCATGATTTTCTTGGCTAATTTTCCCACCCACACCAACCTATAGGGATGGGAAGCTACAAAGTTATAAATAAAAGGATGAGGGAAATTTCAATGAACATGAAACATTAAAGTTGCATTTATGTAGTATTACTATGTGGACTACTCACTAATAAGTATAACAAAGTATAATTCACTGATTTTGCAAAAAGTGTAACAAAGTAAAAAATTCACTGATTTTGCAAAAAGTGTATCTTTCAGGGAAATATATATTAACATATATACTTCTGTTTTCTACCTCTCTTTTTAATGGAGATATATTTTTTAACGTTTTTTTAAAAATTTATTTCTGAGAGAGACAACATGAGCAGGGGAGGGTCAGAGAGAGAGAGGGAGACACAGAATCTGAAACAGGCTCTAGGCTCTGAGCTAGCTGGTAGCACAGAGCCCGATGCAGGGCTGGAACCCACGGACCATGAGATCATGACCTGAGCGGGAGTCAGACGCTTAACCGACTGAGCCACCCAGGCACCCCTGGAGACATATTTTTTAAATAAGATGTTTACTCATTTTTAAATAAGATGTTTACTTGCTTTTTAGGTGAAATAAATTGTAATTAGAGAAAATATCTGCAGTTCCATATTTATGAGATATATATGCACACAACACAGGTATATATGTCTGTATGAACATATATATGAGATATATGGAAAGTGAATTAGAATCCATACTTTTAAAGTTATTTTTAATGATTATTTTTGAGAAAGAGAGAGAGAAAGGGAGACACAGACAAAGAAGGCTCCAGGCTCTGATCTGTCAGCACACAGCCCAACTGTGGGGCTCAAACTCTTGGGCCATGAAATCATGACTGGAGCCAAAGTCGATCCTTAAACAACTAAGTCACTTGGGTGCCCCTAGACTTTTAAAATTATTTAAGAATTTTTTTCTGTATTTTTATCCTAGTTACTTTATATTAATGGTATAATGTGTTGCAAAATATAAAGTTATTATGAATTAAGTTACTAATGCATTTTATTCTATTGGGTACCTATCATATTTATAAAACAAATAGAAGTTTAGTAAGGAATAACTAACATATCTATTTCTTTTTATGGATAATTGGATTTATTAATGTTATTGTAGTCAGTAATTTCTGAAATTTAAAAAAACTAACAAATTAAACTCTAATGTGTTGCTATTCTTAAAGTTGTATATATATGTATATACTATGCTGTGTACCTATACATTTGCTCTACAATGTGACTAGGGAAATTAAACTGACATTTAACTTTAGTAATAGAGAGGTAAAGAAATTGCTCAAATCACCTGCACTTAGAACTAGACACTCAGAATATTCTTACTTAAATATCCATTTCAATCTTATTCTACTCTTTTGAGAACTTTCATCATAGATAGTGAATTTCATATTTCACTTAATGCAGCTTCCTAATTACTAGAGATGGAAACTGGGAGCTCTATTGGAAAGGTTAGGTGACTTTGCACATTATTACTTTACTAATATACATACTGAAAGCAGGGTAAATCAGAGTTTCCTAGTGCAAGCCCTCTACCCTCTCTTCCACATATAATTGCCATCCTCTCTTTTATTATAACATAAAGGTACTGAATCTCCTTTTGTAAAGTTGCTGGAATTTGAGACACTAATGATATAAAATGTAATATCACATTAGTGTTATAGTTTTGAGTCCACCCCCATGCTCTCTATATATTTTGATATGACTCCTGTGATAATTTAAGCACACTCTGAGCTTGCTACTTCAAAAATATCAAACATCGATTGTTTGGTCAATGTTAAGTTCTAGAAAATAGTAAATAATGCATCAGATATGCATATATAACACTAGTAATAATACCATTTATAAAGGTCAAAAATAAAAATAACTATAATGTCCTTTAAAGATGTTTGAATAATGGGAGATTTATTGAGAGCTTATGTGCCTGGTTGTCTGATATGCTTTGAAATACATTCATGTGCAGTCTGTCTTCACCGGGCAGACAATCTAGCACAGAAGACACAATCACTCAATATTCATTAAATGCAATTGGATCACCTCACCTAAGCTAATTGGATTCAGAGGATATTTTTTAGTAGATGTGACACTCATCTGAGATCAGAAAGAAAAATTTCAGTCTAATAGAATAAAAAGTATGAAGCCCCCCAGCCAGGGAAGAGATGCTTAGGGAATTTTAGTGTGTCTGAGGTCATAAAGAACCTTAGCTCTATAGGTCCTAATTAATCTTAGTGCTATGCCCTCAATGTTTGTGTTCCCCAAAACTAATCTATTGACATCTTAACCTCCAATGATGATGGTACTGGGTGATGGGAGGTGTTTAGGTCATTCTGGAAGAGCTTCCAAGAATGAGATTAGTGCCCTTAGAAAAGAGATCTGAGAGAGCACCCTCCACACTTCCACCCAGTGAAGATGCAAGAAGTCGGTGACAAGAAGTTTCTCACCTGACCTTGCTGGCACCCTGATTTCAGACTTCCAGCCTCCAGAATTGTGAACAATAGATTTCTGCTGTTTATAAGCTACCCAGTCTGCAGTATTTGATATCCTAGCCCAAATGGACCAAGACACTTGGAATCCATATTTCAGGGGTTTGAATTTTATTCTAAAATCAGAAAGAAACAACAAAGTGTGTTAAACAAACACAAAAAAGAGTCATGATCTGTGTTTAGAAGAATTTCTCTAGCGGCATAGGAAAGCATCGATTAAAGGACATTGGGATGGCACCCAATTAAGTTGTGGTAGTACTTTTAGATGAAAGTCGTTTTTCAAAACACTAATGCCATTGTGGGTTAAGAAAGGCAATTAAATTCAAGTCGTCTGCTCATTAAACGAGGGGTAAGGGTCAAGTTCACTTTCCAGGCTTCAACATGAGTTACTACTGGGTTTATGGTAGAATTCTTCACTAAGATTAAGAACTTGTGATGAACAAGGCACTAGGAAGATGAATTTTTACAAGCAACTCACACTGATTTTCCCAAACAGAAGTGATTCATGTAGATTCTGTAAAAGGATGTTGAGGGAATTTTTAGGTGGTTTCATTATTTAGAGAAAAATTATAGATGAAAATGTATTGAGCTGGGAAAATGTTGAAGATATAGTGAATAAAACTATTACAAATATGTATCTTTAGCAAAATGTAAAAAAAAAAGCCTGGAAAAATATCCAAAGTATTAACAGTATTTATGATTTGGTAATGTATGTTTTATTCTATTTATTTTTATTATATTAGTTCTCAAATCTTGATCACTGTACGTATGCTTTCTTAATGAAAAATAAAGTGTAAAACATTCATCAGATGTTTGTTCCTACGTACTTAAGACAATAATCCAAAAATCTGCAGCTACTTATTTTGTCTCACCATATTGTTTCTCACTATTTTAATTTTCATTTTAAAGCATCATATCTGTATTTTAGAGGGTACTATATATTAAGAATAACATTACTTATGTTTTCCTCCACTAAATATTCTTAACTGTACTTCCATTTTTGTTTCATATATTTTCGTAACAGCATTTGGTTTCTCATCAAATAGCATCATCCTTCCATCAGTTCTACTAAAGGTATAATTTTTAAATGTGTTATTCCTTTCTTTAGCAATGTTTATGACACAAATCCATCTGCAACAATTTGCAGGGATACTTATATGGCCATAGATGATTTTCAAAGGGAACTTACTTACATATATTTTTTAGATAAGTTGCTAAAGTTTTTGCCATGCTCAGAGGGAAAAAAAATGCTCAATTCTAATTTCTATTCTTTAAGTTTAACACATAAACAGATACAGAGTTTGGATACTTCTAATTATGATGGCAACGTGAAATGGAAATATTAGTTGGTATGGTAATTTTAATTTGTAATTTCTTATTGCTATTGTATTTTAGTTTATAAGTAGACAATAATTCGCATCTTGCTTTTGGTGGATATTGCAAATACTTCCAGTGTCATATATTGTGAACAAATCTACTATGAATATATGCCTAGGTTATACATATGCATTCATGTGACTTCCAGAATAAACTAAGGGAATGCATGGGTTAATAAAAGCAACTGCTACATACATGGTGAAGTCTGATTGTTTTTTAGACATAAAAATTATTTTTTCTGAATTATTTGAGAGTAGGTTATTTATATCACACTTCAGTGTTTATTTCCCAAGAACATATATTAAGAAGTATAATTTCTGAAGTATTATTAAGATATTACCCAGAAGTTTTCCAAATAGATATTGAATATATATTTCCATCATGAGAATTCCTTTTTGTTGTTGTCTTCAGGATATATGAGTGTGAGAGCCTATGTGTGTGTCTTGTAATCCATTCTGGTCAGTATATTGCATTATGTTACTGTGGTTTTAACTGATATCATTCTGATAACTAACAATGTTAAGTACATTTTAAGAAGTTAACTGAATATTATGGTATGCCATTTTGTTAAGCAGTTTGCCAAATATCAAATTTGATTTCCAACAAAAGCAAGGCCCAAGATGAGTTCAAGCAGCTATCTGGAAAGTGACCCAAGGAAGGGGCTATAAAGAAATGTTGGAGTAAGAGGGAAAAAGAAAATATACTAAAGCCTGTGTAAGTGAATGGCTAACTGTTGTGGGAAAAGAGAAATGAATTCACTGGGTGCTGTGAACACACTTAAAAATCTCACACTTAGGGCCAAATACACTGAGGTATGAAGTAGGCAAAAGAGCGTTCCCTCAAAGTGTCCATGTTCCAATTCCCAAATCTGCAACTATTTTAGGGTATCTGACAAGCGAGAATTAGGGTTACAGATAGAATTATAAATCAACTGACCTTAAAATAAGGAGATTCAATTATCCAGTTAGACCCAAAGAAATCATAAGGGTCATTAAATGGCATTTGACAAGTGGAAGTATTCAAATCAAAGAAGGCACTGTGAGAATGTGTCAACCAGCCATGGCTGGCTACGAAGAACGAAAGGAGATACAAAATAAGATATGCAGGCAGGTCCAAGAATCTGGAGAAGGCAAGGAAATGGATTGTGCCACAGAACCTCCAGAAGGAATATTAATCTAGCAAGATGGATTTTGCACATATGACCTACAGAACCATAAGATAATAAACTTGCATTTCAAACAACTAAATTTATGGTCAAGTGTTACAGATCAATAGAAACCACTACAGGTATGTGTCCATAATTTCATTCCTCAATTGTTAAGGGTCATACCTGGGATTTTCCCTTTCTTCTACCTTCCCCTTGAAACCTGCTGCAATCCTGTAAATAGAAAACTCTTTTGTGGGCAAAGGTTCAGGAAGACTTGGTCTGAAAGTGTCCTCCAGGGTAGGGTATAATGTATTTGTTAGAATATTGATAGTATCCATTACATGCCTTTCAGGTTTTCCACCCTTTTTAAAATGTACATATAAGTTTTTGAACCCCTTGAGAGTAGCCTGCTTATATCATACCCTTAACTCCATAATACTTCAGTGTGCATTTCCTAAAAAATGTTAACTCCCTGTGTCACCATCACCATTTTGAACAGTGTTCAAAATCAGAAAATGTAACACCAGTGCAATACTTTTATTTATATAACCTCAGGGGATTTTGTTTGTTTTGTATCTAGGAGTAACTACTTCTTAATTTTCAAAGGATAATTTTTCATGGTATAGAATTTTAGATTTCCTTTTTCTCCCTCCAAACATTAAAATGTACTTCTTTGTCTCCTCACTTCCATACTCTAAGTTGAAAGATCATCTGTCCATCCCCTTTTTGCTTCTTGAAGAGAATGTAGCTTATCCACCTGTCCACTTTAAGATTTTAGATTTTCCTTCAGGGTTGGCATTCTGAAGCTTTACTGTGTAGCTCAGTCGGTTAAGCATCTGACTTGAGGTTGGGTCATGATTGTGCAGTTCATGAGTTTGAGCCCTGTGTTGGGCTCTTTGCTGATAGCTCAGAGCCTGAAACTTCCTTTGGCTTTTGTTCTCTGTCCCTCTACCCCTCTCCTGCTCATGCTCTGTCTCTCTTCTCTCTCAAAAATAAATAAAAACATAAAAAAAAGAGAACCTTTACTGTGCTATTCTGAGGCTTCCTTTTCTTTGTAATTATCCTACTTCCAGTACATGTTTCCCCAATTCATAGGTTTTGGTTTTTCATCTACTGTGAAAACTAATAATCTATAGTTTAGCAAAAATTGCTTGTTTTATTTTAGTTTTCTCAAATTAAGTTATTGTTAGATATTTTTTTTTGTAGTTTGATGAGTTTTTTTTTTT
>NW_027530329.1:0-2315 GCF_008692635.1 Crocuta crocuta | reverse complement strand
CCACGGGAAGCACAGTGGAGACAAACGTGCCTACACCAAACCATGTCCATCTGAGTTGGGTAGCTGCTGTGTTCGTTCGTTCGTTCGTTCGTTCGTTCGTTTGTTTCACCGGAGCCCGGATAGATGATACAGAAACAAACAGCTCCCTGCCCCAAGACCAGCATTTACGCATCGCCGTAATTAAGTCTAGATGAATTCTTGCTATTCAGATATATTCTCCCTTATCTCATTCTTATCTCTCCCCTTCTTTGTACTGGGTAGTTTGGTTATAGGTGTGTTTAAACAGGGATATTTAGTCCATTCTCATGATGCATGTTCTACACCTCGATCATTATCTTCTTTTCTCTCTCTCTGAAATAATCAGACTATACAGTTTGTCGGGGTAACATTATCTTCGTTTGTTGTTATTTTTTTCTCCTCACCTCCTGCTGTATTCTCCTTTTTCTCTCTCTGAACTAAGCCTTGTAGTCTCTCTGCCTGACCAATGTTCAATTTCTCTTTCTCCCCACCCCAGTCATTTCTCTCTTTACATATGCTCTTCCATCAGCACTGCCTCAACCCTGCTCTTTATTTGAGAGCTGAGAGTTCTGATTTTATGCTTTTAGACTGTCCTTTGTCATTTGTTGTTTTTGGTTTTGTTCCTTTTGGTTTGCTTGTTTGTTTGATTTGTTTGTGCATGCACATGCTTTTGTTCCCTGTTTGTTTCTCTGTCTGTTTTCCCTCCGGGACTACCTCAATAAACAAGCCAAAGTACACATGGTGGAGAGTCCCAAATATCACTGTGAGCAGGGAAATAATCAAAGTCCCAACAAGAGAGACCAAGAGACACCATTCAAAGAACACTTCCTCAACAGGCAGGCCCTGTATAGTCTACGAGCCTCCATCATAAAGCAGTACTTGCACGTGCAGAGCGCATAACAAGCTTTTAAAACTTACAAGAGACAGAAAGCTAGCCAAACTGATGAAACAGAAGAACTCTCCTATAAGGAAATTCCAGGAAGAAGTGACAGCTAAAGAACTGGTCAGAACAAATATAAGCAACATAACTGAACAAGAATTTAGAACAGTAGTCATAAAATTAATCGCTGGGCTTGAAAAAGGCAGGGAAGACATCAGAGAAGCTATTGCTACAAAGACTATGGGCCTTAAAAATAGTTGTGATGAGTTTAAAAAATGCTATAAATGAGGTGCATAATAAAATGGAGGCGGCCACTGCATGGATTGAAGAGGCAGAGAAGAGTACAGGTGAGTTAGGAGACACAATTATAGAAAAAGGGGAAGCCGAGAAAAAGAGAGATAAATTGATATAAGAGCATGAAAGGAGAATTCTAGAATTGAGTGATGCAATCAAACAGAACAATATCCATAAAATAGGAATTCTAGAGGAAGAAGAAGAGAGAGAAAGGAGCTGAAGGGGTACTTGAACAAATTATAACAGAGCACTTCCCCAATCTGGGGAAGGAAACAAACATTGAAAACAAGAAGCACAGAGACCTCCCCTCAGATGGAACATGAATCGATCTCTGCACGACATATCATAGTGAAATTGGCAAAATATAAGGACAAAGAGAATTCTGAAAGCAGCTAGGGAGAAAAGGGCCCTAAGATACAAAGGGAAACCTATCAGGATGGTTACAGGCCTATCTACTGAAAGTTGGCAGGCCAGAAAGGAATGGCAGGAAATCTTCAATGTGATGAACAGAAAAAATATGCAGCCAAGAATCCTCTATCCAGCAAGCCTGTCATTCAGAATAGAAGGAGAGATAAAGGTTTTCCCAAACAAACAAAAATGGAAGGAATTCATCACCACTAAACCAGCCCTACAAGACATCCTAAGGAGGTCTCTATGAGGGAAATGTTGCGAGGAACACAAGATATCCGACACACCACCACAAGCATGAATCCTACAGAGAAGACAATGATTCTAAACCCATATTTCTCAATAATAACACTGAATACAAATGGTCAAAATGCTCCAATCAAAAGGCATAGGGTATCAGAATGGATTAAAAAAACACCCCCAAAACCCAAGATCCATCTATTTGCTGCTTACAAGAGACTCATTTTAGATCCGAGGACACCATCAGATTGAAAGTAAGGGGATGGAGAAATATCTATCATGCTACTGGAAGTCAAAAGAAAGCTGGAGTAGCCATACGTACGTCAGACAAACTGGACTTTAAAGTTAAGGCAGTAACAAGAGATAAAGAAGGGCATTATATAATTATTATAGGGTCTATCCATCAGGAAGAGCTAACGCTAACAGTTATAAATTCGGAAGCACCCAAATACATAAAAC
The DNA here is from genome assembly GCF_008692635.1 of Crocuta crocuta. NCBI lineage: Eukaryota > Metazoa > Chordata > Mammalia > Carnivora > Hyaenidae > Crocuta > Crocuta crocuta. The sequence goes on along the minus strand of NW_027530329.1, from coordinate 16 downwards.
AATTAATCACAACCAA
>NW_027530328.1:0-869 GCF_008692635.1 Crocuta crocuta | reverse complement strand
GAAAGTGTGCATGGTATGATCTCAATACTTTTATATTTATTGAGGACTGCTTTATAACCTAGTATATGATCTATATTGGAGAATGTACCATATGCACTGAGAAGAAAATGAATTCCATAGCCTTAGGATAGAGTTCTAAATATATATGTCAAGTCCACCTGGTCCAATGTGTTGTTCGGGTACATTGTTTCTTTAGTGATTCTCTGTCTAGTTGATCTATCCATTGCTGTAACTGGAGTATTAAAGTCCCCTGCAATTAGCCCATTATTGTCAATAAAACTGCTTATGTTTGTGNTGTGATTAAGTGTTATATGTATTTGGGTGCTTCCGTATTCGGTGCATAGACATTTATAATTGTTAACTCTTTATGATTCATAGACCCTTTATTATATAATGCCCTTCTTTATCTCTTGTTACTGCCTTTACTTTAAAGTCCAGTTTGTCTGATATACGTATAGCTACTCCAACTTTCTTTTGACTTCCAGTAGCATGATATATATTTCTCCATCCCCTACATTCAATCTGAAGGTGTCCTCAGGTCTAAAATGAGCCTCTTATAGACATAAAATAGATAGATCTTGTTTGTTTTTTTTTTAAGCCATTTTGATACCTTATGTCTTTTGATTGGAGCATTTAGTCCATTTACATTCAGTGTTATTATTTAAAAATATGGGTTTAGAATTATTTGGTTCACTGTATGATTCCTGCCTGTAGTGGTGTCTCTGGTACTTTGTGTTCCTTGCAACATTTCCATCATAGAGTCCCCCTTAGGTTTTCTTGTAGGGCTGGTTTCGTGGTGATGAATTCCTTTAATTTTTGTTTGTTTTGGAAAACCTTTATCTCTTCTTTCATTCTGAATGTCAGGCTTG
>NW_027530327.1:421-734 GCF_008692635.1 Crocuta crocuta | reverse complement strand
TATGCTGGTGCAATTTTGACTGGAATTGCATTGAATGTGTAGATTCCTTTGGGTAATAATGATATTTTAACTATATTTATTCTTCCTATCCATGAGGATGGAATGTTTTTCCATTTCTTTGTGTCTTCTCAATTTCCTTCATTAGTTTTCTATAGTTTTCATAATACAGATCTCTTGTATCCTTGGTTAGGTTTATTCCGAGGTATTTTATGGCTTTTTGTGCAATTGTGAATGGGATCAGTTTCTTGATTTCTCTTTCTGCTGCTTCATTGTTGGTGTATAAAAATGCAACCGATTTCTGTACATTGATTTT
>NW_027530327.1:0-259 GCF_008692635.1 Crocuta crocuta | reverse complement strand
TTTTGTTGTCTGAAGGCTGATGCTAGGACTTCCAGCACTGTGTTAAACAACAGTGGTGAGAGTGGACATCCCTGTCGTGTTCCTGATCTCAGGGGGAAAGCTCTCAGTTTTCCCCATTGAGGATGATGTTAACTGAAGGCTTCTCATAGATGGCTTTTACGATGTTTAAGTAGGGTCCTTCTTCCCGACTTTCTCTAGAGTCTTTATTAAGAAGCGATGGTGTATTTTGTCAAATGCTTTTTCTGCATCTATCGACAGG
>NW_027530326.1:0-596 GCF_008692635.1 Crocuta crocuta | reverse complement strand
TTCATCACTATATTTATTTAAATTAACTTAACTTCTGCAAAACAGTATGGAGTTTCCTTAAAAAAAAGTTAAAAATAGAAAAACCATATGATCCAATAACTCTAGTACTGGGTATTTACACATATATCAAGAAAACACTAATTCAAAAAGATATATGCACCCCTCCAGTTTATTACATAATTTTGAATAGCCAAGATATGTAAACAACCGAAGTGTCCATAGATATGGAACACAAACACNCACACACACACGCACATGCACGCACACATGCAGGAACACTATGCAGCCATAAAAAAGAATGAGATATTGTCATTTGTGACACTCTAGATGGACCTAGAGACATAGAGAGTATTAGGCTAAGTGAAACAAGTCAAAGACAAATACCATTTGAGTTCACTTATATGTAGAATCTAAAAAAGAAAAAACCCAGAAATCAATATCCAAAGAAAAGCATAATTAGACCTATAAATGCAGAGAAGAAAGTGATGGCTGCCAGAGGGAAGGAGTATAAGGAGAGGGGAACAATGAGTGATAGGATATGGGAATATAGGCTTTCAGTTATGGAATGAGTAAGCCATGAGAATAAACGGCACACC
>NW_027530325.1:0-497 GCF_008692635.1 Crocuta crocuta | reverse complement strand
AAAATAATATGGCTCCAATTATTTTTAAAACTCCAGTTTATTAAGCTTATTTTAAAATTCATTTTTTAGCCACTACTGGGTGGTTGAGCATCCGACTTCAGTTCCGCTCATGATCTCATGGTTTGTGGGTTCAAGCCCTGTTGCTTTGGAGTCTACTTTGGGTTTTGTGTCTCCCTCTCTGCCTGGCCCTCCTCTCCTTATGTCTATCTCTCTCTCAAAAGTAAGTACNCACATTTAAAACATTTAAAATTGGTCTTTCAAATATTTTAAAAGATTTTTCTAATAGTTTTAGATTAGAGAAAAATTGAGACTGCAATTCCCATATATTCCTCACACGTACTGAAATTTGTTACATTAATAAACCAGGATTAAAGTATTAACTAAAAATTAAAATTACTCCTATTTCTTCACTTTTTATACTTCTTTTCTTCTAGGGTCTCATCCAGGATAACACATTGTGTTTGCTTGCCATGTCTCCTTAGTCTCTTGGCTGTTTC
>NW_027530324.1:0-453 GCF_008692635.1 Crocuta crocuta | reverse complement strand
ATTATATAATAATTACAGGGTCTATCTATCAGGAAGACCTAACAATTACAAATGTCTACACACTGAATATGGGAGCACCTAAGTATTTAAAACAATTAATCACAAAAAGACATAAGTTTTAAATAAGAATGTGCTAATAGCAGGGGATTTAATACTCCACGTACAGCAATGGATAGATCAACCAGACAGAAAATCACTAAAGACACATGGACTTGAATGACACATTGGACCAAATGGATCTGACAGATATATTTAGAACACTACATCCTGAGGCCATGGAATTCACTTTCTTCTCAAGTGCACATGGCACATTCTCCAAGATAGATCACATACTGGGACATAAAGCAGTTCTCAATAAACATAAAAGAATAGAGATCATACCAAGCACATTTTCAGATCACAATGTTATGAAATTGAAATCAATCACAGGAAGAAGTCTGGAAAACCTCCAAA
>NW_027530323.1:0-519 GCF_008692635.1 Crocuta crocuta | reverse complement strand
TTATTAAGAAGGGATGCTGTATTTTGTCAAATGCTTTTTTTGCATTTATCCNTGGGAATCAAAGTGATGCTGGCTTCATAAAATGAGTCCAGAATTTTTCCTTCGATTTCTATTTTTTGGAATAGTTTGAGGAGAATGGGTATTATTTCTGTTTTAAATGTCTGGTAGAATTCCCTAGGGAAGCCATCTGGCCTAGGGTTCCTATTTGTTAGGAGATTTTTGATAATGGATTCAATTTTACTAGTCACGGGTCTGTTCAGATTTTCTTTCTCTTCCTGTGTGAATTTTGGTAGTGAGTTGTGTTTAGGAATTTGTCCATTTCTTCTAAGTTGTCCAGTTTGTTGGCATATTATTTTTCATTATATTCCGTGATAATTGCTTGTATTTCTGAGGGGTTGGTTGTAATAGGTCCATTTTTATTCATGATTTGTGTATTTGGGTGCTCTCTGTTTTTTTGTTTTTGTGTTTGTTTTTTTTTGAAACCTGGCTAGACGTTTGTCAATTTTGTTTATTTTTTCA
>NW_027530322.1:0-523 GCF_008692635.1 Crocuta crocuta | reverse complement strand
TGGCCCAGGGCTCTTATTTGTTGGGAGATTTTGGACAACTGATTCAATTTATTCATTAGTTATGGGTCTCTTCAGATTTTTTATCTCTTCCCGTGGGAATTTTGGTAGTGGGTGTGTGTTTAGGAATTTTTCCATTTCTTCCAAGTTGTCCAATTTGTTGGCATATAATTTTTCATAGTGTTCTCTGATAATTGCTTGTATTTCTGAGGGNGGGGTTGGTTGTAATCAGTCCATTTTCATTCATGATTTTGTCTATTTGAGTGCTCTCTCTTTTTCTTTTTGAGAAGCCTGGCTAGAGGTTTGTCAATTTTGTTTATTTTTTCAAAAACCAACTCTTGGTTTCATTGATCGTTTTCATTGAACTGTTATTTTTTTTTTGGTTCTATATTGTTTATTTCTGCCCTGATTTTTATTATTTCTCTCTTCCTACTCGATTTGGGGTGCTCTTGTTGCTCTCACTCTAGTTGCTTTAGGTGCACTGTTAGGTTTTGCACTTGCACTTTTTCTAATTTCTTGAAATAGG
>NW_027530321.1:0-672 GCF_008692635.1 Crocuta crocuta | reverse complement strand
TTCTCCTCAGGCTGGCTTCAGAGAGCAGATCACCACCACGGCAGGAGTGACGGTCTGCTGGCACACTAACACTGGATTTGGGGGCAGGAACATGGTACTCACGCTGGTTATCTTCTTTGCCTTCCATTTTATATCACTTGTTTCAGAGATGTCAATGCCTTGCCAATGTTTAGAACATACTGATGGTGTTTCCTTATCCACCCCCAACATAAATGCTGTAACATTGTAACTTTGCTGAGAGTTTGACTGCAAGTCTGGGAAAGCAAGGGCGAAGCCCAAGGCCTGTGGAAATACAAGAAGCCACAGTTGGAGTCGGGTAAACAGCTCATCAAATAGCTGCTTTTGGAAAAACCATGCATACATTCCTAAAAGGAGTTCAGGGCACCTAGGTAGCTCAGTCAGTTAAGTGTGGGACTTGGGCTCAGGTCGTGATCTCACAATTCCTGAGTTTGAGATCCTGCATAGGGCTCTCTGCTGCTGGCACGGACCTTGCTTCGGATCCTCTGTCCCACCTCCTATGCCTCTTCCCTGCTGGTTCTCTCGTCCACTCTCTCTGTTAATTAATAAACTTTAAAAATATATTTAAAAAAATAAAAGGAAAATCAAAATACATTGCCCATCCTTGCCTCCTCCTCCCTTTACTGGGGATTATAGACAATGAAGTAAGGTCAG
>NW_027530320.1:0-938 GCF_008692635.1 Crocuta crocuta | reverse complement strand
CCATTAAGTTCCTCCTAATCCTACTATACGTGCAAACATATGGTACTTGTCCTTCTCTACCTGACTTATTTTGCTCATCCTAACACCCTCAAGGTCCATCCATGAAAAAATGAAATCTGGCAATGTGTAGCATCCTTTCTTAATAAAGACCCTCGAGAGAGTCGGGATAGAAGGAACTTACTTAAACATAAAAGCCATCTATGAGAAGCCCCCAGCTAACATGATCCTCAACGGGAAAAAACTGAGAGCTTTCCCCCTGAGATCAGGAACACGACAGAGATGTCCACTCTCACCACTCTTGTGTAACATAGTGCTGGAGGTCCTAGCATCAGCCAGCAGACAACAAAAGGAAATAAAAGGCATTATAATTGGTAAAGAAGTCAAACTTTCACGTTTTGCAGATGACATGATACTCTACATGGAGAACCGATAGACTCCACCAGAAGCCTACTAGAACTGATCCAGGAATTCAGCAATTTGTAGGGTACAAAATCAATATAGAGAATTCAGTTGCATTTTTATACACCGATAATGAAGCAAAAGAAAGAGAAATCAAGAAACTGATCCCATTCACAATTGCACACACACACACACACACACACACACAAACACATAATATACCTAAGAGTAAACCTAGCCAAAGATGTAAAAGATCTGTGTGATGAAAACTATAGAAAACTTATGAAGGAAACTGANGAAGGAAACTGAGGAAGACACAAAGAAATGGAAAAACATTCCATGCTCATGGATCAGAAGAATAAATATTGTTAAAATGTCATTACTACCCAAAGCAATCTACACATTCAATGCAATCCCAATCGAAATTTCACCAGCATTCCTCTTAAAACTAGCACAAAGTATCCTAAAATTTGTATGGAACCTCAAAGACCTCTAATAGCCAAAGTAATATTGAATAAGAAAACCAAAATGGGAGGCAT
>NW_027530319.1:0-798 GCF_008692635.1 Crocuta crocuta | reverse complement strand
ATATACCCCATGCCCAATTTCCCTTATTAATGTCTTACATTAGTATGATACATTTGTTAAACTTAGTGAACCAACAATGAGGCTATTATTTTAAAAGGTTTTTAAATGTTTATTTTTGAGAGAGAGCTCAGGTGTGGGCATGTGAGCAGGAAAGACGCAGAGAGAGGGGCACAGAGGAACTGGAGTGGGCTGTTTGGTGACAGCAGAAAGCCTGATGCAGGGTGCAGATTCACCAACCATGAGATCTCGACCTGAGTCAAAGTCAGACNTCAGACGCTTAACCCACTGACCCACCCAGGTGCCCCAACAATGAAACTATTAGCTAAAGCCTGTACCTTAATCCGATTTCCTTAGTTTTTATCGCATGTCCTTTTTCTATCATCTAGAATACCACATTACATTTAGTCAACATGGAATGCCTCTTTATGCTCCTCTTGACTGTGATAGTTTTTGAAGACTTGTTTTTGAGGACCTTGACAGTTTTGCGGTATTTTTCTGGTTCCTGGTTTTTACATTAGATCCTCACATATTATTAATCTTATAGCTGAAAGAGCTGAAAGTTTGTACCTTTCTTTCGCCAACCTTTATCTATTTCCTTCACCCTAACCCCTGGCAATCTTTTCCACACTCTGTTTCTAGGAGTTTGATGTTTTTCTTTTCTTTTTAGATTCCACAAATAAGTGATGCCATGAAGTATTTATCCTCTGTCTGGTTTATTTCACTTAGCATAATACAGCCCCAAGGTCCATCCAAGTTGTTGCAAAAGGCAGGATATCCTTCTTTCTCATGGCTGCATAA
>NW_027530318.1:0-572 GCF_008692635.1 Crocuta crocuta | reverse complement strand
TATAACTACCACTCAGTTCTCTAAAGTGCTGGTACCATTTTACATTTCTTCTTTTTTAAAAAGGTTTATTCATTTTTGAGAGACAGAGTCTGAGTGTGAGTGAGTGAGGGGCAGAAAGAGAGGGAGACACAGAATCTGAAGCAGGTTCCAGGCTCTGAGCTGTAAGCACAGAGTCCATTGGGGATTTAAACTCACAGACCGAAAATCATGACCTGAGCNAGAAGTTGGAGCTTAACCTACTGAGCCACCCACTCCATTTTACATTTCTACTGGCAATAGATGAGAACTTTCATTGCCTTACTCCCTTCTAGCATTTAGTGTTGTGAGGTATTTTGGTTTTAGTTCTCCAAAGGCCTAGAAATGTTATCTAATTATAGTTTTAATTAGTTTGCTTTACTCTGATAAGAGAATATGTTGGATATCTTCTCATGTGTATACTGGCCATTTGTATATCTTCTTTGTTATGTGTCTTTACAAAAGGCATTTGCTTATTTATTAATTGGATTATTTGTCTTTTTATTATCAACTTATAGAAATTTATTTTATATTCTTGATGGATAATTTGTCCTAGT
>NW_027530317.1:10559-12821 GCF_008692635.1 Crocuta crocuta | reverse complement strand
AATAAATAAATAAATAAATAGATAGATAGATAGATAAATAAATAAATAGAAGATATACAGATGGGTAATAGTCACATATAAAGAGGCTCATCAGAAAATCCCAGTTAAAACTACAATGAGATATCACCTCACACCACTCAGAATGGCTAAAATAAACAATACAGTTACCAGATTTTGGCCAGCATTGAGAGACAGAGGAACTCTCTTACATTGTTGGTGGGAATGTAAACTGGTGCAGCCACTCTTGAAAACAGTATAGAGGTTCTTCAAAAAGTTAAAAATAGGACTACCCTATGATCCAGCAATTGCACTATTAGGTATTTACCAAAATGGTACAAAGATACTGATTTCAAAGTTTGAAATTTCAAAGTTTGATTTGAAACACCATGATGTTTATAGTAGCATTATCAAAAATAGCTGAATTATGTAAAGAACTGAAATACCAATTGACTGATGAATGGATAAAGAAAAGGTGATATATATATATGTATATATATATGATGTAAAATTACTCAGCTTTAAAAAATGATATCTTGCTGTGGCACCTGGATGTCTGCCAGTTAAGCCTCCAACTTTGGCTCAGGTAATGATCTTGCAGTTTGTGGGTTCAAGGCCCATGTCAGGCTCTGAGCTGTCAACACAGAGCCTGGAGCCTGCTTTAGATTCTGTGTCTCTCCCTCTCTCCCTGCCCCTGCCTTGCTCATGCACTCTCTCTCTCTCTCTCTCCAAAATAAATAAACATTAAAACATTAAAAAAACAAATCTTGCCATTTTTAATTACATGGATGGAGCTCCAGAGTATTATTCTAAACACCAAAAATCAGTCAGAGAAAAATGAATACCATATGATTTCATTTATACGTGGAATTAAAAAATACCAGATGAACATAGGGGAAATAAAATAGAGAAGCAAACCAGAAAACAGACCCTTAACTATAGAGAATAAAATGAAGGTTATTGGAGGGGAGGTGGATGGAAGGATTGGTTAAATGGGTGATGAGTTAAGGAGGACACTAGTAAAGATGAGCACTGGGTGTTGTATGATAAGTGTTGAATCACTAAATTCTACACCTGAAACTAATATTATACTGAATGTTAACCAACTGGAATTTAAACAAGAACTTGAAAAAAGGGAAAAAAGGAAGCATGCATGCATGCATAACTCATTTGAAAAAAAAAAAGAATCAGATTCTAAACTATAGAAAACGAACTGATGGTACCTTAAGGACGGTGGGTGAGTGAATGCGTTAATTAGATTAAAGAAATTAAGGAGTGCAATTGTTGTGATGAGCACATGGTATTCTATGTAAATGTTGAATCATAAAATTGTACATCTGAAGCTAATATTACACTGTTTGTTAACTAACTTGAATTTAAGTAAAAACTACAAAAAAAAAGAAACATCTGGAGAAAATGGGATGGAGAGTGATTTACTCATCTCAAAGCATGTCCTGAATAAAGGTCGGGATCACCAGGAGATCCCTCCAGGAACCAAGTACCTGGCATATGACATTTCGCTCCCTTGTACCTCAGCAAAAACAGTCTTTTGTGGGACCCAGCACATCACCAACACGATCTACATTACATACACCAAATCCTGCCACAACACATTTCAAGGGATCACCCATTCTAATCATGCATGCCTCAGCCCCTATGATATGGAGCCCCTGCCCAAGTAGACCAGCCTATACTTCACCAGCATAGCGTCTCCCTACACAGGAATTAAGCAGAGCCTCTTCCATCAGAAATTGGTGGTAGGTTGCATTACACAAGTAAAACAGTGTGCCCCTTGTTAAAACACCCTACACCTGGCCAAGGACCAAACACTGCCCACAACAGGCAAGAAAATCCTCTGCAGACAAGTTAACTGAAGGAAAAAGAGGCCAGGACTCAACAGTAGAGTGCACACAACACACAGGGGAACAAGGGACACTACATGGCAGGGCTATACAGGATTTCTTCTTAATAAGGCTTAATACTTTCAAAAACAAGAAGCCTAACTGACTTTCCTAACACAGAGAAACAAGCAGAGAATTAGAAAACAAAGTGAGGAGACAGAGAATGAAAGAACAGGAGAATATCACAAGAAGAGGCCTAAGAAAAACAAATATAAGTAATATATCTGATAGAGAATGTAAAGTTATGATAATAAAGATACACACTGAACTCGAGAAAAGAGGAAAAATTGAAACACTTAACACATATTTAAAATACAAAAAAAACATGAAATAGAAATGAAGAACACAATTAATGAATTTAAGA
>NW_027530317.1:9807-10376 GCF_008692635.1 Crocuta crocuta | reverse complement strand
TAATGAAGTTAAAAATGCACTTGATGGAATAAATCGCCTAGAAGAAGTGAAAACAAAAAACATAAATTAAGCAAGCTGAGCAAATGAGAGGGAAAAATTTATGCAAACTGAGAATAATCTTAGGGAAATCAGTGACTGCATAAAGCATAATAAAATTTTCTTTATAGGGATCCAAGCAAAGAAGAGAGAGAAAAGGGGCAGAAAATTTATTTGAAAAGATAATAGCTGAAAACGTCCCTAATCTGAGGAAACAGATATTTAGATCCAAGAGACACAAAGATCTACACAAAAAAATCAACCTAAAGATGCTCATAACAAAACGCATAGTAATTAAAATGGCAAAAAGTAGTGACAAAATTATTTTAAAGCTGCAAGAGAAAAGAAGACAGCTACATACAAGACAACCTCCATAAACTATCGGTGACTTTTTCAGCAGAAACATTACAGGTCAAAAAGCAAAGGCATGATGTATACAAAGTGCTGAAAGTAAAAAACAAAACAAAACAAAAAACAAAAAATCCCACACACACACAAAAAAACCTGCACCCAAGAACGCACTATCCAGCAAC
>NW_027530317.1:0-9270 GCF_008692635.1 Crocuta crocuta | reverse complement strand
CTTTCCAGAAACTATCATTCACAATAGAAGGAGAGATAAAGAGTTTCTCAGACAAACAGAAACTTTAGGATTTCATGGTAACTATACCAGCTCTAAAATAAATTTTAAAGAGAATCATTGGGTGGAAAGGACAGACCATAAATGAGATTAAGAAAAGTCGGAAGAAGAAAGTTAGTAAAAATATGTATTTCTATAAAAATCAGTCAAGAGGTTCATAAAATAAAAGAATATAAAATATTACACTATATACTTAAAATGTAGGGAAAGAGAAGACTAAATAATGAATGCAACTAAATGACCATTAGCTTAATATAAACTGCTATATACAGAAGACATTAAATATAAATTTCATGGTAACTACAAATAGAAAACCACTAATATATATGCAAAAAAAGAGAAATAAATCCAAACATAACACTAAAGAGAATCAACAAAACATGGAAGAGAAAAAGACAAGAAAGGATCACAGAACATCTTCAGAAACAATTACAAAACAAATAATAAAACAACAGTATATGCATGTCTATCAATGATTACATTAAATGAAAAATGGACTAAAAGTTCCAATCAAAAGACATTGAATGACAGAGTGTGGCAAACAAAAACAGAAACAATACTGTCTATGTGCTGCCTACCAGAAACTCGTTTCAGATTTAAAGTCACCAGCAGATTGAAAGTGAGGGGATGGAGAAACATTTATCATGCAAATGGACATCAAAAGAAAGCTGGAGACACCTACAGTGTCTATCTCTTGATTTCAACTTAGGTCATGATCTCACAGTTCATGGGTTCAAGCCCCACATTGTGCTCTGTGCTGACAGTGCAGAGCCTGCTTGGGTTTCTCTCTCCCTCCCTCTATATGCCCCTCTCCCATCTCTCTCTCTATGTCTCTCTCTCTCAAAATAAATAATAGACTTAAAAAAAGAAGGCTGGAGTAGCAATACTTATATCATAAAAACTGGACCTTAAAACAAAGACTGTAACAGGAGATGAAGAAGGGCACTGTATAACAATAAAAGGGATAATCCAACAAGAAGATATAACAATTGTAAACATTAATGCATCCAACATGATATCACCCAAATATATATAACAATAACAAACAAAAAGGAACTACTTGATAATAATACAATAATGGTAGGGGGGTTTAACACCCACTTACATCAATGGACAGATCATCCAAGCAAAAACTCATGAAGGAAACGATGGCTTTGAATAACACATTGGATCAGATAGATTTTTTTTTTTTTACAAATAGTTTATTGTCAAATTAGTTTCCACATAACACTCAGTACTCATCCCCAAAGTGCCCTCCTCCATGCCCATCCCCCCTTCCCCCCACATCCATCAGTCCTCAGTTTTTGTCAGCATTCAAGAGTCTCTCATGGTTTGCCTCTCTCCCTTTCCCCCACCATTTCCGCCCTTCTTCTCCCCCTTGTTCCTCCGTCAAGTTCCTCCTAATCCTCCTATACGTGCAAACATATGATATTTGTCCTTCTCTGCCTGACTTATTTCGCTCAGCATAACACCCTCAAGGTCCATCCATGTTGCTACACATGGCCAGATTTCATTCTTTCTCATTGCCATGTAGTATTCCATGGTATAGATAAACCACATCTTCTTGATCCATTCCTCTGTTGATGGACACTTAGGCTTGGATCAGATAGATTTAACAGATATATTCAGAACATTCATTCCTAAAACATCAAAATACAGATTCTTTTGAAGTGCGCATGGAACATTCTTCAGAATAGATCACAAATTATGACACAAAACAGGTATCAAATAATGCAAAATGAATGAAGTCATACCATGCACCTTTTCTGACCAGAATACTATGTAACTAGAGATCAATCACAAGAATAAATCTGGACAGAAAACAAATACATGGATGTCAAGCAAAATGTTACCAAACAATTAGTGGGTCAAGCAGGAAATCAAAGAAAAAATACATGGAAATACATGAAAATAAAAATACAATGCAAAAAGTTTGGGATGCAGTAAATGCAGTCATAAGTGGGAAGTATATAGCAATGCAGGCCTACTCAAAAAAAAAAAAAACACACAAGAAAAATCTCAAATAACAACCTAACTTACACATAAAGGAGATAGAAAATAATGATAAAGATAGCCAAAAAACTGCAGAAGGAAGGAAATAACCAAGATGAAAGGAGAAATAAATCATATAGAAACTTAAGAAACACTGGAATAGATAAATAAAATGGGGAGCTGCTTTTTGAAAAAAATTGATAAACCTCTACAAAGAGTTATGAAAAATAGAAATGACTAATAAATAAAATCACAATGAAAGGTGAGAAATAACAACCAACATCACAGAAATACAAACAATTATAAAAGAATATAATGAAAAATATATGCAAAAAATGGACAACCTGGAATAAATAGATAAATTCCTAGAAACATATAAACTTTCAGAACTGAAACAGGAGAAATACAAAGCTCAAACTAGTAAAAAGAGAAAAAAGATAACCAGTAAAAAATTGAATCAGTAATCAAAAAACTCCAAGCAAGCAGAATTCTGCAATGGAATGGCTTCACAAGGGAACTCTACCAAACATATAAAGAATTAGTATCTATTCTAAAACTATTCCAAAAAGATAGAAAAGGAAGGAAAACTTGCAAATTTATTCTATGAGGCCAATATTACCTTGATAACAAAAACAGATAAAGACTCCACTAAAAAAAAGAATGCAGGTCCATATTCTTGATGAACATGGATGCAAAAATTCTTAATAAAATACCAGCAAACTGAATCCAACAATACATTAAGAGAGTTATTCGGCTCAATCATGTGGGATTTATTACTTGGCTGCAAGGGGATTTCAATATTTACAATTAAATCAACATGATACACCACATTAATAAAATAAAGGATATGAACCATATGATACTCTCAATAGATCCAGAAAACTATTTGACAAAATCAATATCCATTCATGATAAAAACCCTCAACAAGGTACCTTTAAATGGAACACAACTCAACGTAATGAAGGCCATATATGAAAACCCACAGTTAATATCATCTCAATGGTGAAAATCTGAGAACGACAGTATGGAATTGGCACAAAAACAGAAACATACATCAATAGAACAAAATAGAGATCCCAGAAATATGGTTAACTCATCTTCAAACAAAGCAGGAAAGAATATCCAATAGGAAAAAAGACAGTCTCTTCAACAAGTGGTATTGGGAAAGCTGAACAGTGACATGAAGAATGAAACTAGTCCACTTTCTTATACCATACACAAAAGTAAACTCAAAGTGGATTAAAGACCTAAATGTGAGACAGGAACCCATCAAAATCCTAGATGAGAAAACAGGCAGCAACCTCTTTGAAACACCCAAGGGAACTTTAAAAAATAATTTTTATTTAAATTCCAGTTAACATAGTGCAATATTAGCTTAAGGTGTACAATATAGAAACCACCAGCTTTGGAACTTCTTCTCTAGATCTGTTATGTGAAGCAAAACAGAAGCAAACAGAAGCAAAATATACTATTGATACTACATCAACATAAAGTGTTTCTGCACAGCAAAGGAAATATTCAAAAAAATTAATAGACCACTTACAAAATAGGAGAAGATATTTGCAAATGACATATCTGATAAAGGAGTGGTATCCAAACTATATAATGAGCTTATGCAACTAAACACCCCAAAAAATTAGTAATCCAATTAAAAAATTGGCAGGAGAAATGAACTGACATTTCTCTAAAGAAGACATCCAGAAGGCCAACAGACACGTGAAAAGATGTTCATCATCACTTACCATCAGGGAAATGATACAATGAGATATCACCTCACACCTAACAGAATAGCTAAAAAAAACAAAAACAAAAAACCCACAATAGACAATAGGTATTGGTGAGGATGCAGATAAAGGGGAACCCACTTACATTTATGATGAANATATAAAAGTAAGTAAATAAAGGTGAAGGATAAAAATGATTTCATAGTGAATTCTACAAATACTTAAGGAAGAAATGATACCAATGTTTTTGAAACTATTCCCAAAAAAATCAGAATCAGAGAACACTTCCAGACTCATTTTATGAGTCCAGCATTATCTTGATATCAATGCCAAATTAAAAAAAAACATACAAGAAAACTGCAGACCAATATGCCTGACAAATATTGATTTACATCTTCAACATAATACTTCAAACTGAATTTGAAATGGTTATACACTATGACCATATAAGACTTAACCTTGGAATCAAGGATGTTTCAAAATACAAAAATCAAGTAAGGTGATATACCATATTAACAAAATAAAAGATAAAAATCACATGTTAAGGCTTTACCAAAATGGCCAAATAATACACCTTACACTTATATCCTCCATCAACAACAACTGGCATCCAGTTATGGACAACATTGCTTCTGTGAGAGCTGTGGTATTCAGCACCATGTACCAGTTACCAGAAGTATTCTTGCTCATTTCTGCATTGTGCAATAGCATACAGAGCTTGGTCCTGGTTGTGAACTCTGCCTGTGACCATCTCCAGGTCTTTTCATCCATGGTTCAACATCCCTTGTAGAACACTATAATAAGCAAACACCCACTCAAGAAAGCCCTTGTATAAATCCCTACTTACAGTAGGAAAGTTACAGGACATCACCAGAACAAAATAATACCATTGGAAAAAATTAATACCAGTGGAACTTTGGAGAGAGTAAGAGGAACAGTTTGACTTTACCAGAATCATCTTTTCCACAAGAGGCAGATTTTAGGCCAAGATAGAAACTTTTATTCTGTAATTTCTACCACAAGGGAAAGTGAGAGTATGTAAGTCAGTGACTGGCTTCTGCGGCTGTGTTGGACACTGCCAAAGAGGCCCATTTTTCTCTTACCATATCCAGAGTACAGAACAGTGATTTGTAGGACTGGGGCCTGGGAAGAGGTTGTTGAGTGGCAGATAGCACACTTGAATGGAAAAAGGGATATGGATTCTACTAACCACATCACAGAAACTATTAAGAGGTCAGCCCATGAGCCTCTGGGGACACCCAACCTATGGATCATCCCGACTGGTCCATAGGTAACCTTAGTGCTTCAATCACCTCACCTACATCCCTGCCCTTTAGCTTATCTACTTGTACATGTTCCCAACAGTAGTAATAGCAAGCTTTGACAGATAGCTAATGAGCACTGCAGAACACTGAAACAAATTTGTAGGTATGAGAGTTCACAAAATTCAACTTTAGCTTCACCATTGTTAAAGCAAAAGGAGACTTGTTAGCCCACAGCAGGTGCAATGCAGGATTGAAAGAAGACATACAAATATAAAAACTCTGCCACGCAACATGGATGGACCTTGAGGGTATTATGCTGAGCAACACAAGTCAGGCAGAGAAGGACAAATACCATATGTTTGAACGTATAGGAGGATTAGGAGGAACTTAACGGAGGACCGTGGGGGAGAAGAAGGTGGAAAATAGTGGGGGAGGGAGAGAGAGGCAAACCATGAGAGACTCTTGAATGCTAAGAAGAACTCTGCCACAAGAGGGAGCAAGAAGCATGTAGTAGCCACATCCATGGAAGGTCTGGGAAACATTCAGAACTCTTAGCAAGATATAATATAAGACATTATAATAAAAATGTCAAAAATCAAAGGCAAATGTTAAAAGCAATAACGGAAAAAAAGGTTTTAACTTATAAGGGAATCCCATTAAGCTATCAATAAACTTCTCAATAATAACCTGACAAGCCAATAGAAAGATGAATGAGATATTCAAAGTTCTAAATATAAAACAATGACAATGAAAAAGTTTCCATCTGGCAAAGTTGTCCTTCAGAAATGAAGGAGAGATAAATACTGTTCCAGGCAAACAAAAGCTGAGGGAATTCATCAGCACTAGACCTGCCTTAAAGAAATGTCAAAAGGAGATCTTCAAGGTGAACTGTAAATATGCTAATTAGTAACACAAATACATGAAAATATACAAACTCAATGGTAAAGGTAAGTATATAGTCAAATTTATAATAATTCCATGTTGTCATATGGTGGTATATTACCATAAACTCTAAATTTTAAAAGACAAAAGTATAAAAATAACTATAGGTAAAATAATGTGTCAATAAATACACAATATAATAGTAGATACATTGTAACTTCACAAATATAAAGAGGGAGAAAATGGGTAGATATTTTTTATGTGATCAAAAATTAAGTTACTTTCATTATAAAGTAGACTGTAATATATATCAAATGTTTTTATTTAGGCCACATAGTAAGCACAAAACAAAAACTAATAGTACATATAAAAGAAATAAAGTTAAGAAAATCAAGCATATCTCTATGGAAAAGTATCAAATGACAAATGAAAAAGCATGAGACAGAGAAAAGAACAAAGGACCTACACCACTGCAGAAAACAAAAATATGGCTTTGGTAAGTTCTTAAACAGCAATAATTATTTCACAAAATTGATTAAATTCTTCAGCCAAAAGGTAGTGAATGACTGGAAGGATTATAAAGCAAGACTCAACTATATGCTGCCTACTTAAGACTCAGTAGTTTTTGTTTATTTATTTTATTTGAGTATAGTTGACATACAATGGAGACTCATATTAGTTTTAAGGATATACATGGGCTCAAGGGATGACACGGGAAAAAGTATTCCTAGAAAGAGAAATCAAAAGAGAGACAAAATTACTATTTTTACTTACATCAGACAAAATAAGCTTTAAGCTTATTTTGTTAAAAATATGAAAAATGTCATTATATATTGTTGAAGGATTCAATTTATCAAGAAGATATAACAATCATAAATATATTTGCTCCACACATTGGAACGCCTAAATATATTATACAAATATTAACAGATTTTATGAGAAAAACAGGAAACAGAATAATAATAGTAAGGATGTTAAATACCTCACTTTCAACAATGGGCAGATTATCCAGACAAAAAAATCAATAAGGAATCATTGGACTAGATCTATACTTTAAACCAAATGGACCCAACCAAAATGCATTGAGCATTTCGCAATATTTTAAGATGCATCACAGAAGTCTTTACAAATTTAATAAGATAAATAATTACCAACTATCTTTTACAACCACAATGATATTAAAGTAAAAATCACTGACAAGAAAATTTCTGAAAAATCCACAAATATGTGGAAATTGGATAACACATTCCTGAACAACCAATGGATCAAACATGATATCAAAATATATCTTGAAACATGAAAATGCAAACACAACATGCTAAAACTAATATAATGCAGCAAAAGCAGTTCTAAAATGAAAGCTTATGTTGATAAGCCCATACATTAAAAAAATGAAAGATCTCAAGCAACTAAAGTTTACACCTTAAGGAACAAGAAAAAGAATAAACTAAGCCCACTTCCAGACCAAGATGACAATGTAAAGAAAAATCCTAAACTCACCTCCTCCAAGGATACATTAAATCCACCAGTTTATCAAGCAATTTCTCCTGAGTAAGAGCTGAGGGATGTCTGAACAGCTTCTGTACACTAAAAGATAGAGAGACCACATACAGTATAGCAAGAGAGGTGGAGACATGATAATGAAAGGAACTTCCATCTTAATGCTGCAAACTACCCTGGAAAGGAATAATACTGAGGGACTGTGAATATCTTGGTCGGCCCTGAGACAGAGATGAGAGAAACATGGTTTAACAGGGCAACTAGAAAGAGGCAAAAAAGAACCAGCTCTAACACCCAGCCAAACTGCAGGGGGGAGGTAGCTGTTGGAACTCTCTCTAGGTTGAAGGGGCTGATGAGTACCATAGTTTATGTTCCCCCTGCACTTCAATAGCACAGGTAGAGAGAGGATCTGGGTGCCCTAACCAGCCTAAAACCTCAGACAGCCTCAGGCTTCCACTCCACACCACTCCCAGCCATCCCACAAAGAAAGTTCCAGCATGCCACAAATTTCAACACTCCTAGTCTGTGGTCACTACATCTCCAGCAATCTCACCCAGGTGACATAGATGTAAACCACCCTGAAACACTTCGGGCCTATGCTACTTTGACTCCACATGATTTGGCAGGGCACTCCCAGTGCTGAGCACTCTGGGACTTCTTGCCCAGGTATGCTACAGCTCTAGATGACTCCACAGGGTACCCCCTCTATTGAGAATCTAGGGATCTCCTGGTACACACCCACCTCAGATCCAGGCACCCCGCCAGGATGCCACTCCACAGCATGCATGGGGCCACCTGGTCTGTGCCTGCTTTAGCCCCAGCTGCCTTGCCAGAATGACACTTGCACAAGATGCTCCAGAACCTCCTAGCCTCCACATGCCTTGGCTCCAGCTTCTCCACAAAAGGACTCCAGAACAAAGAAAGAACCCTGAGACCCACAAACTATGCCCTGCATCAGTTACAGCCACCAAGCTATGTCTCCCTCCCCACCCCTGCCACATGTACAGCACCTGAGCACATTACAGCTTGCCTCAGCCCCAGCAGCACCAACAGAACATCCCCTTTCAGAGAGTTCCAGGACCCAATGGCTTGTACCTCTTTCACTTCAGCTGTTCTCCAAGGGCTCCCTAAGCATGAAAACCTCCAAGAGTGCCCCAGCTCACACCTACTTCAGCTTCAGCTTTCCTGCCAGGGCTCCATCTGCACGAAGAGCCCTGAAACCTTTGGTTTGCAACCACTTCAGCTTTACCTGTCCAGACACGGCATTCTCTATCCAGAGAGTCTTGGGACAACCCTGGTTCATGCCCACTTCATGTCTGGCCATCACACCAGGGATGCCCCAGCACAGTGCCTAGGACCCTCAGCCTATGAAAACCACAGCTCCAGCCAGCCTGCTAAAGTCACGAAGCACATACAGTCTACATAGCGGACAACCATACACAAGATCATTCCTTTTAGGTCAAGAGAGGTAGGTGTCATGACTAATTTATGGTAGGAAAAACAGAAAGTCAAATAAAATGAGGAAACAGAAGAATATGCTCCAAAAGAAAGAACAAGACAGAAACTTAGAAAAAAAAAACACTAAATAAAACACAGATAAGCAAAATGGCCGATAAAGGGTTCAAAGTAATGTTCATAAGGATGCTTGCCACACTGGAGAGAAGAGTGGATAGATCAGTGAGACCTTCAACAAAGAGATAGAGAATGTTTTTAAAAACAGAGTAGAAGTATACAATACCTGAAATGAAAAACACACTAAAGGGAATTACTAGTAGATTAGAGGATGTATAAGAATGGATCTGATCAGCTACCACATGTTTGCACATATAGGAGGATTAGGAGGAACTTA
>NW_027530316.1:0-512 GCF_008692635.1 Crocuta crocuta | reverse complement strand
TTTCATGTTCCTGGATCAGTTTATCTCACTTTTTCCCAGTTTCTTCTTTTTGTATAATGGTGTCTTCTAAATCACTTTTTTTCCTTTCTGCTTCTTCAATGCGTGCATTGGACACCTCCTGTTTATTATGTATCTCATTTATCCCATTTTTTAATTCACCATAACTATTTTTAAGAACCATATTGTTTGTAGCCATAGTTTTTCTGCTGTCCTCCATGCTTTATTCAAGCCCGGCGATTAATTTTATGATTATTGTTCTAAATTCTTTTTCAGTTNTCTTGTTCAGTTATGTTGCTTATATCTGTTTTGAGCAGTTCTATAGCTGTCATTTCTTCCTGGAGTTTCTTTGGAGGAGAATTCTTCCGTTTCGTCATTTTGGTTAACTTTCTATCTCTTGTTAATTTTCAAAGCTTGTTGTACATGTTCCTTGCAAGTTCTGCTGTATTAGAGAGGGCTCTTTTGGCTCAGAGGGCCTGTCTGTTCAGGAAGTGTTCTTTGGATGGTGTCTCTTG
>NW_027530315.1:0-730 GCF_008692635.1 Crocuta crocuta | reverse complement strand
TTCAGGGTGTTTTGTGGTTCCATACAAATTTTAGGATAGTTTGTTGAGAAATATGCTGGTGCAATTTGGATTGGAATTGCATTGAATGTGTAGATAGCTTTGGGTAGTAATGACATCTTAACTATATTTATTCCTCCTATCCATGAGCATGGAATGTTTTTCCATTTCTTTGTGTCTTCTTCAATTTCCTTCATAAGTTTTCTATAGTTTTCATCATACAGATCTCTTGTATCCTTGGTTAGGTTTATTCCGAGGTATTTNTATGCTTTTTTGTGCAATTGTGAATGGGATCAGTTTCTTGATTTCTCTTTCTGTTGCTTCATTGTTGGTGTATAAAAATGCAACCGATTTCTGTACGTTGATTTTGTACCCTGCAACTTGGCTGAATTCTTGAATCAGTTCAAGTAGGCTTCTGGTGGAGTCTGTCAGGTTTTCGATGTAGAGTATCATGTCATCTGCGTAGAGTGAGAGTTTGACTTCCTCTTTGCCAATTCTGATGCCTTTGATTTCCTTTTGTTGTCGGATGGCTGATGCTAGGACTTCCAGCACTATGTTAAACAGCAGTGGTGAGAGTGGATATCCCTGTAGTGTTCCTGATCTCAGGGGGAAAGCTCTCAGTTTTTCTCCGTTGAGAATGATGTTAGCTGAAGGCTTCTCCTAGATGGCTTTTGTGATGTTTAAGTAGGTTCCTGCTATCCTGACTTTCTCTAGAGTCTTTATTAAGAAGGGA
>NW_027530314.1:0-795 GCF_008692635.1 Crocuta crocuta | reverse complement strand
TTTCTGTCTCTGTCTCTTTCTCTCTGTATCTCTCGCTCTCTCCACCCCCATCTCTCTCTCTGACTCATATAAAATGCCCTTCCTGATATTTTTCTCCCTCATCCCTGTTCCTAGGCTCACTATCTTTTTAAAAAAACTTTTTAAATGTTTATTATTCATTTTAAAATTAAATTTTTTTTTAACGTTTCTTTATTTTTGAGAAAGGGAGAGACAGACAGACAGCAGGAGAGCAGGAGAGGGGCAGTGAGAGAGGGAAACAGAATTCAAAGCAGGCTCCAGGCTCCGAGTTGTCAACATGGAGCCCATCGAGAGACTTGAACCCACAAACCTTGAATCATGAACTGAGCCTAAGTTGGATGCTTAACTGACTGAGCCAGCCTGACACTTCCTTTTATTTAATTAAAGAAGTTCAACTTTTTAAATTTAAATTCTAGTTAGTTTGTTACAGCAAATACTCTGTGTCCAGGAACGGATGANCGATGCACACTCAGCGAATCAGAAAAGCCTGTTGATTTTGCACCGGTGCTGGCCCAGCAGGGTAACCTCCAAAGCCTGAGCATACCCCTTGGTTTTACTGATACCTATATGCTTCTGGAATGGGCGGGGCTAGTACAGTCAAGCTTCTGGTTCCTGGCTGCAGACTGGTACAAGAGGCAAGCAGGAGTGCAGAAATCAAAAGCACCCAAGGGGAGTATTTGCCCTGGGACATCTGGCTGCCCCTTTTATCTGCCCCCCCCGCTTTTTTTTTTTTTACCAGCTTTACATCTCAAGTTAATATACAGTGCAATATTAGTT
>NW_027530313.1:0-971 GCF_008692635.1 Crocuta crocuta | reverse complement strand
TTTGACAAAGCAGGAAAGAGTATCCAATGGGAAAAAGACAGCCTTCTTAATNGGGACCTCATCAAGATAAAAAGCTTCTGCACGGCAAAGGAAACAATCCATAAAACTAATAAGCAACCGGCAGAATGGGAAAAGATAGTTGCAAATGACATATCAGATAAAGGGCTTCCTCTTTTTCTAGAATTCTGTCTTCTATTTCACCTATTCTCATCTCTTCCTCTTCAAGCCATGCATTGGATGGCTCCATTTTATTATGCACCTTATTTAAAGCATTTTTAATTCATCACAACTATTTTAAGGTCCATAATCTTTGTAGCAATACCTTTTCTGATGTCTTCCATGCCTTTTTCAAGCCCAGTGATTAATTTTATGACTATTGTAAATTCTTGTTCAGTTATGTTGCCTATATCAGTTTTTAGCAGTTCTTTTGCTGTCACTTCTTCCTGGAATTTTTTTAGAGAGAGTTCTTCCATTTCATCATTTTGGCTAGCTTTGTGTCTCTGGTCAGTTTTTAGAACTTGTTCTGAGCTCTGCACCTGCGACTGCTACTATATTAAAGGAGGTTCCTAGGCTGTCCTGGGGCTATCCATTCAGGAAGTGTTCTTTTAATGGTCTCCCTTGGTCTCCTTGTGACTTTGTTTATTTTTTTTCCCNTTTTTCCCTACTCAGTGATATTTGGGACTCTCCACCACGTGTACATTGGCTTGTTTCTTGAGGCCAGGTTTCCAACGTCAGTTCCAGGTCCATACTTGTGAAGTCTCCTCGAATCCAGCGGGATCGGCCAGAGGCGACAGAGCTGGAGACTGCCGAAATTCAGGCAGCGCACGCCTTCTCCTCCTCGATTCCTAGTTCTGTCACCACCTCACCGTTTTCCCAAAACGGTGGCAAAAACGGGCTACGGCAGTTGGGTTTCCAGGTCAGGGAACGAAATGTAATGGAATCTGATCTGGATCACCTGGCGGAAGAACCAA
>NW_027530312.1:301-549 GCF_008692635.1 Crocuta crocuta | reverse complement strand
ACCACTCTGATAGGTTTCCCTTTGCATGTTAGGGCCCTTTTCTCCTAGCTGCTTTCAAAATTCTCTCCTTGTCCTTATATTTTGCCTCTACTAGAAAGCTGTCATCATCAAGACAGTATGGTATTGGCACAAGTACAGACACATAGACCAATGGAACAGAATTGAGAACTCAGAAGTGGACCCAAAAGTATACAGCCAACTAATCTTTGACAAAGCAGGAAAGAATATCCAATGGAAAAAAGACAGCC
>NW_027530312.1:0-210 GCF_008692635.1 Crocuta crocuta | reverse complement strand
TCAAAATGGATAAAGGACCTGAACGTGAGACAGGAAACTATCAACACCCTAGAGGAGAAAGCAGGAAACAACCTCCTTGACCTCCACCGCAGCAACTTCTTACTTGGCACATCCCCAAAAGCAAGGGAATTAAGAGCAAAAATGAACGATTGGGACTTCATCAACATTAAAAGCTTCTGCACAGCAAAGGAAACAACCCAAAAAACTAAT
>NW_027530311.1:0-312 GCF_008692635.1 Crocuta crocuta | reverse complement strand
TACTGTGATGACTAAGCTTTAAAGTGATCCTTTGAAAACAGGACAAAATGCCATGTATAAAATTATTGTGAGGAATTTATTTCTATTTGAATTTTAGTTGTTCTAATAGCAAAGTCTTGCTCACATAGACGGAAACAAACAGGAATTGTGCAAGCATTCAGTTGTTCCAGTTCTTCAGAGGCTACTGAGCTAAGCTTTATTGAATCAGATGCCCTGAATGTTAAGTTTTGTCCAACTCAGCCACATCTCTACAAACAAAGCCAAAGGCTCTCTGAAGACACTCAGAATATAGTGTCTGTGAACCTTTTACAG
>NW_027530310.1:0-544 GCF_008692635.1 Crocuta crocuta | reverse complement strand
ATTCAAAGCCATCATTTCCCTGTTGATCTTATGTTTACATGATCTATTCTTTGGTGTAAGTGGGGTGTTATAGTTCCCTACTATTATTGTATTCTTATGAGTGAGTTCACTCATGTTTGTTAGTAATATTTTGTATAATTTTGGGTGCTCCCACGTCAGCGGGATTGTTAGTTCTTGTTGTNTTGCACTGTCTTGCCTATTATTTTGTAGTGTCCTTTTTTTCCTCTCTTCTTACAGCCTTTCGCTTAAAGTCTTGGTTTTCAGGGGCGCCGGGGTGGCTCAGTCGGTTGAGCATCTGACTTCAGCTCAGGTGATAATCTCACAGTTTGTGGGCTTGAGCCCCGCGTCGGACTCTGTGCTGACAGCTAGCTCAGAGCGTGGAGCTGCTTCAGATTCTGTGTCTCCCTCTCTCTCTGACCCTCCCCTGCTCATGCTGTCTCTCTCTCCTCTGTCTCTCTCTCAGAAATAAATAAAGATCATTTAAAAAAAAACGTTTAAGTCTTGATTTTCAGCTGCAAGTAGTGCTACTCTGGCCTTCTTTTGA
>NW_027530309.1:0-596 GCF_008692635.1 Crocuta crocuta | reverse complement strand
CACAAACTGCAAGATCATGACCTGAGCCAAAGTTGTATGCTTAACCGACTGGGCCACCCAGGTGCCCCAGTATTAACTCTTCCTTAAATGTTTGGTAGAATTTGCCTGTGAAGCCATCTATTTCTGGATTTTTGTTTGTTGGGAGTTTGTTGATTACTGATTCCATTTATTTGCTGGTTATCAGTCTGTTCAAGTTTTCTATTTCTTCCTGTTTCNAGTTTTGCTAGTTTATATATTTCTAGGAATTTTCCATTTCTTCTAGGTTGTCCAATTTGTTGGCACACAGTTTTTCATAATATTCTCTTATAATTTCTGTCGTGTTGGTTGCTATTTCTCCTTTCTCATCTGTGATTTTATTTATTTGGGTCCTTTCTCTTTTCCTATTTTCCTTTATCTTTTCTTTTTGGTAAGTCTGATTTGAGGTTTATAAATTTTATTAATTTTTCAAGGAACCAGCCAGCTCTTGGTTTCATTGATCTGTTCTATTGTTTTGTTTGTTTTGGTTTTTAGTTTCCATATAGTTTATTCCTGCTTTAATCTTTACCACCACCACTACTACTACTACTACTACTACTACTATTATTATTATTATTATT
>NW_027530308.1:0-552 GCF_008692635.1 Crocuta crocuta | reverse complement strand
AAACTTTAAAAATATATTAAAAAATAAAAGGAAAATCAAAATACACTGCCCATCCTTGCCTCCTCCTCCCTTTACTGGGGATTATGGACAATGAAGTAAGGTCAGGAAAGGGAACAATCAGAGGATCTTAGCAGGAGAAAGAGCTCTAAGTTGGTGGTCGGAAAAGAGAGCTTCTGGAGAGACAGGAGGCTGTCACAGACGTGAAGGGGAAAGATGGGGTGACTGAGACAGGTAANTGAGACAGGTAAGGGCGGGAGGGTGACAACACAGACAAGACCACAGCTAGAAAAGGAGTGGTTCAAGAATAAAAGGAATTGTTTCCTCCCTAAACATAAGCGTTTTTTGCTCTAGGACCCAGTGCCTGACTTCAGGGGGCCTGCAGTGTGACTAAGGACACAAAACTGTTGCGGACGAAATGACACAAAGACAAGACACACACAAAAGACAGACAAAGACACAGCTCCAGCCAGAGGGAGAAAACACTCCGCAAGCCCTTCTTGAGGTTTATTTTATACCCCGGTAGCTGGATACATACTGAAATCTACGAAATGC
>NW_027530307.1:334-503 GCF_008692635.1 Crocuta crocuta | reverse complement strand
ACTATCATAAATGTCTATGCACCGAATATGAGAGCACCTAAATATGTAAAATAAGTAATCACAAACAGAAACAAGCTTATAGATAAGAATGTGCTAATAGCAGGGGACTTTAATACTCCGCTTACAGCAATGGATAGGTCAACCAGACAGAAAATCACTAAAGAAATAA
>NW_027530307.1:0-262 GCF_008692635.1 Crocuta crocuta | reverse complement strand
GGAATTCACTTACTTCTCAAGTGCGCATGGCACATTCTCCAAGATAGATCACATACTGGGACACAAAGCAGCCCTCAATAAATATAAGATAACTGAGATCATACCATGCACACTGTCAGATCATAATGCTTTGAAACTTGAAATCAATCACAGGAAGAAGTCTGGAAAGCTTACAAAAACATGGAAGTTAAAGAACACCCTAGTAAAGAATGAATGAGCAAATCAGGCAATTAGAGAAGAAATTTAAAAATATATGGAAACA
>NW_027530306.1:0-491 GCF_008692635.1 Crocuta crocuta | reverse complement strand
GTTGAGAATTTCAGATGACCACAGCTGTGCATTAAACCATATGGGCCCAGGGACAAGGGAAGTGTGTTGTAGAAGCTGCTGAGTCATGGGCTCCGTGGACAATGTGTGCAGATGGTACAGTGAGCGGGATCAGAGACTCACTTATGGTACGTCCAGTTCCTGTAGATGCTGACCCCAGAGTCTCTTCTCAGGAAGGGCCGGGTGAAGGTCTTGTTGTCAGGTTATTGTCAGTACTGCCTGCCTGTGTTGAGGGGGGTTCAGAGCTNCTCAGTGGGAAGGGCAGTGGCCTGGAGGGAGATGGACCCGCCCACTTTGCACCCCTGACCTCACAGCTCTTTCTCAGGGTTGCTGAGCCTGTGCAGAGAAAGCACTGGTGTCTGTTCAGTTTATGAATCTGGCTGCCAGTCCCCTGCCCTACCTACTCTCTGTCTTCCTTGTGCAGCAGGAAGCCCTTGAAGACATAGGCATTGGCAGTTGTGCAAGAGAGAGTA
>NW_027530305.1:0-490 GCF_008692635.1 Crocuta crocuta | reverse complement strand
TAGACATTTCTCCAAAGAAGACATCCAGATGGCCAACAGACCATGGAAAGGTGCTGAACATCACTCATCATCAGGGGACTGCAAATCAAAACCACAGTGAGATGTAACCTCCTACTTGTCAGAATGGCTAAAATAAAAAACACAAGAAACAGCAAGTTTTAGCGAGGATACGGAGAAGAGGAACCTTATGCACTGTCGATGGGAATACAAACTGGTGCAGCCACTGTAGAAGACAGGATGGAGGTTCCTCAAAAAATTAAAAACAGAGCTACTCAATAATCCAGTTATTGCACTTCTGGGTATTTAACCAAAGAATACAAAAAACACTAATTCAGAGGGATACATGCACCCCATATCTTTACTGCAGCATTATTTAGAATAGCCAAATTATGGAAGGAGCTTAATTGTCCATTAATAGATGAATGGATAAAGATGTGGTATATACACAATGGAATTTTATTCAGTCACAAAAAAGGATGATATTTTGCCA
>NW_027530304.1:0-548 GCF_008692635.1 Crocuta crocuta | reverse complement strand
GAGAATGGGGAATGGGCAAGGACCATCCCATGAAATCATTTCCTGTAGCAAATCGATACTGACACACACAGCAGACACGTGTGCATCTCTATGTGCAGACACGTGCGCATGTTACCTCCTACTGGCCCTGCTCCTTTGCCTGATTTCTGACTGATGTACGTTCCTAGATCCTTAACGTGTAGTTCCTAGAAAAACAGAATCCTAAACGTGCNCTAAACGTGCGATCTGTGAGTTCTGTCTGGCTTTCTGCATTCCTTCTTTAATGTGATTTCTTGAAAGCTATTAAAGACCCATTTTCCAGGGTTGAAATGGCACTGGGAGCTCATAGCAAGAAATGGCGAAGGAGTTTCTCAAATTATCACACTTAGAGACCTGTGGTCAAGCACCAAGGGTCCAAGATGACCAAGTGTAGCAGTGAGCCTTGGGGTCAAAATTAGGAGTTTAATGGGGATGAATGGCTGCTCTAAATGAGCTGAAGAACAGGGGTAAAACATTTCTGTCCTCACGTCCTGAAAGTCCCAACTTGAAGTGCACAGAAAGGACCTCAA
>NW_027530303.1:0-495 GCF_008692635.1 Crocuta crocuta | reverse complement strand
TATGATACGGATATTGTTGCGTTTGACCATGTCGCTGAGCTCTCGTACTCTTCTTTCATGTTCCTGGTTCAGTTTGTCTCTTTTTTTGTCAGCTTCTTGTTTTTCTATTATGGTGTCTTCTAAATCACTTATTCTCCTTTCTGCCTCTTCAATCCGTGCATTGGAGGCCTCTAATTTATTATGTATCTCATTTATCGCATTTTTTAATTCTTCATGCCTACTTTTATTTTCCATTCTGTCTGTAGCCATGGTTTCTTTGATGTCCCCTATGTTTTTTTCAAGNTTTTTCAAGCCCAGCTATTAATTTTACCATTATTATTCTAAAATCTTGTTCAGTTATGCTGCTGATATCTGTTTTGAGCAGTTCATTAGCTGTCATTTCTTCTTGGAGTTTCTTTGGGGGAGACCTCTTTCGTTTCGTCATTTTAGTTAGCTCTCCGGCTCTTGTTCTTTTAATGACTTGTTATGCTCTCTGCACCTGTGAGCGCTGCTGTA
>NW_027530302.1:0-564 GCF_008692635.1 Crocuta crocuta | reverse complement strand
AGCTACAGTTAAATAGCCGTGTGTATGCAGTGCTGGTTGAAGAGTTTAGACAAAGAGAGAGAACACAGGGCGGAATGAGGCAAAATTGGAAATAGAATAAACAGGCAGAGGGATAAGAAGGTTTTTTCAAAGAGCTAAAGGGTGGAATATGGTTGGATGGGTGAGAGAAGGACGCTGGTGTTATCCAGAGAAACTATATGGTCTAATTACTCCTGAGAGAAAGAGATGAAAAGGTCAGNTAGAATTTACATCTACAGAATGGACTAAATTTGACTGTTTAAGCAAGTCAGTGACCAGAGTTAATCAGGTCAGTGTTTTGGGGGAAAAAAGGGGGAAAAACAGGGGGAGGGAAGGCAGCTCTTCAAGCAGGGATGAGCGTGGTGTGATCCAATATATCAGGCGGGAGTTCTGCCTTGGCGTTTGTGGGGAGAAGAGTGGCGGCGCTCCAGTCTCTTCTTGAACCAAGCACTGCACCACGCTTTTTTGGGTGTGTAAACTCCCCATGGCGGGGACGCAGTACAAGTGGGTTGCGCTCTTTAACCCAGGCCAGGCCTAGTTTCCAAA
>NW_027530301.1:555-789 GCF_008692635.1 Crocuta crocuta | reverse complement strand
CCAGCCCTACAAGAAATCCTAAGGGGGACTCTGTGAGGGAAATGTGGAAAGGAACACAAGGTCCCAGAGACACCACTACAAGCATGAATCCTACAGAGAACACAATGACTCTAAACGCATATTTTTCAAAAATAACAGTGAATGTAAATGGACTAAATGTTCCAAACAAAAGACATAGGGTATCAGAATGGATTTAAAAAAAAAAAAAAAAAAACAAAAATCCCTCTATTTGCT
>NW_027530301.1:0-156 GCF_008692635.1 Crocuta crocuta | reverse complement strand
TGGATTTGACAGATATATTTAGAACTCTACATCCTGAGTCCATGGAATTCACTTTCTTCTCAAATGTGGATGGCACATTCTCCAAGATAGATAACATACTGGGACATAAACCTCCCTCAATAACTATAAAAGAATTGAGATCATACCATGCACACT
>NW_027530300.1:542-763 GCF_008692635.1 Crocuta crocuta | reverse complement strand
AAATCAAAGGCATCAGAATTGGTAAAGAGGAAGTCAAACTTTCACCCTTCACAGATTACATGATACTCTACATCGAAAACCCGACAGACTCCACCAGAAGCCTACTAGAACTGATCCAAGAATTCAGCCAAGTTGCAGGATACAAAGTCAACGTACAGAAATCGGTTGCATTTTTATACACCAACAATGAAGCAACAGAAAGAGAAATCAAGAAACTGATC
>NW_027530300.1:0-215 GCF_008692635.1 Crocuta crocuta | reverse complement strand
AAAACCAAAACGGGAGGGATCACCATCCCAGACTTTAGCCTCTACTACAAAGCTGTCATCATCAAGACAGTATGGTATTGGCACAAAAACAGACACATAGACCAATGGAACAGAATTGAGAATTCAGAAGGGGACCCAAAATTACACAGCCAAGTGATATTTGACAAAGCAGGAAAAAAGACAGCCTTTTTAACAGATGGTGTTGGGAGAACTGG
>NW_027530299.1:0-803 GCF_008692635.1 Crocuta crocuta | reverse complement strand
ATACGGATATTGTTGCATTTGACCGTGTCGCTGAGCTCTCAAACTGTTCTTTCATGTTCCTGAATCAGTTTGTCTCTCTTTCTGTCAGCTTCTTGTTTTTCTATAATGATGGCTTCTAAATCACTTATTCTCCTTTCTCCCTCTTCAATCTGTGCATTGGAGGCCTCTAATTTATTATGTGTCTCATTTATCGCTTTTTTTAAATTCTTCATGCCTATTTATATTCTCCATTTTGTCTGTAGCCATAGTTTCTTTGATGTCACTTATGCTTTTTTCTAGCCCAGCGATTAATTTTGTGTTTAGTTTTCTAAAATCTTGTTCATTTATGCTGCTTATATCTGTTTTGAGCAGTTCATTAGTTGTCAATTCTTCTTTGAGTTTCTTTGCGGGAGAGCTTTTCGGTTTCTTCATTTTAGTTAGTTTTCTGGCTCTTGTTACTTTTAAAGAGCTGTTATGCTCTCTGCACCTGTGAGTGTTGCTGTATCCAGGAAGACTATTTGNGAAGACTATTTGACTGTCCAGGGCCTATACTTTCAGAGAGTGGTTTTTGAATTGTATCTCTTGGTCTCTCTTGTTGAGATCTTGGTTATTTTGTTTTCCTACTCGTAGTGATATTTGGGACTCTCCACCATATATACTTTGGCTTGTTTCTTGATGTAGCCCTGGAGAGGAAAACAGACTGACAAACACACAGGGAGCAGGGGCACACAAACGCATAGACAAATCCGAATAACATGCAAATTGAGAGGGACAGTGATAAAGTTAAGAGAAAAGACAGAGGAGGGAGGGCGAATAATAGAAAA
>NW_027530298.1:0-1383 GCF_008692635.1 Crocuta crocuta | reverse complement strand
TCTTGTAGACAGCAAATCGATGGATTTTGTTTTTTTTATCCATTCTGCTATCCTATGTCTTTAGATTGGAGCATTCAACCCATTTACATTCAGTGTTATTATTGAAATATGTGAGTTTAGATTCATTGTGTCCTTTGTGGGGTTCAGTCTTGTGGTGGTGTCTCTGGTGTTTTCGTTCATTGCAATACTTCCGTTAGTGTGTCCCCCTCAGGATTTCATGTAGGGCTGGCTTAGTGGTGGCAAATTCTTTCAATTTTTGTTTATTTGGAAAGACTTATCTCTCCTTCTGTTTTGAATGACAGGCTTGCTGGATAGAGGATTCTTGGCTGCATATTTTTTCTGTTCATCACATTGAAGATCTCCTGCCCTTCCTTGCTGGCCTGCCAAGTTTCAGTAGATAGGTCTGTGACCACTCTGATAGGTTTCCTTTTGTATGTTAGGGCCCTTTTCTCCCTAGCTGCTTTCAAACTTCTCTCCTTGTCCTTATATTTTGCAATTTTCACTATGATATGTCGTGCAGAAAATTGATTCTAATTATGTCTGAGGGGAGTTCTCTGTGCCTCTTGTATTTCAACGTTTACTTCCTTCTCCAGGTTGGGGAAGTTCTCTGCTATATTTTGTTCCAGGACTCCTTCAGCACCTTTCCCTCTCTCTTTGTCTTCTGGGATTCCTATGATATGGATATTGTTGCATTTGACTGTATCGCTGAGCTCTTGAACTCTTCTTTCATGTTTCTGGATCAGTTTGTCTCTTTTTTGGTCAGCTTCTTGTTTTTCTATATTGGTATCTTCTAAATCACTTATTCTCCTTTCTGCGTCTTCAATCCATGCATTGGACACTTCCAGTTTATTATGTATTTCATTTGTCGCAGTTTTTAAATCATCATGCCTATTTTTGTTCTCCATGTTGTATGTAGCCATAGTTTCTTTGAGGTCCTCTATGCTTTTTGCAAGCCCAGCGATTAATTTTACGATTATTGTTCTAAAATCTTGTTCAGTTATGCTGCTTATATCTGTTTTGAGCATTAGCTGTCANTTCATTAGCTGTCAGTTCTTCTTGGAATTTCTTTGGAGGAGAGCTCTTTCGTTTCGTCATTTTGGTTAGCTTTCTGTCTCTTGTTAGTTTTAAAGACTTGTTATGCTCTCTGCCCCTGTGAGCGCTGCTGTATGCAAGAAGACTCTTTGAATGTCCAGGGCCTATCCTTTCAGAAAGTGTTTTTTGAATGGTATCTCTTGTTCTCTCTTGTTGAGACCTTGGTTATTTTATTTTCCTACTCATATTGGTATTTGGGACTCTCCATCATGTGTACTTTGGTTTGTTTCTCGAGGTAGCCCTGCCCAGGGAACAGAGGGACACAAACGCACAGACAAATCCAACAATCAC
>NW_027530297.1:292-859 GCF_008692635.1 Crocuta crocuta | reverse complement strand
TAGAACAAACTATCCTAAAATTTGTATGGAACCACAAAATACCCCTAATAACCAAAGTAACATTGAAGAAGAAAACGAAAACGGAAGGCATCACAATCCCAGACGTTAGCCTCTACTAGAAAGCTGTAATCATTAGGACAGTATGGTATTGGCACAAAAACAGACACATAGAACAATGGAATAGAATAGAGAAAGAACTCAGAATTGGACCCACAAATGGATGGCCAACTAATTTTTGACAAAGCGGGAAAGAGTATCCAATGGAAAAGAGACAACCTCTTTAACAGATGGTGCTGGGAGAACTGGACAGCAACATGCAGAAGAATGAAACTAGATCACTTTCTCACACCATACACAAAAATAAACTCAAAATGGATAATGTACATGAATGTGAGACAAGAAACCATCAAAACCCTAGAGGATAAAGCAGTAAACAATCTCCTTGACCTCAACCACAGCAATTTCTTACTTGACACATCCCCAAAGGCAAGGGAATTAAGAGCAAAAATGAACTATTAGGACCTCATCAAGATAAAAAGCTTTTGCATGTCAAAGGAAACAATCAAT
>NW_027530297.1:0-216 GCF_008692635.1 Crocuta crocuta | reverse complement strand
AGGAACTCACCAAACTCCACACCTGAAAAACAATCCAGTGAAGAAATGGACAGAAGACATGAACAGACACTTCTCTAAAGAGGACATCCAGATGGCCAACAGACACATGAAAAGATACTCAGCGTCCCTCATCATCAAGGAAATAAAATCAAAACCACACTGAGACACCATCTCATGCAAGTCAGAGTGGCTAAAATGAACAAATCAGGAGACTAT
>NW_027530296.1:0-511 GCF_008692635.1 Crocuta crocuta | reverse complement strand
GAATTTGTCACCACTAAGCCAGCCCTATAAGAAATCCTGAGGGGTTCTCTCTGAGGGAAGTGTTGCAAGGAACAAAGGTACCAGGGACACCACCACAAGCATGAATACCACAAAGGAGACAACGACTGTAAACCCACATATTTCACTATTAACACTGAATGTAAATGGGCTGAAGGCTCCAGTCAAAAGACATAGGGTAGCAGAATGGATAAAAAAACAAAATCCATCTATTTACTGTCTACAAGAAACGTATTTTAGACTGGAGGATACCTCAGATTAAAANTAAAAGTAAGGGGATGGAGAAATATATATCATGCTCCTGGAAGTCAAAAGAAAGCTGGAGTAGATATACTTATATCAGACAAACTGGACTTTAAATTAAAGACAATAACAAGAGATGAAGAAGGGCATTAAATAATAATTACAGTATCTATCCATCAGGAAAAACTAACAATTATAAATGTCAACACACCAAATATGGGAGCACCTAAATATTTAAAACAATCACAAA
>NW_027530295.1:49553-61341 GCF_008692635.1 Crocuta crocuta | reverse complement strand
GTTTACATTGTTAGGCTGGTGTCTGTTGTTTACAAATAACTTTTGGTTTTTTTATTACTTAAAATATTCTCTGGCTTTAGTTAAGCACTTCTCTCTATCCAGCAACACCTACATAAAAATTTTAAAAAATATATCAGTGAGTTAAGGATTTCTTTTAAGCCATATTCTTACCTTCAAGTTCCAGCTGAAAATCGGCAGCCCAAAGACCTGACCAAGGGTCAGTGGGCACATAAACTGCATTCCAAGGAAGCAGGGCAGCGTTTCCTGGGATGGCAATTGCAGAGGCTCAAAACCACTATGTCTGAGGCATACGGGAGCCTTCAGCAGTTAAAGGCCCTTTGGGGGGCTCTTGGCATCCATGTGGGAAGTTGGAGCCATTCCTGGAAGAATTAGTCCTAAACAGAAACTAGCCATGTGATCTGGCCTGATGTGGAAGAAATGTAAACAAGGTCAAATGTGGCTTTGAGCACTTGGCAAATCTCAGCTCCCTTGACTTTATGCAAACTTGATGGCTGTGTGGATGAACACACTGTTCCTTATTCTGAATTGGCTTCCCAGCAGCTGTGCATGCTCAGTGTGTGCTGAGCTTGGCAGCAGAACCCAAATTCCAGGTTTCTGCAGTTCCTCTGTCTGGCAGAGAATCTAAAATACCTCGGCCTGTGGGAAAACAGGAAGTTGGCTTCAGGAGCAGATGCATCCAGCTCCAGATAGACTTCTGCTCCTTTGGTGTTCTTCTTTCATTTGACTTCTTAGCCTGACTCACTTTCTGGATGTGGGTGACAATTCTTGTCTCCAGCTGATGTTTTAAGATTAAAAACAGCAATGTTAATGAAAACACCTTGCCTAATACATAGTAAGTGCTTGAAATGATGGTTCTTCTTATCTTTTTTTCCAAACTGTATCCAGCCAAGCCTAAATGCAGAGGACAGAACCACAGTCTAGAGCCTAGATGTATATATATTTATACCTTGCCTTGCCCTACATAGGGTATACTTTCATGGAGGTGAATTCTATTTTCTAGTGTCCTTGTCTACCTGGAAATTGAATCCGTCACTGTGTTAAATAATCTCTGAACTGTTATAGTTCCACCAGCTCCCAACCTTGTTTATGTTTTCCAAAATTTTATTTTCTCTAANATGTCTGCTTCTTCCTCATCCACAGCAGATGAAGTGTAACATCACAGAACTTTCTAGCATATTTGCTCACCTCTGGTCTCCACTATTCTGCTCTCTGGTGCACTTAGCACATAAATTAAGTTTTATGAGTCCAGATCAAGTTATCCCCTCGTTGTTTATGGCCCAAAGCTTGAATGCTTTTAACTTAAACTATCTGATATCAAGATTTGTTATAAAAGCACATTAATTAAGGAAGTATGGTATTTGTGCAAGGACAGACAAGTGGTCTGATGAGGCAGAAAGGAGAGTCCACAACCAGAACCACACAGAGACAGCCATTGAGTTTAAAAGAAGATGACGCTGCAATGGAGAAAGGAAAGCCTGGCCGTTCCAATAAATAGTGCTGGAAATTGGATATCCAGCTGAAAGAAACTGAATCCTCAGCTCATTGTATGCCATACATGAAAACCACTTTAGGTGGATTGTAGATCTAAATGTGAAAGAAAAACAATAAAGCTTCTAGAATGAAACATGAAAGAACATTTCTATGACCCTTGGAAAAGCCAAGCTTTATAAGATAGGCTGATACAAAACAAAACATCTACCATAAAGGAAAATAAATACAAAAATTGGGTTAAAGTGAAGAACTATGTTCATCAAAAACACATTAAAAGAGTAAAAAAGCAATCTACGAAGTAGGAGAAGGTATTTGTCAAAGACTCATCATATCCGATTATATATAGAATTCCTTCATATCTATGAGAAAAAGATTAACAGCCCAAGAGGAAAATAGGCAAAAGACTCAAATGGGCACTTCACATATGATGACATGGCCAACAAATATGTGAAAAGTTACTAACGTTAATAATTACTAGATAAATAGATTCAATCAATTAATTAATAACAAAATTTAAAATAAATTAAATAAAAACTCACATCACAAATGCAACTACCCAACCAGCAGAATGTGTAAAAATAAGACAGGATTTCCCAAGTTAGTGGGATGATGAGTAACTAGGATCCCATTTCACTTGCCTTTTCTTTTACTTCTGCTTTTCTCTATTTTCCAAATTTCTACCAAATTTATATTCTTTTATAATAAGACTGTAATGATATTTTTATCCAGAGCATATTATTTTATTTTTTTAAATGCTCCTCAGCTATGCATCTGAAACCTAAGTTACCAGGAGAACTGAGGGACCTATCCAAATAGATCTGATGGCTTTGCCCTTATTCCTGAGTGCATGGGGTAATTTCATAGAAGCAGGTTGTGGAGAGTAAACTAAAGTACAGAAATTTTTACTTTTGAAGGAAGAACTTCAGGAACATGTTTTGGGTTCGTGCCTCTCAACGAATGGAGTGTGGATGATTTCCATAGTAGTGGGTCATTGTCCCTCCGAGTCTAACAGTTTATGGGGTCAGTGATAGTGCCATGATCACTGCTGCTGTTTCTGGCCTCAGTTCTTCCAGGACTCCCTACTCTGCTATATTTCTCTCCAGAAATCATTACAGTAGTTGGCTGTCCAGGTACACAGCAGACCTGCCTAACCTGGTATTTTATCTCTATGCACATCTCCATGATGTGGATGTCAGACAATGTGAGTAGGAATTTTTTTCCAACATTATAGTTATAATTATTCAAGGTGTTTATGTTCTGGTGAATAAACTTGAATAAACCCCCTTAGTTCATTGTGTAGCAGCTTCCTTTCATTAAATTAAAAAATCTCTTTTTATATGACATTAAGGATGATATAGTAAGACTATATAACTGGCACTGTTCCAAAAATTTCATAGTTTTTGCTATTTAATTTAGACCTCTAAATTAATGTGGGGTGGCTGCTACTGTTGTGCCATGGCAGAATGACACTGAAGCAGTTGGGTAACTGCCCCACTCCGGATCACAGCAGCAGAGCCACAATTTGAAGCTAGGAGGCTGCATCCCTAACACAGGCTTTTAAACAGACTACACCATGTTTATTTAATCTTCTTCTATGGCATTGTTTCCTGGTGAAGTAGAGTAGCAGTACAACATGAGGAACATTCCAGGCTGGGTCACTTTTTTTGAGGTCAGAGCTCCAGGATCAATTTCTGGACACAAAGGACCTCAGATACTTTCTCGTAGCATAGCTACTCCTGACTCCCTTCCCCATGGGCTCCCTGGGCCACATCTCTAAATCACTTATAATTCATCTTCTCTTCCAAAGGAATTGTTTATTCATCTTTGTGGCCTTATATGTTAAGTATTGAAGGGTACTTGGATAGTTCAGAGTATGGAGCAATATAAGTTTTGGAAAACATTTATTTCCCATAGGAGCTGAAGAGAGATTTTTCCAAATAAGATGTACAAATGGTCAACAGGCACATGAAAAGATGCTCAACATCACTCATCATCAGGGAAATACAAATCAAAACACAGTGAGATACCACCTCACACCTTAGAATGGCTATTATCAAACAGACAAGGAATAACAAATATTGGCAAGGATGCGAAGAAAAGGGAACCCTTTTGCCCTGTCAGTGGGAATGTAAATTAGTGCAACCACTGTGGAAACCAGTATGGAGGTTCCTGATAACTTTAAAGATAGCACTACCATATGATGTAGCATTTCTATTTCTGGGATATATATCCAAAGGAAAAAAAAATTTTTTTTTTTACAAATAGTTTATTGTCAAATTAGTTTCCACATAACACTCAGTGCTCATCCCCACAAGTGCCCTCCTCCATGCCCATCCCTCCTCCCCCACAAAGAAAATTTTTAAAAAAGAATATTGAAGACATATCTGCACTCCATGTTTTTTGGAGCATTATTCTCAATAGCCATGATATGGAAATGACTTAAGTATTCATCAACAGATGAACCAATAAAGAGATCTCACACACACACACACACACACACACACACACGAATATTCTTCAGCCACGAGAAAGAAGGAATCGTTCCCATTTGTGACAACATAGATGACCTAGAGGGCATCATGCTAAGTGAAATAAGCCAGATAAAGACAAACTACTGTGTGACCTCACTTGCATGTGGTATCTAAAAAAAGATGAACTCCTAGAAACAGATAGTAGAATGGTGGTTACCAGGGGCTATAGGGTACAGACAATATTCGTCAAAGGGTAAATAAACTTCCATTTATAAGATGAATAAGTTCTGGGCATCTAAAGTAGAGCATTGGGATTATAGTTAACAATAATGTATTATAAACTTGAAAGTTGTTAGGAGAGTACACCTTAAATTTTCTCTCCCCCAAGAAGTAATGGTATTTATGGCACATAATGGAGGTGTTAGCTAACACTATGGTGGTAATCATTTCAAAATATTTATGTGTATCAAATCAACATGCTATACACTTTAAACTTATACAATGTATAATATGTCAATTGTATGTCAATAAAGCTGGAAGAAAACACAGTGATAAAGAGGTAAATAAACCATTTCTTTCTGTAGTCAAGTTCACCTGAAATTTACTCTTGTTTTTCAAGTGGCTAACAATCCTACGCCCTTTCAAAATTAATAACATTTCATATTCAATGTTTTAATGCACATAATTTAAAGGAATAATTAAAGGAAGAGCTACAAATATATCCACCCTCTATTTTTACGATCACTTACAGTTTGTGTTTAAAGTCAAGCAATGTATCTTCAGGCAAGGAAGCTGGGGAACAGATCTAAGTTTTGCTTAGAGAGATTTTAACCAGGCTTCACCTTCAGAATGTTTGAGCAACTTGACCCAGGGTAAACTGGCAGCATGGAGGTCCAATCACCATTGGTCCCATCATTGAGATATGTGGTCACATTCTTGGTGATGTTGTAGCCTGTTTGTTGCTGCAGCTTTCTTATCCAAGAATTCATTTTCTGATATCACTGTATGAGGGCCCTGACCAAATAGTTTACTTTTGATAGCATTCACCACACCTAGGTACAGAATCAGGGTTGGGTTGAGTGTCTGTTCAAAGTGCAACACAGGGTGAATTCATTCACAACCATGGGAAGAAATGACTGAATGAGCACCCTTCCATGAAAATCAGACCACAGTGAGAAGGCAGAGCACTCACTTGTCTTGAAAGTCCCATATGATCCAGCAATTCTACTTCTGGGTATTTATCCAAAGGAAACAAACCACTAACTCAAAAAGATATATGCACTTTCATGTCTATTGTAGTAATATTTAATATTGCCAAGCTATGAAAACAACCTAAGTGTCCATTGGTGGATGAATACAGAAAATGTGATACATACACACTGGATATTATTCAGCCATAAAAAAGGGAAATACTGCCATTTGTGGCAACGTGGATGGACCTTGAGGCTATTATGCTAAGTGAAATAAAATGGAGAAATACATACACTATATCTCCCTTATGTGTGATATCTTGAAAAAAACCAAAAGCCAACAAACTGAACTCACAGATACAGAGAAGAAACTTGTGGTTGCCAGAAGTGGGGGGTTTGGGGTGGGCAAAATGAGTGAAGACTAAAGTGGCCAAAAGGCACAAACTTCTAGTTATGAAATAAGTAAGTCCTAGAATATAATGCACAACCTGGTGACTATAGTTAATAATACTGTGTTGCAGGGGCGCCTGGGTGGCTTAGTCGGTTAAGCGTCCGACTTTCGCTTGGGTCATGATCTCGCGGTTCGTGGGTTCCAGCCCCGCGTTGGGCTCTGTGCTGACTGCCAGCTCAGAGCCTGGAGCCTGTTTCAGAGTCTGTGACTCCCTCTCTCTCTGACCCTCCCCTGCTCACGCTCTCTCTCTCTCTCTCCTAGAAATACATAAAAAACATTTAAAAAAATTAAATACTGTGTTGCATATTCAAAAGTTGCTAAGAGAGTATATCTTAAAAATTCTCAACACAAGAAATAAATTCATAATTGTTTGTGGTGATGGGTGTTAATTAGACTTCTTGTGGTGATTATTTCACAATATATACATTTATGGAATCATTGTGTTGTGCACCTGAAATTAATACCATGTTGTATGTCAATTAGGTTTCAGTTAAAACAACCAACCAAACAAACAAAAGGGGTTGCGTCCTTAGTCTCAGGACAAGTGGAAGTGGTGTTGGGCCATGCTCCCTATTGTATAGCCCTGAGCACAGAGATGAGCAGGGGTTCAAGAAGAGGGTGACAGCTTGTGAGACAGAAGTCTCACAGAATTCTAGACAGAATTCTGGGGGTCTGTGTCTAGGACAAGCACAATCTACTTGTTCCTCCTCCACCAAATCTACTCTCTGAGCAGCAAGCAGAGTTATCTTCTCAAAAACCTTCCCTGGCTTCACCCTATATAATGTATATCCAGGGTTAGCAAACTTTTTCTGTAAAGGAGGAAGTTGTGAATATTTTAGAGTTTGCCAATCATCTGGTGTCAGTTGCAGCTATTCAGCTCCACCATTGCAGCATGAAAGCAGTTATAGACAATACTTAAGGGGTCATAGTGGTGTTCCAATACATGTTTATTTACAGAAACAGGTGTTGTCATAGTTTGCTCACTCTGGTGTATAGAAAAAGGAGAAAACTCTTGAATTTAGAATAAAAGCCACTTTGGGTAAATTCCTCCTATCTGTAGCTCTGAGTTCTTTGCTGCCATTCTTTTTCACTACACAGTCAGCTAGACATTGCCTTCAAGGTGATGTCACTGTTCTTTTTGGTTCCTTAATGTAACAGTTTTATTTAGATATAACTCACATACCACAAATTCATTGATTTAAAATGTACAATTTAGTGGCTTTAGTGTCCACAGATTTATTCCA
Organism: Crocuta crocuta; assembly: GCF_008692635.1. NCBI lineage: Eukaryota > Metazoa > Chordata > Mammalia > Carnivora > Hyaenidae > Crocuta > Crocuta crocuta. The sequence goes on along the minus strand of NW_027530295.1, from coordinate 54,473 downwards.
CCATCAATTTTAGAGCATTTTTATCACCCCAAAGAGATCCTGTACTATTTAGATACCTCCTCCAGTCCTAGGTGACCACCGATTTCCTTTATATCTCTGAAAATTTGTCTATTCTGGATATTTCATACAAATGAAATCATACAATATGTGGCCTTTAACGACTGGCTTCTTTCATAATATTCTTAATCTTATATAATTTCAATTTTGTGATCTTTTCAAGGTTCATCCATGCTGTAATATGTATGGGAACTTTATTCCTTTTTTATGGTTAAATAGCATTTCATTTTTTGTATATACCACATTTTCTTTATCCATTTGTCAGTTGATAGACATTTGGGTTGTTTCCAATTGTTGATTCTTATATATAATGTTCCTATGAACATACATGTGCAAGTTCTTGTGTGAACAGATCTTTTTCATTTTTTTAGGTATATACCTAAAAAATATACAAGTAGGGAAGGGATAATACTAAACATTCAAATATGGTAAGTATTTTAAAACAGTAAAATAATCATTTTAAAAATTCATGTATTTCCTTAAGAGAATTAAACACTATAAGCTGAATGTACTTTCTGAATTGTTCATATAAGCAAGGCAGTGTTTCTTCTTTAAAACATCAGAAAATGCACTATGGTTTATAAATAGATGTAGCTGCCCTCAAGATTTTAATATCGGTGGCTTTCTTTAAATTAAAACTCACAAAGTGCATAATTAAGGTATATCAATGGTTAGAAGTGCCATTCAAAGTGCAACACATGGTGAATTCATTCACAACCATTTTACTCTAACAACAGGTTTCCATGCTTAATATTTAGTGACTTATTTGACCAAATTAGGTCTTTTCAGGGGAAAAATATGTCACTGTAAAACATTTAGTTTGAAATTTATTTTAATATTTTCTTAGAAATAAAAACGTATTAGTGCACAGGTGTCCCAGTTGGTTAAGTGTCTGACTCTTGATTTCAGCCCAGGTCATGATCTCATGGTTTTGGGATCCAGCCCCAAGTCGGTCTCTGTGCTGATACTCCAGAGCCTGTGTGGGATTCCCTTTATCCCTCTCTTTCTTCCCTTCCCCAGCTGATACTCTCCTTATCTCTCAAAATAAATAATTGTTAAAAAAATGTTCTCTCCCTCTTCCTCTGCCCCTCCCCTGCACGCATGCATGTGTGCTCCCTCTCCCTCTCCCTCTTTCTCCCTAAAGAAGAAGGAGGAGGAAGAGGAAGAGGAGGAGGAGAAGGAGAAATAAAAGTTTATGGAGGAAAAGGTTTATCACAAGGTAAAAAAGCACAACACTAGAACGACCAAAGAACAAACACCACAAAGGATGCTTGCATTTTGTTCTACATTATTTATCAATGTATTTTTCTTACTCCAACTAGTTTACTCCATCAAATTCTGAATCATCTTCTGAATCACTATATTCCATAGCGATATAGCAAGACAGGATGGTAGCAACATGATTTTCAGTGTGTTCATATTTAGCTCCTGGTTCACACTGCTCTTTTACTTTGAATGCTGGATACCTTTTCATGTTGCTTCCAGAAACACATTCTTAGTGTTACTGATTACAGGTATGATTAATAAGTGACCCTTTAGGTCAGAAGCAGGTGTAACTTGCAGTGGCAGAGTGGGGAGGCATTAATGAAACATAGGGACTTGGGGCAGTGGTAGGTGGCCTTGGATGTAACCCAGAGGGAGGATGAGCAAGAGTTCCCACCATGACAAGTGACGATGTTTGAATGCCAGGTGGAGACAGAGATGAAAGTTGGGGGGTGGAGGCAGCCCCTGGACTTTAACTTGTTGAGTGGATGAGCTGGGACAGTCTTACATTTTAGGGGAGGTCTAGCTACTGGAGGTGATGGCTGTGTCAGGGGGTAAGTGATGCGAAAAGAACTCCAGGGACAATCTGAAAAGGAGCTGGAGGTGGTGGTACTATGGGCATTTGTAAAGCAGTGGAACTGTCTTGCTATGGAATATAGTGATTCAGAAGATGATTCAGAATTTGATGGAGTAAACTAGTTGGAGTAAGAAAAATACATTGAGTCAGGAGAGGGAGGGAGTTGAAGTCATTGAAGCTCTTCATGAAAAAGTTGAGAAGGCAGAAGGAAGAAGTGGTAGTGGAAGCATGTGTGTGTGATTCACAAACACAGGTAGGCTGTCTGTAACTGGTGACAGGGTGATTTTCTCTCAAACCTCGTAACAAAACCAGTACAGGTAGGTGTGGGTTTCACTTCTGCTCCATGCAGTGGTGGAGGTGGAGGTGGCTCGTGTGGCCTAAGACTTTCCTCACAGTTCACTCACTGGACAAGGTAATGGGCCAATAGTAACTTCAGTCTCCTTCTGTAAGAGGTTAGCAACATCTTCAGCCAGTTCTGGACCTTGGGCCAGATTCTGCTATTCCCTCTGCCTGCCATGAGGCACACGTGGCTCTTTTATGAGACGTAGGTTTTTCTGTGTCTGCTTCCTCTTTTCCCTCTTTTTATCTCTATATCTTACAGTATTTTCTTTCTTTCTGTAGACCAAAGAAATATGAAGGACTAGTATAAGCTTGCCCATTTTTAAATTGGGCTGTCTTTTATAACTGAGTTGTAAGAATCTTTTATATGTTCTAGATAAAAGTCCTTTGTGGGGAGGGGGCAAGATGACAGAGAAGTAAGGAGCTCCGTACTTACACTCGCGCCCATACATCACACAGAAAAGATCTGAAGCCATTGGAAACCTTACAAAACCTGAGAGATTGGGAGAAAAAGGACGCAGAATCCACTGAGAAAGACTTCTAACGTGAGTGCAAACTGGGGAAGATAAAATCAGGCTGGGATCAGAGACTCCAGGGTTGGAGGCGATCCCCTACTACCCTATACGGGGAGTGAGAGGGGAAAAAGAGAGAGTCTGAAACAGAAAAACCTCCGCTCGGGGGAAAAACCTCCACTTGGGGCATAGAAAGACCGTACTTGCAAATACCTGCACAGCAGGTCCTCTCGCGCCAACTGGTTCCAGGGGCCTGAGCGCACAGACTACTTCTTTGTGCTGGCTCCTAGTGGCTGGACTTCAGAGTAGCGGCGCGCCTGCCGCCATTGTCTTCCCGGGCAGTTTGGGCCTCAGAAAGAGCCGCGCGCGCGGACACCGGGCGTCCGCGCTCCTGGCCGGCTGGAACTCTAGAGGGAAGGCAAAGAGCTAAAAACTGGGAAATTTGCCTGTGAGTACGTGTTTCGGGTGACGAGCCATAGAGGGACCTGGTTTTCCTCACTCCAGCGGGCTCGGGCTCAGCACACCCGGCAGGCAACCCCCGCCCATGCTCACCAGCTGGACCAGGGAAGGAAGCAGCAATTCTGATGCCAATCCCAGAGCGAGGTGGGAGGCCTGAAATTGCCCCGAGGGGATTGCCTGGGAAGTTGTGTCTAAGGCAATTTCAGCGGGGCGCGCGGACTGGGATTTGGAGATTGGGACTGGCCTGAGTTGAAGAGTGCAACCAACTTTGGCTGCGCCCCCGGTTCGGGGAGTTTACACGCCCAAAAATGCGAGGTGCAGCGCTTGGTTCAAGAAGGGACTGGAGCACCACCACTCTCCTCCCCACAACCGCAGAGGCAGAACTCCCGCCTGAGGCATTGGATCACGCCACGCCCATCCCTGCTTGAGAGCTGCCCTCCTCGCTTTTTTTTTTCTTTTTTTCTTCTTCTTTCTCTTTTCTATCTTTTTTCCCCAGAACACTGACCTGATTAAATCTGGTCGCCAGCTTGCTTAAACAATCACAACGAGTCCGTTCTATAGATGTAAATTCTACACCTACCGACATTTTCATCTCTTTTTCTCAGGAGTAATTAGACTATATAGTTTCTCTGGATAATACCAGCATCCTTCGATCACCTATCCAACCATATTCTACCCTTTACTTCTTTGAAAAAAGTTTCTTATCCCTTCTGCCTGTTCATTCTATTTCTAATTTTGCCTCATCCCCACCCTGTCTTCTCTCTCTTTCTCTATGCTCTTCAACCAACACTGCACATACACGGCTATTTAACTGTAGCTGGGAAATCCGGGTATATGCTTTAAACCCTTCTTTGTCCATAGGCTTTCTTCTTTTTTCCTTTTCCTTTCTCCTTTTTGACCCTTTTATGTATTTTATACTCCTTATTATTCGTCCTCCCTCCTCCGTCTTTTCTCTTAACTTTNGTGATGAACAGTAAAAATATGCAGCCAAGAATCCTCTATCCAGCAAGCCTGTCATTCAAAATAGAAGAAGAGATTTAAAAAACCTTTCCAAATATGCAGAAATTGAAAGAATTTGTCACCACGAAGCCATNATCCACCAAGATCAAGTGGAATTCATTCCTAGGTTACAGGGCTGGTTCAACATTCGCAAATCAATCAATGGGATACATCATATCAATAAAAGAAAAGATAAAAACTATATGATCCTGTCATAGATGCAGAAAAAGCATTTTCTGCAGCATCCCTTCTTAATAAAGTCTCTCGAGAAAGTCGGGATAAAAGGAGCCTACTTAAACATCATAAAAGCCATCTATGGGAAGCCTTCAGCTAACATCATCCTCAACGGGGAAAAACTGAGAGCTTTCCTCCTGAGATCAGGAACACGACAGGGATGTCCACTCTCACCACTGTTGTTTAACATAGTGCTGAAAGTCCTAGCATCATCCATCAGACAACAAAAGGATTTCAAAGGCATCGGAATTGGCAAAGAGGAAGTCAAACTTTCACTCTTCGCAGATGACATGATACTCTACATAGAAAACCCAATAGACTCCACCAGAAGCCTTCTAGAACCGATCCAAGAATTCAGCCAACTTGCAGGGTACAAAATCAACACACAGAAATCGGTTGCATTTTTATACACCAACAATGAAGCAACAGAAAGAGAAATCAAGAAACTGCTCCCATTCACAATTGCACAAAAAACCATAA
>NW_027530295.1:25483-49542 GCF_008692635.1 Crocuta crocuta | reverse complement strand
AGATAAACGGTTAATATCCAGACTCTATAAGGAACTCACCAAACTGCAACCCGAAAAACAAACAATCCAGGAAAGAAATGGGCAGAAGATATGAACAGACACTTCTCCAAAGAGGACATCCAGATGGCCAACAGACACATGAAACGATGCTCAGCATCCCTCCTCATCAGGGAAATACAAATCAAAACCACACTGAGATACCACCTCACACCAGTCAGAGTGGCTAAAATGAGCAAATCAGAGAACTCTAGATGCTGGCAAGGATGTGGAGAAACGGGCACCCTCCTACACTGTTGTTAGGAATGTAAAGTGGTGCCGCCCATTTGGAAAACAGTGTGGAGGTTCCTAAAAAAGTTAAAAATTGGGGCGCCTGGTTGGCTTAATCGGTTAAGCGTCCGAGTTTCGCTTAGGTCATGATCCTGTGGTTCGTGGGTTGGAGCTCCGCGTCNGAAGAGGGGAAATGTTGGGGAAAGGGAGAGAGGCAAACCATGAGAGACTCTTGAATGCTGAGAAAAACTGAGAACTTATGGATGTGGGGGGGGAGGGGGGATGGTAATGGAGGAGGGCACTTGTGGGGATGAGCACTGGGTGTTATGTGGAAACTAATTTGACAATAAACTATTTGTAAAAATAAATAAATTAAATAAAATAAAATAAATTAAAAAAAGTCCTTTGTCAAGTATTTTCAAATATTTCTCCTTATTCTGCGGGTTTTCTTTTCACTGTCTTCATAGGGTCCTTTGAAGCACAAAATTTTTCCATTTTGATGAAATTTAATTAATCTATTTTTTTATTTTGTTTTTTGTGCTTTTACCACTGTTCTTAATGCTGCTGGTCTTGAAGGCATAGCTTCTCTTTTTCGGCTTTATAAGCTTCTCCACAGCCTTCATATTTGCTAGTGATGCTCTCCCAACTTGCTTCTGACTTTCATAGCACATAAAGCACTGGCCACATCACATGGTAAGTATTTATTTCTTCCCCAAGATGATGGGCTGCTTCTGGTGAGGGACTTTCATCAATTCTGGGTTCTCTCTAGTTACATCTATACTGATGGGTAGAGGCATCAGTTTCTGCCTTCTCTTCCAGTTTTGGGTCCCAAGTAATCTTCAAACGTCATCCCACACATAGAGAATAGTGCCATTAAATGACAACATTAAGATTGTAATGATAATAAATTATTTTAAGGATTTTTGCTTTTTCAATAGAAGTTTATATTGACTTGTTCTTTGTGTGGTTATCATGTGTAGTATGTGGTGTGTGTGTGTGTGTGTGTGTGTGTGTGTGTGTGTGTGTGATGTAAGTTTAAGAATTCTGTATGCTTTCACCAATGGGTTACCAAGGCTTAAGGTGGAAAGCCGCCTCCACAGGATGAAAGCATCTGAGAAGTTAGAAGTGGAAAGCTGCTACCTGGCGAAATTACCCAAGATTAGCTAGTGGAAAGGGTACCTTGTTAGCCTTGAGGCAGCAGGCTCCAGCAATCTTAAACTTTGGAGATAACAGCTACCTCGCTCTATTGCACACGGAGAAACACTATGCATCTAGCCTCTGGCACCAATATAGCATTGTGCTTTAATCTCAACTTCTAATGCCACTTACCCCCAAAACCTTTGCTTCTTACACACACAAATTAAGGGTCACTATCTTATTGTTTCCTTCTGCACATTCACCATATATGTAAGTATGTAAAAAACCTTGAGAGCTCAATAAATACAGAGACAAAACCCCTGTTCAGGGCTCCTGTCTATTTTTGGATATTAACCTCTTCATATTAAATTCTGCATCCTCTCTCCTGCTGTACAAGAGAGGACTCCAGACTCAAAGTCTGTGACATATGTGTGTTTGTGTATCGAGTCAGAGTCCATCTTACTCGAATTATTTGTACGCAAACAACAGCAACTGACCATAGTTAAGCTGGACTCAAAAACATTTTGTTTGAAGATACAGGGTAGCCCACAAAACTGAAAGAAAAGAGGAAGAGCTGGGGCAGAAAGTGACGCAGTTCCAGGAATCTAGGAAGAGTACCCAAAGGACAATCTCTCTCCAAGTCACTTCTCTCAAGTTGAGTAACAAATTCAGTGTCTGCCCATAATTAAAATTCCAGGGCTGAGTATCTGACTGACTCATAATTTTACCCTTTGGACAGAAAAAGGTGGGGGTTTTTTATGGCTAATCCCATGAAATTGTATACACTTGGGGAAGGGCAGTTTGTCAAAACAAAATTGAGATGGTAATAGTAGAAGGGGGAATTAGTGTTGGAAAGGTGAGAATATGTGTGTAGAAGAAGAAATAAAATAAATACATAAACATCAATAATGAACAAGAAAATACTATAACTAGCTTAGAAGAGACATAAATAAAATACTTTGAAGAGACTGAGCAAGGAAATACACACACACACACACACACACACACACACACACACACAAATATTGGTAGCCCATAATGAATAATCTCACAAAGGAGATGACATGTAAGTTCCTCTTTCAAAGGAGATTAGAGTTAGAGGGGCAGATAAGACTCAGACTGAGGAAACAGCCTCATTAAAAATGATGATCTTGGCGGGGGGATATGTGTGTGATCTGTTTGGGGAACAGAAACTAGGCCTGTTTGACTTTGCAGTGAGCAGCAATTTCTAAACATGTGCTTTGGGAATTCTTGGTGATCCCTGAGACTCTTTCAGGGAGCCTGCAAGTCAAAAACAGTTTTCATAATAATAAATTATATTTGCCTTTTACATACTCATTCTCTCAGGATTGTACAGCAGGATTTTCCAGAGCTATATTATCTGTGATAATGCCATTGGTTTGATGACAAGTGGGATGATGGAATGAATATGAATGATTCTTGTGTTTTAAATTTTTCTCAGTTTTAATTTCTAATATGGAAAATACTGCTAAATATAACCCCCACAAGTAAAGTCTATTTGGGGGTTCTCAAAAAGTTTTAAGAGTGTGTAGGGATCCTGAGACCACTAGTGGACCAGATGGGTAGAGAAATGGAGATATACTATGGTGGCTTTTTTAGTTTAGAGTTTTAAAAGGAGAGGTTGAGGTGGGAGATGGGTGTGTGCAAGAGAGCAGGCAGAGAGTGCATGATCACTGGTGGGGGTCGGTGTGTGTTAAGCACGTGATCACATGCCAGATTCGGTCTTCTAGGCACTCTGTTGCTGTCAGGGCTTTTCTGGTCCTGTCATTGCAAAACATCCTTGTTAATGTCTCAAGAAAGTGAGATAAGAAAAAAGCACAAAGGGTTTCTGTTAGAGCTTTAGTTAATCGGCCTTGTCTATTTCAGGTTTTAACTGTTGAGGTCTATAGTTGAGCAAGAGTGGTAAAGGACAGCCAAGTCAAACCAGGGCTCAGAGTACCCTGATGTGTACAGACCTATGGCATTGACTAATTGGTTGCAGTGTCCCTAGAAGTGAAATTAGATAGGAAGCCTGCTAAATTCTTACTTGTGTAAGCAGAAAAGTTCTAGGTCAAGTGAACAAAGTCTAAGCTCACTCATCAAAGCAGAGTTAAGTCTCCTCACTCAATTCTGAGATAGGAGGCAGTTGACAGACCTAGAATCTCAGAATGAAGGGATGCCAGGTCCCCTGGAGGACAGACTCCAGTAAACTATCAAACACATACTGTTAATCTCTCTCTCTCTACCTTCCCCCAAATGGACCTGCGGCCATTTACCAAGGTAACTGTGCACTGGGGAAAAGGAAATAATCACACCTGTTACGGACTACTGGACACTGGATCTGAACAGACACTGGCTCCAGGAGACCCCAAATATCACCATCGTCCCCTAGTCAGAGTAGGGGCTTATCGGGATCAGGTGATCAATGGAGTTTTAGCTCAAGTCTGTCTCACAGTAGGTCCAGTGGGTCCTCACACCTGTCTTGTGGTTATTTCCCCAGCTCTGGAGTGCATAATAGAAATACACATACTCAACAGCTGGCTGAATCCATCCTCATGTTTGTTTCTCACCTGTAGAGTGAGGGCTATTGTGGTGGGAAAGGCTGAGTGGAAGCCACAAGAATTGCCTCCACCCAGGAAAATAGTAAACGTAGAGCAATACCACATTCCCCAGAGACACTACAGAGATTAATGTCACCATCAAGGACTGGAGGGATGCAGTCTCACTACAGCCCCATTCAGCTCTCCTATTTGGTTTGTGCTGAAGACAAATGGAGCTCGGAGAATGATGTGGATTATTGTAAGTTCAACCAGGTATTAACTCAAATTGCAGCTGCTGTACCAGATGTAGTTTCCTTGCTTGAGCAAATTAAGGCATCGCCTGTTACCTGGTATGCAGCTACTGACCATGCCAGTTATTTTTTTTCTCCATATCTGTTCATAGAGACCACCAGCAAATTTGTTTTCAGTGGGCTAGGCTGGCGGTGCACCTTCACTGTCCTACATTTGGGTTACATTAGCTCTCCACCCATGTGTCATAATTGACCACCTTTCTGTTCCACAAGATATCACACTGATCAATTACACTGGTGATATTATGCTGATTGGAACTATTGAGCACTAGGCTTATTGGATACTAGACATATGGGCAAGACGTTTGCATGTCAGAGGATGTGAAATAAATGCAACAAAAATTCAGTGCCCTCTACCTCAGTGAAATTCCTAGGGACCCAGTGGTGCAGGGCATGTTGAGAAACTCTTCTAAGGTGAAGGATAAGTTGTCGTACCTGGCCCTTTCCACAACCAAAAGAGTCTCAGTGCCTAGGATGCCTCTTTGGTTTTGTAGGCAGCATATTTCCCATTTGGATGTGTTAATCCAGCCTGTTTACTGAGTGATCCGACAAAGCTGCTAGTTTTAGTGGAGTCTAGAACAAGAGAAGGCTCTAGAGCAAGTCCAGAATGCTGTGCAAGCTGTTCTGCCACTTGGGTCATGTGATCCAGCAGATCCAATGGTGCTTGGAGTGGCAGTGGTGAAAGGAATGCTGTTCAGAGCATCTGATGGGCCCCTACAGGTGAAATGCAGCCCTTAGGGTTTTGGAGTGAAGCCTTGCCAATCTGGTCAAATAACTACTCATCTTGAGAAACAACTCTCAGCCTGCTACTGGGTCTTAGTAGAGACTGAACACTTAACTGTGGGCTGCCAAGGTATCATGTGGACTGAGTAGCCCATTAGAAACTGGGTATTACCTGTCCCACCAAATTATAAAGCTGGGTGTGCACAGCAGCACTCATCAGATGGAGGCGGTATATACATGATCAAGCCCAAGCAGACCCTTAGGCACAAGTAAGTTTCACGAAGTGGACCCAATACCCATGGTCTGGCTCCTGCTACATGGCCTTCTCTCTCCCCGCCTGCACCTGTGGCCTCACAGGGAGTTCCTGCGATCAGTCGACAGAGGAATAGAAGGCTCAATCCTGCTTCACAGATGGTTCTGCAGGATATTCAGGTTCCATGTTACCATGGACAGTTGTGTGCTGTAGCCCCTTTATGGGGCATCCTTAAAGTATGACTCAAGCAGTGGACCTCATTATTCACTTTGATGCAGAAATGACCAGATGTGCAATTATAAATGGATTTGTGGGCTATGGCCAATGGTTTTGCAGATGGTCAAGGACTTGGAAGAAATATGTTGGAAAATTGGCAACAAAGAAATTTGGGCAGAGGGGTGGGGGCAAGATGGCGGAGAAGTAGGGAACTCCGTACATTGCACTCGCCCCCATATCTCGCAGGGAGAAGGCCTGAAGCCGTAGGAACCCTTACAGAATCCAGGAGTTTGGGAGGAAAAGGTGACAGAGTCCGCTGAGAAAACCTTTCGTGAGTGCGAACTGGGGAAGAGAAAATATGTCAGTGACCAGAGACACAGAGGGACGGGGGTGATCCCCTCTGCAGGGAGTTTAGAGGGGAAAGAGAGTGGCCGAAACTGCTCAAGACACTGTCCCTGTCGCTGGGGAAGAGAAAAACCTCCGCTCGGGACACAGAGGGACCCGGTTTCCTGCTCTCCAGCTGACTCTAGGTGGGACGCACCTGTCCCAGGCTATCCCCGGGAAAACAACTCCCTGTGCGCCAATTTGACCTGGAGGGGATGCAGGGTGGCCACCCTTTTATGCTTCTGGCTCGGCTGGAACCTTAGAGGGGAGGTGAAGGGCTTAAAACTGGGAGATATCCCCGCGAGTTTGTGTTTCGGGCGACGAGACAAAGAGGGACCCAGTTTCCTGCTCTCCAGCTGACTCTAGGCAGGATGCACTTGTCCCAGGCAAACCCCAGATGAAACTGCTCCTCACTTGCCAACCTGACCTAGAAGAGACAGGAGCAGTGACTTCTGGCTCAATCCCCAGGGGAAAGGCAAGAGGCTTGGAACTGCCCTAAGGGGATTACCTGTGAGTTTGTGTTTCTAGCAATTTCAGTGGGACATGCGGACAGGGATCTGGAAATGAGGCATGACCTGAGATATAGAGCACGGTCCACCTTGGCTGTGCTCATGGATCAGGGAGTTTACACACCCAAAAAAGGGAGTTGCAGCGCTTGGTTCAAGAAGAGACTGGAGCGCCGCCATTTTTCTTTCAACAACTGCCAAGACAGGAGTCCTGAGGGATGCTTTGGATCAAACCACACCCATCCCTGCTAGAGAGCTGACCGACTTCTTCCTTCCTTCCTCCCTTCCTCCCTTCCTTCCTTCCTTCCTTCCTTCCTTCCTTCCTTCCTTCCTTCCTTCCTTTCTCTCTTTCTTTCTCTCTTTCTTTCTTTTCTTTCCCAGAGCCAGGGCAAGACCAATTCTGGTCACCGGCTTGCTTAAACAGTCAGATTTAATCCATTCTCTAGATGTAAATTCTACACCTACCTACCTTTTCATCTCTTTCTCTCTGGAATAATCAGACTATATAGTTTCTCTGGATAAGACCATCGTCATTTCTTTCGCCCCTTCAACCATATTCCACTTTTTTGCTCTTTGAAAAAAGCTTCTTATTCCTTCTGCCTGCTTATTTCATTTCCAATTTTGCCTCATCCTCGCTGTGTCATTTCTCTCTTTCTTCTTGCTCTTCAACCAGCACTGCATACACCCGGCTATTTAGTTGTAGCTGGGAAATCTGGTTATATGCTTTAAACTGTTCTTTGTCTATTGGGCTTCTTCTTTTTTCCTTTTCTTTTCTTCTTTTCTTCTTTTTTATGTATTTTTATTTTTTATTATTCACCTTCCCTCCTCCCTCTTTTTGCCTTACTTTTTCGTTTTCCCTTTTGGTTTGCATGTTTGTTGGATTTGTCTGTGCGTTTGTGTGCCTCTGTTCCCTGTGTGTTTGTCTGTCTGTTTTCTTCTCCAGGACTACCTCAAGAAACAAGACAAAGTACACATAGTAGAGAGTCCCAAATACAACTACGAGTAGGAAACAAAAATAACCAAGGTCTCAACAAGAAAGACCAAAATATACCATTCAAAGAATACTTTATAAACAGATATGTCCTGGAAAGACAAAGAGCCTTATTTGGTGCAGCAGCACTTTATAAACAGATATGTCCTGGATAGACAAAGAGCCTTATTTGGTGCAGCAGCACTCACAGGTGCAGAGAGCGTAACAAGCTTTTAAAGCTAACAAGAGAGAGAAAGCTAACCAAATGATGAAACAAGAGAGGTCTCCTCCAAAGAAATTCCAGAAAGAATTGACAGCTAAAGAACTGCTCAAAACAGAAAAAAGCAACATAACTGAACAAGAATTTAGAACAATAATCATAAAATTAATCACTGGGCTTGAAAAAGGCATGGAGAACATCAGAGAAACTATGGCTACAACACCATGGAGCTTAAAAATAGTTATGAAGAATTTTAAAATGCGATAAATGAGATACATAATAAACTGGAGGGGTCTAATGCACGGATTGAAAGGCAGAAAGGAAAATAAGTGATTTAGAAGACACAATTATAGATGAAGAAGAAACTGAGAAAAAAAGAGATAAACTGATCCAGGAACATGAAAGAAGAGTTTGAGAGTTCAGCGATACAATCAACTGGAACAATATCCATATCATACGAATCCCAGAAGAGGAAGAGAGAGGGAAATATACTAAAGGAGTCCTGAAGCAAATTATAGCAAGAAATTCCTGAACCTGGGGAGGTAAGTAGATGTTGAAATTCAAGAGACACAGAGAATTCCCCTCAGACACAATTTGAATCGATCTACTGCACGACATATCATAGTGAAAATGGCAAAATATAAGGACAAGGAGAGAATTTTGAAAGCAGCTAGGGAGAAAAGGGTCCTAACATACAAAGGGAAACCTATCAGAGTGGTGACAGACCCATCTAATGAAACTTGACAGGCCAAGAATCCTCTATTCAGCAAGTCAGTCATTCAGAATAGAAGGAGAGATCAAAGTCTTCCCAAATAAACAAAAATTGAAAGAATTAGTCACCACTAAACAAGCTCTACAAGAAATCCTGAAGGGGACTCTCTGAGAGCAATATTGCAAGGAACACAAGATGCTAGAAACACACCACAAGCATGAATCCCACAATGACACAATGACTCTAAACCCATATATTTCAGTAGAAACACTGAATGTAAATGGACTAAATGCCCCAGTCAAAAGACATTGAGTAGCAGAATGGATAAAAAACCAAAATCCATCTATTTGCTGTCTAAAAGAAACTCAGTTTAGACTGAAAGACACCTTCCGATTGAAAGTAAAGGGATGGAGAAATATCTATCATGTCACAGGAAGTCAAAAAACAGCGGGAGTAGGGGCGCCTGGGTGGCTCAGTTGGTTAAGCCGCTGACTTCGGCTCAGGTCATGATCTCACGGTTCGTGGGTTCGAGAGCCCCGCGTCGGGTTCTGTGCTGACTGCCAGCTCAGAGCCTGGAGCCTGTTTCGGATTCTGTGTCTCCCTCTCTCTCTGACCCTCCCCTGCTCACGCTGTCTCTCTCAGAAATAAATTTTTAAAAAAAATTAAAAAAAAAAACAGCGGGAGTAGCTATACTTATATCAGACAAACTGGACTTTAAAGTAAAGAGTGTAACAAGGGATGAAAAAGGGCATTAAATAAAAATTACAGGGTATATCATTCAGGAAAGCTAACAATTATAAATGTCTATGCACCAAATATGGGAACACCTAAATACATAAAACAATTAATCACAAAGAGAAACATTCTTATTGAAAGAATGTGCTAATAGCAGGGGACTTTAATTCTCCACTTACAGCAAGGGACAGATCAACTAGACAGAAAATCAATAAAGACACAATGGACTTAAATGACACATTGGACCAGATGGATTTGACAGATATATTTAGAACTCTACATCCTGAGCCTATGGAATTCACTTTCTTCTCAAGTGTGCATGGCACATTCTCCAAGATAGATCACACACTGGAACATAAAGCAGCTCTCAATAAATATAAAAGAATTGAGGTCATACCATGCACACTTTCAGATCACAATGCTATCAAATTCGAAATCAATAACAGGAAGAAATCAGGAAAACCCCGAAAAACATAGAGGCTAAAGAACATCCCACTAAAGACCAAATGGGCCAATCAGGCAATTAGAAAAGAAATTAAAAAATATATGGAAACAAAAGAAAATGAGAATACAACAATCCAAACCCTAAGGGATGCGGAGAAAGCAGTCCTAAGAGGAAAGTATATTGCACTCCATGCTTATTTCAAGAAAATTAGAAAAGCGCAACTGCAAAATCTAACACTCCACCCAAAGCAACTAGGAGAGCAACAAGAGCACCCCAAACCCAGTAGAAGAAGAGAAATAATAAATATCAGGACAGAAATAAACAATATAGAAGCCAAGGAAACAGTTGAACAGGTTAATGAAACCAAGAGTTGGTTTTTTGAAAAATTAAACAAAATTGACAAACCTCTAAGCAGGCTTCTCACAAAGAAAAGAGAGAGCACTCAAATAGACAAAATCAGGAATGAAAACTAACCGATTACAACCAACCACTCAGAAATACAAGCAATTATCAGAGAATACTATGAAAAACTATATGCCAACAAACTGGACAACTTAGAAGAAATGGACAAATTCCTAAACACACACTCATTACCAAAAGTCACACTGGAAGATATAGAAAACCTGAACAGACCCATAACAAGTGAGGAAATCGAATCAGTTATCAAAAATCTCCCAACAAATGAGAGCCCTGGGCCAGATGACTACACTGGGGAATTCTACCAGACATTTAACAGAGAATTAATACACATTCTTCTCAAACGATTCCAAAAAATTGAAATTGAAGGAAAACTTCCAGAATCATTTTATGAAGCCAGCATCACTTTTATTCCCAAACCAGAAAGAGGCCCAGCAAAAAAGGAGAACTACAGGCCAATATCCTTAATGAATACAGATGCAAAAATCCTCAACAAGATACTTGCAAAATGAATCCAACAGCACATAAAAAGAATCATCCACCAGGATCAAGTGGGATTCATTCCTGGGCTACAGGGCTGGTTCAACATTCGCAAATCAATCAATGGGATACATCATATCAATAAAAGAAAAGATAAAAACCATATGATCCTGTCAATAGATGCAGAAAAAGCATTTGACAAAATACAGCATCCCTTCTTAATAAAGACTCTAGAGAAAGTTGGGATAGAAGGAACCTACTTAAACATCATCAAAGCCATCTATGGGAAGCCTTCAGCGAACATCATCCTCAATGGGGAAAAACTGAGAGCTTTCCCCCTGAGATCAGGAACACGACAGGGATGCCCACTCTCACCACTGTTGTTTAACATAGTGCTGGAAGTCCTAGCATCAGCCATCAGACAACAAAAGGAAATCAAAGGCATCAGAATTGGCAAAGAGGAAGTCAAACTTTCACTCTTCGCAGATGACATGATACTCTACATCGAAAACCCGACAGACTCCACCAGAAGCCTACTAGAACTGATCCAAGAATTCAGCCAAGTTGCAGGGTACAAAATCAACGTACAGAAATCGGTTGCATTTTTATACACCAACGATGAAGCAACAGAAAGAGAAATCAAGAAACTGATCCCATTCACAATTGCACAAAAAACCATAAAATACCTCGGAATAAACCTAACCAAGGATACAAGAGATCTGTATGATGAAAACTATAGAAAACTTATGAAGGAAATTGAAGAAGACACAAAGAAATGGAAAAACATTCCATGCTCATGGATAGGAAGAATAAATATAGTTAAGATGTCATTACTACCTAAAGCACTCTACACATTCAATGCAATTCCAATCAAAATTGCACCAGCATACTTCTCAAAACTAGAACAAACTATCCAAAAATTTGTATGGAACCACAAAAGACCCCGAATAGCCAAAGTAATACTGAAAAATAAAACCAAAACGGGAGGTATCACCATCCCAGACTTTAGCCTCTACTACAAAGCTGTCATCATCAAGACAGTATGGTATTGGCACAAAAACAGACACATAGACCAATGGAACAGAATTGAGAACTCAGAAGTGGACCCAAAAGTATACAGCCAACTGATCTTTGACAAAGCAGGAAAGAATATCCAATGGAAAAAAGACAGCCTTTTTAACAGATGGTGTTGGGAGAATTGGACAGCAACATGCAGAAGAATGAAACTAGATCATTTTCTCACACCATGCACAAAAATAAACTCAAAATGGATAAAGGACCTGAACGTGAGACAGGAAACTATCAACACCCTAGAGGAGAAAGCAGGAAACAACCTCCTTGACCTCCACCGCAGCAACTTCTTACTTGACACATCTTGTTACAGTTTTTATTTTAAAGTCTAGATTGTGTAATATGTGTGGCTACTCCACCTTTCTTTTGGTGACGATTAGCATGATAGATGGTTCTCCATCTCTTTATTTTCAATCTGAAGGTGTCTGAGGTCTAAAGTGGGTCTCTTGTAAATAGGATATAGATGGGTCTTGTTTTCTTATACATTCAGTTACTCTGTGTGTTTTGATTGGAGCATTTCGTCCATTGATGTTTAGAATGAGTACTGAAAGATATGAGTTTATTGCCATTATGTTTCTTGTAGAGTTGGAGTTTTCTGGTGATGTTCTCTGGTTCTTCCTAGTCTTTGTTGCTTTTTGTGGGTTTTTTTCCCCATCTTTTTCCCCCTTAAAGAGCTCCACTTAAAACTTCTTGCAGGGCTGGTTTAATGTTCACGAACTCCTTAAATTTTTGTGTGTCTGGGAAACTTCTTATTTCTCCTTCTGTTTGGAATAAAAGCCTTGCTGGATAAAGAATTCTTGGCTTCATATTTTTTCCATTTAGCACATTGAATATATCCTGCCATTCCTTTCTGGCCTGCCAAGTTTCTGTGGATAGGTTTGCTTCAAACCTGATGTGTCTTGCTTTGTAGGTTAATGATTTTTTTCCCCCTTGTTTCTTTCATGATATTTTTCTTTCCTGAGGGTTTTGTGAATTTGACTATGTTACGCCTTATTGATGCTTGATTTTTGTTGAATCATATGGGAGTCCTCTGTCCTTTCTGGATTTTGATGTCTGTGTCTTTCCCCAAGTTAGGAAAGTTTTCTGCTATGATTTGCTCATATAACCCTTCTACCCCTATTTCTCTTCATTTTCTGGGACAGCTATGATTCTGATGTTGTTCCTCTTAATGAGTCATTGATTTCTCTTATTCTTATTTTTCAGTTTTTAAATGTTTTATTTATTTGTGTGTGTGTGTGTGTGAGAGAGAGAGAGAGAGAGCCAGAGAGGGAGAGAGAGAGAGAGGGAGAGAGAGAGAGAGAGAGAGTGTGTGCGCGAGAGAGTGAGAGAGAGAGAGCAGGGGAGTTTCAGAGAGAGAGGGAGGTATTGAATCCAAAGACAGGCTCTAGGCTCTGAGCTAGCTGTCAGCACAGAGCCTGACATGGGGCTCGAACCCATGAACCATGAGATCATCACCTGAGCTGAAGGCAGGCGCTTTATTGACTGAGCCACCCAGGAGCCCCTGATTTCTCTTATTCTTAAAGGATGCTCTTTTGCTTTGTTCTCTCTTTTACCTGCTTCATTATTCTCCATAAGTTTGTCTATGTTGCTGATTCGCTGCTCATCCATTCTTGCTGTTGTGGCATCCATTCAAGTTTGCACCTCAGTTATAGCATTTTTTACTTCATCCTGACTAGATTTTACTTCTTTTATCTCTGTAGAAGAGATTATAATCTATTTTCCACCCCAGCTAGCTAGTATTCTTATCAGCGTGACACTATATTCTTGTTGAGACATCTTGCTTGTATCTGTGTTGGTTAAGTCCCTGGCTGACGTTTCTTTCTGCTCTTTCTTTTTGGGTGAATTCCTTCATTTTGTCATTTTGAAGGGAGAAAAGAAATTAATAAGGTAAAAAAGTTTTTTTAATTAAAAAATTGAAAACACACACACAAAGAAAATTCAAATAAATGATGCTAGATTCTAGGTGTGATTTGGTCTGGTTATTGAAAGGAGCTTGATTGATTAGAGAAAAAAGGGTGGAAATTTAACATTAAAAAATTAAAAACAACACAAACACACAAACTCACACACAAAGTCAAATAAATGATGCTAGATCCTAGGTGTGTTTTGGTGTGGTTATTGAAAGGAGGTTGGTTAGTTAGAGAAAAATGGGGAAAAATTAAAATTTAAAAATTTAAAAATAAGACACACACACATACACAATCAAATAAATGATGCTAGATCCTAGGTATGTTTTGGTCTCGTTATTAGAAAAGAGCTTGATTGATTTCAGAATAAGGAAAAATTGAAATTAAAGATTAAAAATAACTCACACACACAGACATACACACACACACAAAATCAAATAAGTGATGGTAGGTCCTTGGTGTGATTTAGTCTGGTTATTGAAGGGAGCTTGATTGATTAAAAAAAGGAAGGAAAAAGCAAAGAAAAGGAAAAAAGAACAAAACAAAAATAATGAAAAGCAACAAAAAATTTGAAAATTTAAGATGAATTTGATGAAATAGAATAACTTCAAATGATGGAAATAAAATAGAATTTGAAAAGTCTACAAAAAGTAAAATATTTAGGGGCGCCTGGGTGGCTTAGTCGGTTAAGCGTCCGACTTTCGCTTAGGTCATGATCTCGCGTTCGTGGGTTCGAGCCCCGCGTCGGGCTCTGTGTTGACTGCCAGCTCAGATCCTGGAGCCTGTTTCAGTCTGTGACTCCCTCTCTCTCTGACCCTCCTCTGCTCACGCTGTCTCTCTCTCTCCTAGAAATAAATAAAAATATTTAAAAAAAAAAAGTAAAATATTTAGTTTAAAAAAGTAAATATTCTTAATAAAAATTGAAAATAAAAATAATTTTTTATTATCTTTCTGCATTCAAGTAAAGGACTAGAAATGGAAAATAAAGAAAAAAGAAAATTGAATAGATGGGAGAGTGAACAGACTGAAATATGATTAATATTACATCATTTTCCCTTAGAAATCAAACTATGAAGCACTTAATCGTCCATAAATTAAGTAGTTGGAGAGATTTGTGGTGTTCCTGAAGAGCGAGGTTGGCCTTGTTTGGTGGGACTTAGTGAAACGACTCTGTTCTACACTAAATGGCACTGCTTAGGTTAGCTTACTGGGGTGGATTGTTGTGACGCCTGTAGGTCTGTAAGCGCATGCATGGGCAAAGTGAAAATGGTGTCACCCAGGTATCCAGACTAGTATCAGAACTCTTTGCTCTCCCTGATGAGGAATTGCACATCTGTACTTTGTCTTTGGTTTCAATTGACTCCCACTTTTACAGTGTCCATAACCACGTGGTCAGGTTGCCAGGTGGCGCCTCATTCCTGAGTTTTATCTGAGACGTGGCTGTATTTCCCTACCCCTCACTTCTGAAGAAGTCTTTCACCCACACAGATCATCTGGGGGAAGGTCCTAGCGAGCGACGGCTGGGTGCCAGCTGCACCCATGAATGCTATTGAGACCTTGCTGTTGCCAATGTCCAGAGACTTATGGTTGGGTGCCAGCCTGTCCCAGAAAAATATTATGTGATCATGTAGCAGCAGCGTTTCCGAGATTATGAAAAATCTCACATGGCCTGAGGATCTCCCAGACTCACTCTTCTGGCAATTCGCCCTATGACCAGAGGACCACTAGGTATTTGAGCTGTGGAGATTCAGACTCTGTGCTCCCCCTGTTTATAGAGTCTTAATGGAATTTAAACCCTCTCCTTTCTCCTTTCTCTCTTTTTAGTTCAGTCCCTTCGACTGTTTCCAGCTTTTTCCACTTTCTCTCCAGCTGCTTTTTTTTTGGGGGGGGGGTGCTTTTCTCATACTCTCTACCTGTCTCCATTCTCTCTCTGCAAGCAAAAACAGCTCCCTGCCCTCCATGTCTCCTTTCTTCCCCAGTTCACCTCTCCATGCTGTGTACTTGCTGAGTTTTGTGATTCAGGTTGGGCATATTGTTGTGTTAATCCTCACCTTAGGAGCTGGGCATCTCTGCTGCCCTGGGCCCTGCTTGGGCCCACTTGGCTGGAAGTACTGCCCCCACAAACCTCAGAAGGAGGCAGGTCCCTCCTGGGTACACACACTCTATTTGCTGGAGGTGTCTTCACTGTTCTTTAGGAAGCAGAGGGAGAAGCTCTGGCAGTATGTAGATTTATGGGGCTTCAGTGTGATCCCATCCAGGAATTCTGCTCTTGGGCTCTAATGTAGGGGGAGCCTGAGTCTTCACAAATATGGACCTTCAGTATGCCTCTAGACTCATTCACATCAAATCCTGCTCCAGCTAAAGCAGACCCAGAGACTCAAGTCCAAGACTAGATAGTAGATGATATTTCAGGCTTTGTTAGTCCCTTCTTTGTTGCTGATGTTTTTGCAACAAATCTTTTAAAATAGAAAACCCTCTTAGCTCCCATGCATACAAATGAATATGAATTTGTCCCAGTGGCCATAGTTTTTCAACCCCTATGACCCCTAGACCAACAACCCAGGAGGGATAGAGAAGGGCAGGGCACTGATGATGAAAGAGGATGGGTGTTTTCCACTGAAAAGTAAGCGTCTCAGAAGAAAGCTGGTCATCAGATTTCTCAAATATAAACTCTAATTTCTTCAAGCCAAAAAAAATAGATACCTAGAAAAATTTAAGAGTTTTTATTCCCATATCTTGCCTTCCTTTATCCATCATTTTTAAAAGTTTATTTATTTTTAGAGAGAGAGAATGAACAAGGGAGGGGCAGAGAGAGATAGAGAGAGTGAGAGAGAGAGAATCCCAAGCAGGATCTGCACTGTCAGCTGTCAGTGCAGGGCTTGAACCCACAAACCATGAGATCCTGACCCAAGCTGATATCAACTGTCAGATACTTAACAGACTGAGACACCCAGGTGCCCCAACCCATCATTTGTTATTATCATTCCACATATTTGAATTCAGAGTATTCCAGCTTATATGGACTTAAGTTCATCGCAGATGGATGTTTTGAAATTCCATTAACAGCAAACCCCACACAGGTTTATTATGATTGGGATGAGGAAGGGATAGAAGACTGTTGAATGCAGGGTGGGAACGATATCCTCTTCCCCCACGGTAGGCAATGGGCTTGGGCACGTTGGGTGGGGAACCCATAGAATACAAAAGAGCAAAGGAAGGGCCCAGAAGCCCAGGACAATAGATGCTTGGAAGGACAGAAGGACCAGGCAGGCTACACTACTTTGGGAAAGGGGAGTTTCTGCCCAGGGCTCCCCCCCACCCCAACTTTTCCGTGACAAAGACATTCTGATCCCAGGGCCCTGCTAGGGAAAAACTGCCTTTCTGGGAATATATTCACTAAGCCTCAGTGTTTTTCTTTTTCTAAACATGCCAGTTAGGAAGGTTTGGGGATTTGTTAGATAATCAGAAACGATCCCTGAAACCCCAAGTTGTGATGACACCGTTCGAGTGACCATTGGAATCAAGCTGCAGCCTGGAGGAGGCTCAGGCAATATGCTCCAGCTCCAGGAGTGTGCTGACTAGCAAGGGGGGGGCTAGTCAGAGGGTGGGGACGTGAGTCCACCTAGCTCTGCTGGGTCCCAGCTACTGATTCTTAGTCATCTCATCCCTAGTGAAGTCTTCGGGAAGTGTGACTTGATCCTTCAACTTATTATGGTTTCAGGATTCCAAGCTCAGTTCCATTTCCCATTATTCTGTCTTTCTCTCTTTCTAAGTGCATGGCTCCAAATCCCTTAACTATGAATATTTACAATATCATCTTTCACAACCATGGTATGTAGAGGAGTGTGTGTGTGTGTGTGTGTGTAAATATTTAATGTATGATTAGAATAAAAGTTCTTTTAAATGTTTCCATGATAACTGAGAATATTAGATTGCCCTGGCTACATGGATAGTATCCTTCTTCATCATCATTATTTTATAGGGCTGGGACCAAAGGCTTAAAATTGAATGAAGCCTGGAGCACCTGAATGGCTCAGTCAGTTAAGCCTCAGACTCTTGATTTTAGATATGGATCATGAGATAGAGTCCGGCTTTGGGCTCTGCTGACAGCATGGAGCCTGCTTGGGATTCTCTCACTCTGCCCTCCCCTCCTCCCTCTCAAAATAACTAACTGGGTAACTAACTAATTAACTAACTAACTAATTAACTAACTAAAATTGAATGACACCACTACTTCTTCTTAATACTCCAAGTATTTTTTTTAAAGGGTATACCAGAATTTTGTAAGAGAGAAATCCATGAATAATCTGCAACTGAAGCTAATGGAGAATATAAGAATGGAATTTATTTTATTTTATTTTATTTTTAATTTTTTTTTTATTTATTTCTAGGAGACAGAGAGAGAGACAGCGTGAGCAGGGGAGGGTCAGAGAGAGAGGGAGTCACAGACTGAAACAGGCTTCAGGCTCTGAGCTGGCAGCCAGCACAGAGCCCGACGCGGGGCTCGAACCCACGAACCGCGAGATCATGACCTAAGCGAAAGTCGGACGCTTAACCGACTAAGCCACCCAGGCGCCCCTGGAATTTATTTTATATTGAAAGGAAAAAGAATCTTACAATTCATAAAAGAAGAACTGCACATTTTCCCAAATGTGAACTCCAGATGCATTGTGGATATTCCTTTTATTTGCCCCGATCATACTGTGTCGACAAAGGGAGTTGTTACATGCTTGTTGTCTACATTTTTAGGTAGCTCTTAGAATGTGAGCTGGAAATGTGGTGTGAGTGTTCACTGATAAAAAATGTATTTACCATTCAGTCACGCTGGTTCACTTCACCATGTATTTCCTCAGAGCAGCCTGGCACTGCACAAATACTCTACTGGATTACCTGTCATGTGGTTAATAGTTTTCATGCTTAGAAAGTATCACGATGAAAGAATGCATACAAGGCTTCCTTTGTTCCTGCACGGAGTTGATAATATTCTGTATACTATGATTTAGTGGCACTGAAATGTACTACTCCCATAAACTGTACCTTCCTGACATTCTTTTAAAATAACACATTGATCTTTGCACTCCTTGTATAAATGATTCTAGACACTTTCTTGAGACAGGTTTTAGTGGGGAAAAAAAAAACCCGGAACATGATTACATGTGTAGCTGAATAATTTGTTAGTATTGACCATTTTGCTAAGAGCTTCGTTTTAAGAAGCATGAAAGATGATCCTTCTAGAGATATGATATTCAGATTTCTTTAAGTGCATGTGGTGCTGGTATTTTATTTTCTTTGATGGAGGGGAGCTAATTTGAAGATCCCCCACCTTCCTTCTAAAAAGCCTATCTGAAATATAGTTTGTTTTCTGTCTACCGGCCTTGCGTTGGCCTCAGAAGTGAACTGTTTCTGTTTCTGTTTCTTGTGCTGCTCATCACTCATTTCTTTCTGGTCTTTCTCCATGTCTAGCTTGAGACCGCCTAAGTCAGGCACAGCTCACTGGTTTCCCTTCATTTTACCTTCTGTGCTTCATATATTAATACTTCCAAGAGCTGGGCCATCCTCTGTGTCTCATTGTTGATGGTGAAGGATAAAACCTGATTCCCCTTTAACATTTTCCATTGTGTTACCTTCTCCTTCTCTGCTCCACATTCACTTTCTCTTATGCTGAAGTTTCTACTCTTCTTTATTTCTCTCTATTCACAAATTTTGCATCTTGGCAGCCAGGCTATTATGAAATAGTGATGGGGTTATATCAAGGGTTTGCACGTGAGCACACTGTCATGTGGTAGGTGTCTATGCGAATGATCACGTAATTTAATTTTAAACTCCTACCCAGGATTTGGTTGCCTTTGGATGAAGTATATCACAGTGGAATAAAATCTACTGATGTTGTAGGAAATCTAAAGATTAGAGGAGATTTTAAGGATTCTTGATTATGAGACTCAAATATCTAAAATCTAGGAAGGGGGTCCTTGACTGACAGACTCCCTGTTGCCCTCAGATCTCCGTGCGGAAGGTCAGGGTGCTCCCTGCCATCTTCTTCTGGTAGTCCTTGTCAAATTCTTCATTCTGGGCCACAGTGAAATAGCTCTTCCAGTCCCCAGGCATCCCTGAAACAGGGCAAAGTCTCAATGATTACCACACAAGAGTACAGGGTGGAGTGAGCACACTCCCTTGGAGCCAACACAAGAATGGGAAAAAAAGGAAGTTTGCCTCTTAAAAATGATGTAGTGTCATGGACAAGAATGCATAATGGGGTAAGAAACATTTCTGGAATACTCTAAACAGATCATGGGGACCACAGAGTCCAATTTGGCATCTGAGAATATAAGTCTTACATACCTTTTCTCATAAAAGGGGAGATAGAGTGGTCCAGGAGGTTGCTAGGAAAAGTGGTGTAGTTGGCCATTGGGTTGTGCTTCATTACATTGAAGGAGGTGTGATAGATTATTTTATTCAGAATTTCCTCTGGTATTTCTTTCTCCAGGAACTTCAAAATCTTCTGAATTTCCCGTTTTGGGTCCTGGATGTAGAATAGTTATACAAAGCAAATAATTTTGAATTTTCCATTAGGGATGACATTCTGTGTGGCAAAACAGTGTTTGGGGAGGAATGAGTTAAGGGGTCGGTTCAAATATATTCAATAGACATCCCTCAGATGACGACTACATGCAAGGGTGCTGCCAAGACCCGAAGATGAGAGCTGTTCCTGCCCTCAGGAAGCTTGCCCTACCATAGGGAGATGAATGTAGACATAACTAATGATAAAATATGTTGTCCACACAGAGAGAGACATGAGATTTGTATAAAGCAGCAATTATGTCTCCTAGTAGAGATCAGGAAAGGTTGTATAAGGGAGAAAAATGTTGCAGATGAGGCACAGTGTGACTAACTGTAGTATTTGAGATATAAAAGATGGCAAAAAAAAAAAACCCAAAAAACCCTGCTCGTTTAATAGAAGGTCAGTAAGGGGATAAATACAAAGGGATCTCAGGTTGATGCAGATATGTGAATTCCTGTGCACTGTTTCTTTGATCAAAGAGTTGCAGAAAAGGAACTATAGCTTTTGATTAGTTTTCTCAGCATTCACACAAGAAGTATTCTGTAATTCTAGGACACTAACCCTTGGGTCCTGAGAGTGATTTTGTCCTGCCTCTCATACACAGTGACTTGAAATGGAGAAATATCCCAATATGTGAGACCAATCTTGCCAATGTTTATCTGGAGTAAATAGTTTATGATATGGGCCTGGGGTGTGGAAGAGGGAGAAGAAAACTCTCCCTGAACATTCACCGAACACAACTAGGTACTTTACATATGTGATCTTATAAATCCTTATGATAATTTCATTAGATACAAAATGAGATGATACCCATTTTGTAGGTGAACACATGGTTCATAAGTGTCAGGATTAATTCAACTATAAAAGCATGTGATATTTCCTGAGGAGGAAGGATCTTCTGGAAATTGTGAACTGAAGGAAAGAAAATTGAGAAGAGCAGAGAAGTAGTCAGAACTTTCAAGGGTAAAACTGAGTCAAGAAGAGTGTCATGGAGAGAAAGGACTTGCACTGAAGGCTCTTCTGTGGTCAAGCCCACACACAGGATCCCGACTGTGGTTTGCTGCCCTGGAGAACATGGTGGTCTGATGTGGACTGCACTACCCCTCACCTCCTTCATGTCCTCATAGAAGACGTAGAGAATACGGTGCTGGTCTTTCGCATCCCACCATCCCTTCACATGGTCATACCAGGAGCCCCATAGCACTGGAGGGAAGAAGAAAGAAGTGGGAGCGGGGCATCGATATCCATTTGAAACTTATAAAATGAGCCTGGATGTCTCAAATAAAAGGGAAAAAAGACAAAGAAGTAAAAGACCCCGGCAGTATTCTTATTTGCAGAAGACAGGAGCTTCTTAATATTAAGAGAGATGATAAAAAGTATTCTGGATTTCTTGGTTTTATATTTCTGCCCTGGAACTTACTAGCACATTAGAAATTGTGTAGTTGCCAGGGATCATAATCTTTATTTCCCTTGCATCACTACATGGTGCCTAGATTAGTGTGACACAATGAATATTATCTCCTAGTAGGATGATTTTGATTCCTAAAAATCTATAATTACCATGTATTTGGTCAACTTTTTGCTCTGTAATGGTGAATTAGAGGAAGAGAGGTGCCCTGGATGCCGTCTGTTGGCCCTGCCAAATTCACTCTGCACCCTGCTTCACCCTGTGAGGTTGACCTCCAGGGACTACGGCAATGCCTCCTTTGTGCTCAGGCTCCCACGTGGGCTTTGACAGGAAAAGGTACTCACAGGCTTTTGGAAGCAAGAAGAGAATAAGGAAGGTATGTTTATTTCCCTGATGCTCTTCCTGTTGGCTCACTGTGGTACTGTTTCCCCTACTGATAGCTTCAGCTCCTGTTAAGGGGCCCTGTCCTTTTCCAGGGGTGCAATGGCTCCTGTCTGGTACTCATCCAAGAACACTGTATTTCCACTTGTTTGTTTCTTTAAAATCTGCTCAAACTTCCTAAATAGTCTCTTAGCTAAATTCCCCCCTAAATGATCCATTTTGAATGTGCCATCACATCCTCCCAGGACTTTGATGACTACAATCATTCAATGAAAACCCATCCTTTCTGAAGTCAGCAGTGAACAAGGAAACATGAATAAGGACATCTGCACCCACAATTTCTTCTCACTCACCTTTTCCAGCTTTGAATGCCTCAACAAACTCCTCCCATGTACCAGGGTTAGGTATTAATTTAGCCATTCTTGAGAAATGGTAGTAGGACACCACAGTGTCCTTTGCATTTCTAGCCACATAGATAATCTGAAACCAGCCGGCAAAGGGGATTGAGATAGAGAGAAAACAAAACAGAGAAATATTATCTCTCACTGCAGAGGATCTTGTTATTGGAAGAATCTTAGACTATCCCATTTGAGCATCTGAACGTGTGTACATTTTATTTTTTCTGATCAGGATGACCACATCTTCCAGTTTGCTCAGAGTTCCAACGTATATATGTGGTCTAGGATAAAGATTATGAGCATTCCCCTTTTCTTAAAAGTATTCTGGTTTGCATGATAAATACTATGGTCACCCTAACTATGATATTACTGGAGGCTAAAGAGACCACTGTGTTTTTTTCTATTGCATAAGGTAGGTCCTCCTTGGCTTGTACTAAGTGAGGACTCTAGGTTATTGTATGGGGGTAGCTAATGCAGTCAGCCATTTGGTCTCACCTGCACATGATGAACTGCAGCTTTATAGACTAATGATATCACTCCTACTTTTCATATGTGGTGAGATTGCAGGACCTTTGAGGGCAGTGCTACGTCTCCCTTTGGAGCTGCTTGTGATGATTCTTCAAATTGCAAAAGCAGGGGTGTGGTCTGGCCAGGGAGAGCTGACTTCTTTCCTTCGTGTCCTGTGTTTCCCTTTTTCCCATACCGTCCAGATTCCCATGCTCACCTGTGCTACTGTGTGAATTCAGCAGAGCTGGGGTGGACAAGCATATTAATGGTGACACAAGCATTTTCTTGTATCTCCCTTACTGAACAGAATTTCTGTGTCCAACACAACAATTCACCCAGTAGTATTTCTCTCTCGGCCAATCTCCCCACACTCTTCCTTTCCCAGATGGCTTTCACCCAACCATGTCTTAGAGGAGTACAGACCCAGCATGTTTCTCTGCCTTCTTTCTTACTGGTTGATTTTTTTTCTCAGATATTTATGAAAGCACGTAGGGAACCAAAAAGTGTGACACAGCTGCACCATCTTATAATGTAAATATATTTCTTAAAGCTGGATTTGGTTATTGCCTTTCTGTAAGCTTGAGTAATTGTGAAAGGGAGTTCTGGGCTAGATGGGGAGCATAGTCGGTGTGCTTCTGGCAGGAGTCAGATGACTGGGATATGACCTAATGGCCGGTATATTTTCTGAGAGTCTGCTGACCAGTCTGTGTGAATCCCCCATGGATGTGGTAACAAATTACTAGAGATGTAGTGGCTGAAACAATAAGAGATCTATTCTCTTGTGGTTCTGGAGGCTTGATTTCCCTGAGCTCAGGTCAAGCTGTTGGCCCTTTGGTGGCACAGGGGAGAATCCCTTCACTTGCTGTTGCTAGCCCCTGAAGGCCACCTGCATTCCTTGGTTCTTGACTCAATCCCTGGCTTCACTTGTCACATCTCCTACTTCCTTTGATCTTCTTGCCTCCTCCTTAAAATAATCCTTGTGATGATACTTAGGGCCCACTTAATAATCCAGGATAATCTTTTCATCTCAAGATACCCAACTTAATCAAATCTACAAAGTTTATTTTACCGTATAAGGTAGCATTAACAGGTTCTGTTGATTAGCACATGGATATCTTTAGGGAATGGTTGTTTAGTTTACCACTGTATCATAAAATGAAAAATGTTGGGCTAAACTCTCTACTGTCACTTCCTACTCAAAGCAGCCTCAATTCCAAGCAGATAAAAAGAGGTGCTGCTATTGAGATTTTTACATTTTTAGGAGGATTGGTTTTATTGAAAAAAGTGCTAGTATGATGATTAACAAAATGTTATTGTGTCTTCCCACATTGAATCTACAATACGTGGGGGAGAAGAATGGAGGAAATAGTGGGGGAGAGGGAGAGAGGCAAACCATGAAAGGCTCTTGAATGCTGAGAACAAACTGAAGACTAATGCGTGGGGGGGGGTTGATGGGCATGGAGGAGGGCACTTCTGAGGATGAGCACTGGGTGTTATATGGAAACCAACTTG
>NW_027530295.1:0-23169 GCF_008692635.1 Crocuta crocuta | reverse complement strand
TCTCACTCACCTTTTCCAGCTTTGAATGCCTCAACAAACTCCTCCCATGTACCAGGGTTAGGTATTAATTTAGCCATTCTTGAGAAATGGTAGTAGGACACCACAGTGTCCTTTGCATTTCTAGCCACATAGATAATCTGAAACCAGCCGGCAAAGGGGATTGAGATAGAGAGAAAACAAAACAGAGAAATATTATCTCTCACTGCAGAGGATCTTGTTATTGGAAGAATCTTAGACTATCCCATTTGAGCATCTGAACGTGTGTACATTTTATTTTTTCTGATCAGGATGACCACATCTTCCAGTTTGCTCAGAGTTCCAACGTATATATGTGGTCTAGGATAAAGATTATGAGCATTCCCCTTTTCTTAAAAGTATTCTGGTTTGCATGATAAATACTATGGTCACCCTAACTATGATATTACTGGAGGCTAAAGAGACCACTGTGTTTTTTTCTATTGCATAAGGTAGGTCCTCCTTGGCTTGTACTAAGTGAGGACTCTAGGTTATTGTATGGGGGTAGCTAATGCAGTCAGCCATTTGGTCTCACCTGCACATGATGAACTGCAGCTTTATAGACTAATGATATCACTCCTACTTTTCATATGTGGTGAGATTGCAGGACCTTTGAGGGCAGTGCTACGTCTCCCTTTGGAGCTGCTTGTGATGATTCTTCAAATTGCAAAAGCAGGGGTGTGGTCTGGCCAGGGAGAGCTGACTTCTTTCCTTCGTGTCCTGTGTTTCCCTTTTTCCCATACCGTCCAGATTCCCATGCTCACCTGTGCTACTGTGTGAATTCAGCAGAGCTGGGGTGGACAAGCATATTAATGGTGACACAAGCATTTTCTTGTATCTCCCTTACTGAACAGAATTTCTGTGTCCAACACAACAATTCACCCAGTAGTATTTCTCTCTCGGCCAATCTCCCCACACTCTTCCTTTCCCAGATGGCTTTCACCCAACCATGTCTTAGAGGAGTACAGACCCAGCATGTTTCTCTGCCTTCTTTCTTACTGGTTGATTTTTTTTCTCAGATATTTATGAAAGCACGTAGGGAACCAAAAAGTGTGACACAGCTGCACCATCTTATAATGTAAATATATTTCTTAAAGCTGGATTTGGTTATTGCCTTTCTGTAAGCTTGAGTAATTGTGAAAGGGAGTTCTGGGCTAGATGGGGAGCATAGTCGGTGTGCTTCTGGCAGGAGTCAGATGACTGGGATATGACCTAATGGCCGGTATATTTTCTGAGAGTCTGCTGACCAGTCTGTGTGAATCCCCCATGGATGTGGTAACAAATTACTAGAGATGTAGTGGCTGAAACAATAAGAGATCTATTCTCTTGTGGTTCTGGAGGCTTGATTTCCCTGAGCTCAGGTCAAGCTGTTGGCCCTTTGGTGGCACTAGGGGAGAATCCCTTCACTTGCTGTTGCTAGCCCCTGAAGGCCACCTGCATTCCTTGGGTCTTGACTCAATCCCTGGCTTCACTTGTCACATCTCCTTCTTCCTTTGATCTTCTTGCCTCCTCCTTAAAATAATCCTTGTGATGATACTTAGGGCCCACTTAATAATCCAGGATAATCTTTTCATCTCAAGATACCCAACTTAATCAAATCTACAAAGTTTATTTTACCGTATAAGGTAGCATTAACAGGTTCTGTTGATTAGCACATGGATATCTTTAGGGAATGGTTGTTTAGTTTACCACTGTATCATAAAATGAAAAATGTTGGGCTAAACTCTCTACTGTCACTTCCTACTCAAAGCAGCCTCAATTCCAAGCAGATAAAAAGAGGTGCTGCTATTGAGATTTTTACATTTTTAGGAGGATTGGTTTTATTGAAAAAAGTGCTAGTATGATGATTAACAAAATGTTATTGTGTCTTCCCACATTGAATCTACAATACGTGGGGGAGAAGAATGGAGGAAATAGTGGGGGAGAGGGAGAGAGGCAAACCATGAAAGGCTCTTGAATGCTGAGAACAAACTGAAGACTAATGCGTGGGGGGGGGTTGATGGGCATGGAGGAGGGCACTTCTGAGGATGAGCACTGGGTGTTATATGGAAACCAACTTGACAATAAACTATTTGTAAAAAAAAAAACATTTGGAAATAATATTGCTTCTTGAGCAGAATGAGTCATATATGAATGATCTATCTGTGGGAATAAAGAAGAAAGTTTTCACAAATCAAGTTAACCTGGGAATAATCTCATTGGTATGTGGAGTCCTATGCAATTGTAGTGAACCTTGTTTGGAGATGGGAGATGGGCAAGATGAAGAGCTGTGACTCATGGAACCCCAGAAAAAGCAGAATCAAAAGCAATCACTTGCCCTGTGTATCTACAGTACCACACATAGGCGAAAGTGTCTTGGCTAAACAGACGTGACCCTTATGGTTTTCTTGGTAAGCATACAGTATAGGTCTCCAAAGTAGCTTGCTTGCAGGGAGAAGATGTGCTGGTCTGGTTGATACAAACATTTTGATTCTGCTGGATGGCTACACTTTTCACTGCAAGTTTGTAAGTTCATATTGTGCTCATATTACATATTTCATTGAATTTAAGACTCAGTGATGAAACAGATATCAAAAAGAAACACTAGTGTTTTGGTGTACATTACACATTGAACCTGAACCTGGAAGAGTCAAAATAAATGAAAATTGTTGAAAATGGAGGACATAGTGGTATAATGGTTCCTGGGAGCTTGCTCCACAAGATATGCTGTGAGCGTGGTCAATGTAGTATCATGGTCTTACAGCTGTCCATCCTTCTTTGTGTTGCCTACCTTTCCCTCCACAGGTTTTCCCTAAATAACTCCCTTTTATGCCTTTGCTTTTGCTTCTTAGATGATTCAAACTAAGATAAAAACCTTCTTCTTGAAATATGTGCTTTGTTTCACCACTTGCTGTCTTGGATGTGGCTTCGTTGGCAGCTAATCCGAATGATTTTTTTCTGAAAACTTCCTAATATGTACCCAGAAATAATATTTTGAAGGAAAGTTGGATCCAGGATGGAGTATGTGGGAATGTGGGGATAAGTCTACCATCTGATCTATACCTCCATTGGTTATTTGTCTTTCAACATCTTTGATTGTTTCCACTTAGAGACAGTGTTTGTCCATATGACCAAAATTGGGCTTGAAAAGTTGGCTTTTCCTACCTTTGAATTTTCTTTCCAGAAGGAAGGTGGCAGCAACTGAACAGGCAGGTGAGTCTTCATAGTTCTGGGAGAAGGCATTTTCTGGGCCAGATCCAGACCTGGGAAAGAAGGCCACACCATTTACTTGACTATTTTTCATCAGCCTCCTGAATTCAATATTATTGTTTTGTTAAACATCTGGAATGAGATTTACTGAATAGTTGGCTTTGCCTAAAAGTATGGTTTTACATGTCTATATGCTTCCCTCCTGATTATTTGATGAATTGGTTGTACTTGTGTGGGAAGATGAAGATGCTTTGGGAGGTCTGAGGTTGGTGATAACTATGACTCAACAACCACTTGGATATTTTGTCCTTTGGGGTTTTCTATTACTGCAATGAGTAGTAGATTAAAGCAGCTGGAGAAGAGCTGGTGTCCCTCTTGACATAGGTGGGCTATAGGCCAGCTCTATTAGGTCAGCAGTTCCATCAGTCTTTCTTTCAACCTCTACTTTCCAGGCCAAGAACTGCAACAGCCACTATTCAAACACCACACTGGTCTCTGTGCTGCACTATGTTTTTAGATGAAAAATGGAGTCTTACAGTAGTCAGGTAATTTCAGTAATTTCTCCAAGGTGGTAACAATGACAGCCAGGAGTGAAAATCAGTTAGTTTTAGGTGGGCAAAGCCACTGATGGGGGGTCAGGGGAGGCGTCTTAAGAGACTTTGTGGAAAGGAGTAGAGAGGCAAGGAAAAAGTAGATAAATCACAACAAAATCCTCCCTGGAAACAATGTCCAATGCTGAGGGTTAAAATACCAAATACAGGCTGGGGTTTGATCACACATCACCAGTGTCAGGGAAAGGGTTTGCCAGTGAGGCAGAGAGGCAGCCTTGGTTGGAGAAGCAGAGCTTCTGGTGGAAAATCAGAAGGGGGAGGAACCCCCTGGAAACCTGGCGGTGATGGGAAAGAAGGAAGTAAGATAAAGAAAATTAAAGATCCTGCTGAAACGAAAGAAACAGCAGCATACCGATTCCTCCTCCCCACCATCCACAATGCCACCTGTGAACAAAACGGCACAGTGGAGCACAGAATGCACAGAAGAAGGTGCTTTCAAACTAGAAACTTTGGTAATAAAATGAATACAAGCAGAACAAAGCGGATCTCATGAATACAAAACTGCTATAAAAAACAGAAAAAGTATCGAGGCCTTTAACCTAATGAAAAGTCTCCCCTGAAAACCAACTACAATCCTAAATAAAATTGTAATACAATACTCCAATCTTGACTAAATGTTGCAATCAAATGTTTGGGAAAAGGATCAAACAACTCAGAAATACAAAAATTAAGAACTGAAATAGACAAAAACCCTCAAACAAATAAATATAAATATAAATAAATGAAAAGTAGACAAATGAGAAAAGATGTGATGGAACTGAAAAAAGAAAAAGGGACAATAGCATAAGTGAAGATTAAAACATAAGGTTGACAATGAAGGATAGGCTTGAAAGGAAATTTAATAAAGGATGTTGAAGAAAGGCAAGAAGATAACCAAGAGGTGGACAGTGAGGTAAATAAACAAGCAAAAAGGGTCAGAGAGAAAGTGTCTGAGGTGGAACACAGGCATGGCAGCTCTAACATTGGTATAAACTACAGTTCCTGAGAAAATTAAAATGGTGGAATAGAACTAGTATTTAAACTTATAATCCAAACAAACTTTCTTGAAAAGAAGACTTGAATTTGTTGAGATTTTAGCTCATCTACTCCATAATATTGTCTCCAATTTATTCTGGGTGGTCAAGCCACCTACAGGGGACTTGAGCATGCCAGCGCATGCCCCAGCTGCATAACAGTCTGCAGACACTGCCCAATGGCCCTGGGATCAACAGTCTCTGTTGCCCCCCAGGGCCTTCCCCAGGAACACTCCTTTAGAGAAGACCCCTGTGGAGCCTACCAAAACTCTGTTCCCTTTGGTTTGCACTGACCAATCTGGAATTAGCCCAGAAACAGCAAAGCTTTAGACGTCTGGACCGTAATAAGGGCATGTGCCCCAGGTCCTGTCTCTCTACCTGTATCCTGCCTTGACCTCTCATTTGGCCCCTCAAGGCATGCCCTGTGCTTTCTCCAAGACCAGGGAGTAGTCAACAGCTCTATCTCAATTCCTTGTGGTCTTTTCTTGAACTGAGGCTCAACAGAGCACCAAATGTTAATTTAACAAAGTCACAATTAGCTTCACAAGCAGGATGGGCTGAATCAGCTTGCTTTTGATAACAAATACATTTTAGTTTCAATGGCTTACTGACTGGCTTTCTCAGATGCATAATTCCATTGGGAAGGAGCCCACCGCCTACTGGAGTTTGGTTGCACTGCTTTGCCCTACTGCATGTTGCCTTTTCAGAGAGCTGCCCCAAGTTTCCATCCCAAAAGTGCAAGCTACAAAAAAAGTAACCAGAATTCGCCCAAACCTTGAGAGTATTGCGAAACAGAGCTGGTTTGAGGAGCTGTGGATGTATTTTCCACTTATTAGTGCCCAGGGGTTACCGTCAGTGACTGGTAGACTTTGAGTGTGTTTCTCAGCTCATAGAACAGACCCAGATGCTGACTGTTATGGACAACTGGCTAAGATTTTAGCGAAACCCTTTTGCCTTTAGTTAATAGAGGGTAACATGTGAGTAGCACACCCTCCCCATGTGTAGGACCAGATAAATGTGCAGTGCCCATAAGACAAGAGGGAGACTCCCTGTCACTGATTGCCTGTGCTTATGGGATGCACTAGGACTATAAGTTCTAACCTGGATTATAGGGATGTCCTCACTGTGAAAGTCATGGCCTCCCAAAAAGACAAGAGTGAGTTCCACCGGGTCCACGGTCCCTCTGTCACTGCATACCTTGCTGCTGTGGCAGCTTGTCCCCTGACCCTATGGGGTATCAGAGGTCCCACTTCTGCTGTATAGTGGCACAAAATCCAATAGCGTAATACAAATGATCTGAGCACCTGCTGCCTTTATCAACTAAAACAGCTGAGGAAATTAGCAAGCTCTGTACTTAATGTAAAACACTCACAAAGGTGGTGTGGACACCACTCACTGGACACTGCTCAGTGTCATGGTGTACCAACATACAAAGGCACTGGTTCTATACTCTAGGGACCTAGGGCCAGCTCTAATGATCCTGCCACCAGTGGTCTAGTGGAGACTTGCACTAAAGCCAACAAAGTCAATTGGGATACCCTGAGGAGGGAAGCTGCAGGTATTGGCCACTAGAGAAGTCTACCACAGATGTTTCCAGTGAGTATTTACAAAGTCAAATCAGTGGCAGGTAATAGAGAATTAGAAGCTGAAATTTGAAACCTTACACATCTCAAGGTTAAAAATATTTTAAAAGACTGTATTGAAGGAAGAAGGAAATGGGACTGACTAGGTGTTGAAAGTATTTAATACTGACTCTGAGTAATTATTACTCAACTCACAAAGATGAGTCAACTAGCCAGTATTTACAACAAGCCCCAAATGCATAACTTTTTAAAAAAACCCAAAAGCCTAAAGGCCAAATTCTGGAGAGACACAGATGACCCAACCCCCAACCCACAAGGGACCCCAGGACTAATTCAACCAGAATTCAAGCAAAAGCTTCAGCCACAGATGATCTCTATGTCCTAACTGGGATGTCTAATCACAGGGAGATCCAAACCCAAGGGCACAAGCAAAGATACGGATATAGAGGACAAATCCCATCCTCTGCTTACTTGGATCTTCATGGCTTGTTGTGGAGTCTGCCCTTTTATCACAGTTATTACTGCAAAGGTTCAAAGCCAGTGGAAGATATTTGAGGAGGCCCAACTCTTTCCCTGTATGATTGATATGGTCCAGTGGATCTGTCACTCTTTTGAATATAGCAACCCATCCAGATGACCTGGCTTTCATCTCTAATCCCGAGGAAGCCCCGACTGCCTCTGAATCTAGAGAATTCCTCTTCCAGGGAGCTCCCACCAAATGACAGGACCAAAGTTCGTTTTATGAGGAACTCCCATAATATCCCAGAGGCCATGCTGGGAATAGACATGACAGCTCTTCCTTCATGACGGAGACACTCTGTGACATGGGGGTTCCCTGTGATCTCATATCTGGACAGTTATGGTGCAAGCTCCTCTAAAAAACTCATGTTCATCTTGCAAAAGAGCCCAATCTCAATGGCCCAGATGACTTTAGGGGATCTCAAAGCCCCCTCTGCCCCAGACAATATCACTGACTTGTGGGCCTGACAAATTCCCTGAGCATTACCCTAGAACTGAATGGCTGCTGGAGCTTCTCACCTCCTGGGGATAATTGCGTAATCATGACTCTTGTAGTCCATAAGGACAAAGGCAGTATCTAGACATTCTTTTCTTTGTCAAACGCCAGAGCCCAAGTCCTAGTAATGCCAGGTAACCCTTCTAAATTACCCAAAGAATCTCCTACAGCCTACGAGTCAGAGCTGGTAAAACCACAAAGGGAGTACAAAGAAAGCTGGGTATGGCTTTCCAAAACAGTTGCCAGTGGTGGTGGCCTCCTTGTCTCTCTTTTTCCCTATTATAGGTTTCTATGCATTTACTTCATGACATGCCTGGTAGAATAAACCCAAATTCCTGGATTTATTCATTAAAAGCTGCCAGGCAGAACCTGGCCAATTTCCTCTTCCAGGAGAAAAACTAAATACACCACACTATTGACTGAGTACACAGGACCTTAGGTCTGTCATTAGAGATATGCTTGAATTGGGGTCACTAGCCACCCTACCATCTCATATTTTAATAGCTGCCTGGTCTGGTCAGTGTGAAAACTGGCCACAAAAGAAGGGGGATTAATAATTGACTATTGGGGGGTGCCTGGGTGGCTCAGTCAGTTAAGTATTCCACTCTTGATTTCGGCTCAGGTCATGATCTCACGGTTTGTGAGACTGAGCCCCACACTGGTCTCTGTGCTGACAGTGTGGAGCCTGCTTATGATTCTCTTTCTCCCTCTATCTCTGTCCCTACCCTGTTCAGCTCTCCCTCACCTCTTTCAAAATAAGTAAACTTAAGAAAATGAAACACTTAAAAAAACACAATTGACTATCAAAACTTAAATGCACAGATTTCTGTCATTAAGAGTTCCCTTTCCCAATATTATAGATAAGTAGATGACATCTAAAAGCTTGAAGTCCTTACTTTTCTGTCCTAGATGTAGCCAACATATTTCACTTGGTCCTGGTAATGGAAGAGTCACAGCTTCAATTTGCGTTCTGTTTCAAGGGCATCTTGAACCTTTACTTGGCCACCCATGGGTTATTTAAGCATTTAAGCACCCTGCTGTTGCATATAACCTATGCAGACAAACTTAAATTCACTCAGAGTAACCCGTTGTTGTCTGTGGTATTATATAAGTGGCATTTTCCCTTTTGAACCTTTTGAGGATGCCATCCACGAGACTTACATCTAGTAATGGGCCATTAGCTTATATCAGATCCAAGGACCAGCCACTTCTTTCAAGTTTCTTGGCATAATGTGGCAGTTGAGGACTGTGAAATTTCTCACTATAAAACAGCAACTTCTTAAAATTAAGCCTCCTGTTTCATTAGAGCAGACAAAGCACATATTAGCTGTCTTACCTTTTGGGGGCAACACATTCTACACTCACCATTTCACTAAAACCTATGTGTGCTGTTAGATGCAATCCAGCTTCTTTCCATTTAGGAGAACTTCACCAAACTGTCTTGCATCTGGCCCAGCAAGCCATATAGCAGGCCCTGTCCTTAGTCTCTCTGGGCTCAGCCTTCTGAGTTGAATCAGTGGAGACATCTGATTAGGCCTTGTGGAGTCTTGGGACTAAGCACAGCTTTATCTGGCTGTCCATGGGGCCTGGACCAAAGATCTGGCCAAGACAGCAGTCTAGCACATGCCACTTGAGCACCAAATTTTGGCAGTCCACTGGGCCCTTTTAGAGAAAAAGGCATTCATAGCCCAAGGTGATTTGCAACAAGTCCTCATCCTTAATTGGGTTAGCCATTCAACCCAGCAAAGGCTCAGCATAGCCCTGAGGCCTTTTTGTTACATGAAAATCGTACCTTTAAAAAGGGCTCAATCTGATGTCAAGGGCCTTTCTAGAGTACAGGAGGATGTGGCTCCCTCAAGCTCAGCCTCGTGCCTACTGTTAATGGAGGTACAGCTGGTGGCACCCCCACTGTTGGCCTGTCTAGCAGTTTGAGAAGCTCCTTGGGACCAGGTGTCTGGCATGGAAAGGGAGTCAGTGTTCTTCCTGTACAACAGTGCTGCCGTCGTACACAGTGCCACCCACCAGCAGGCTGCAGTGGTCATCCTGCTACCCCATATCCCTAGTCAAGGAGGGCGCTCCTGGCTTGGCCCAGATAGCAGGGTTGGTGGCAGTGTGCTTGACTCCACAATAGGCCACAAAGTGAGACTCCCAAGAGCCTATATTTTTACCGATTCCTGGGATGTTAGCCCTGGGCTCTTAGTCTGGTCTGGATAATGACAAAAGGATAATTCAATGTCTCCAGGTGCCTCCATTTAGAGAGGGACAACCAAGTCACGTATGCCACTTATAGTCACTCATGTCTGTGCACACATGGCAACAAACACCAGAAGCACATTCTAATAACATTGCAGACTCCTTGTTTCAAAATTCGAACAACATTCTAGACATAACCTCCATATAACTATCCTTCCAGAAATACCATGCCCACTAGGAGAGTGGGCCCCTATTACATCGGGCCACAGGGGAGCAATAGCACTCACTGGGGAAACAGGTGTGGAATCATTTTCACCCTTGCTCTATCTAAACTGGTGGTAGATAATTGCCTCTTGTCCCCAGACAAAACTCTGGTAGGTTCCCAGGTCAGTGTGACAACTTGTGATGGCAAATTAGTTGTATCAGACTGCTGCTGCCCTCTGCAGGAGCTAGTGGGTATGTAAACACCATCAACAATAGCTTCTCGGGATGCCTATGGGCTGTTCTCTAGAAACACTGCTTCCTATTGTGCAACATCCTTCCTAACCAGATATGTGCGTGTCCCCTTACACCCACAAGACATTACAGATTCAGATCAAGGAACATGGAACTGCTTCCACCTCCCAAGCAGTTCAGTAATGGACTCTGGAACATGGAATCTTGTAGAATCTCCACCTAGCTCACTAGCTCACTGGCCCCAAGCAGGGGGACTTATAAAGAGGTACAATGGCTTTCAGACACAAGCTCCTCAATTTTAAACACTAGGGGACCCCCAAATGCACAGAAATTTTACTCGTGGCTCTAATACTGCTTGATTCCTGGCTCTTAGCTCTCCATAACCCCATACCAACTACATGTCTTCTTTAAAAAACCCTTTCTATTATTGACAGGGACCCTTGTCTCCTCTGACCTCAAGGAGGATGTCATTCACTTCTGTTCACTAGATGAATGCTGCCCTCACCATTGTGATCTTTCCATTGTCTCACTGTCTTTCACATGCTGGCAACCTGATCAGGGGTGGATTGTGCAATATGACCCTCTCTAATAGCCCAATAGAACAAACCCTACCAAATTGCTAAGAGGTCATGATTATACAAATTTCATTGGCCCAGATCATGGTCCCCTAACAACCACAAAGCGAAGTACACTGGCTTTGCTCACTATTCTGGTTTTAGGGCTGGATAATTAAATCAAATTCATAAATAAGTTTTGCAAGTTTTATCATGCCATAAAATTATGATTCCAGGGTCAACTAGTGGGACTGTGGATCTCAGAGAGAAGAAAAAGGTATTCTGTCTAGTGGATGCCAGTCACATTAGGAAATAAAGTCCCCAAAGGAACCACAGAATCCAATGGTGGCTTTCAGTGGATGCAGCCCAGGTCTCTACCCACTCCAGATTAAGAGGTAAATGACTCCTTGCTCCTAAGCAAAGAACCTCCCCTTCTTGTAGCTATCCAGATTGATTTCCCTGAAGGACACCCCAGAAGCTAGCCAAATGCATATTCTCTTTCCTTTATTGTGGCTACCTTGGATAATAGGGTTGTTAGTAGATCCCTCCAGCCTAACTCTATCTTGGAGGGTGGCCTGCATAATTGGTTCCTTAAGGCCTCAGGCACCATCGCCTTCTCCTCCTCCCACCTTAGAAGTTAAGATGTAAGACCACCAACATCAGATTTCCCCCACCAACGTTCCAGGTAAAAATTAATCATGGGGAACAAATTGTCTATGTGGACTCATGTAAAATGTGTTCAGTGTTTAAGCTAATTTAAGTTTGTTGGTTTGAGATAGACAATGTTTATCAACATTAAGAAAAACAACTTTAATTCTATCTCTTTGCTAAAGGTTGACTAAGCTCATGTTCTCTGTTCCCATTTGCTAACAAAAGGAAGACAAAGTGATGGCTAATTTTGTCTGTTTCATAGTTTTCATGGGTAATTGTTAAGATAGCTTTCAAAGACCTTGGTAACCTAAAACATTCAGGTTTTGCTTGCATGATAAATTGTGATTAAATACATTGGATATCTAACAAGATAAGAGACTAAATCACTAATAACTAGATGTAGGTCTGTGATTTTGACTTGTTGCAGAAAACAAAAAAACAACAGGAATTTGGAACTGTTGAAAACATGCTTTGCTTAATGGATTCATAAGTTTGCCATCTCAAAAAAAAAATATGATGTAACATAGAGTTCACAATTGGTTACTACTTAGTTTCCACTGGAGACTAAGGTTTCTAAAAGTAAAATTCTGCTACATGTAGTTAAAACTGATAAAAAGAAAAAAAAAAAGAAAAGCAACTCTGTATGTCAAAAAGGAGATATGAAAGAAAGACATAAGAAATGGAAATATATTTTTGTTGAAGGCAAAAGAAAGTAATTTTGTCCTAAATGAGACTGGTTGTTTGGAGAAAAATGGCTTGGGACAAAATCTAAATGTAAGGAAAAGTGGTAGAAGGTTTTTGAAGAAAAATCTTCAAAAAAAATTTCTTTATGTGTGGTCAGGACAGACTAGATTTAAAATAAATGGATTTTAAAATTACACAGGGTTAAGATTAAAATTCCTGCTTCTTTGACCCAAAGGCTGGGAAAATGATGGCAATATTCTTGGTCCAAGCCTCCAAATCCTCCACATTTGTGTTGTTCCTGTTTAGCAGAGGAATGGATCTCTATGCCATATGAGGCATATATATAAAGGACTTTTACTAAGACACATGGGAGCCATTTTACTAACCTTAGCTCATTGTAGGACACAAATGGATATCTCCATGGCTGAAACATAACTATGTGAGCATTGCTGAAAAAGGTAGGGGGATAGACCTTAACTTTGGCTCCTAATCTCCCTCCCTCATTTGCCAGTGATCAGTATGTAACTTACTGCTGAGCCAAAATAAAATCAGTGCATCCCACAACAACCAGGAAAGTATTTCTTGGTCACAGTCCTTACCCTCAATGATCTACAGGTGGGAAACGGAGGGGTGTAAAGAAAAAAAAAAACCTTTACATTACAAAGTTTAAGGCAGATAAAAGGAGATCTAGGTAAGGTTTCTGACTGGATAAATATATAAAAGCTTTTCAGAATATTATAACATATGTTTTTGAGTTGACCCGGAAAAATATAATGCTTTTGTTAAAGCAGATTCTTAATGAGACAGATATTTTGGGGAGAAAAAATTAAGGAAATCTGAGATTTAGCCCTTAAATTATGCTAAATTAGCCACTATTTTACAAACACAAAATGGAAGCCCAATGGTCCTCCTAGAAAGGTTGAGGGAGGCTCTCATGAAATATATGCCTATCCCCTCCCGCCTCCCAACTCCCTTAAATCTGAGATAATTTTAAGGCTCAAATTTGTCACTCAATCCTCCCTAGGTATTCAGAGAACATGCACAGATTGGCTGTTGGCCTTGCAGGGACCTGGAGTAGCTCTTATGAGCTGCCAATTGGGTATATTACAAACAAAACAGAAAAGGAAGCTTAAAAACAATCTGCGGCCTTAGTTGTGGCCTTACATACTATGTCAGACCAGACTTCCCGAGGTCCTGGCACCAAGTGCCATTTATACGTCCATTCAGAGCACTAAAATGAGAATGTCCTCAGAGGGGACAACCAAGATGAAAACCCCATAAACCATGCTCCTTGTGTGGAAACAATCACGGGAGATCTGAATGCCCTTGGGAACCTCTATCTGTCAGGGCTCAGATTACCAATGTCCTTGGACAGGACTAACCAGGGCCTGGGGCTCTTCACAATGGCTCCCCTAGACAACTGTCTATCAGAAGCCCAGAGCCTCGGGTAACACTAAATATAGAAGGAAAACTGGTTGATTTCCTTCTTAACACTAGAACTACCTTTTTCTGGCCTCCCTTCCACTCCAGGCCAACTGTCCAAATGCAGCACGACAATTAGAGGCATCTCTGGAAAACTTCTAACTAAATTATTCTCTCAGCCCCTGGGATATTTATGGGGAAACCTAATTTTTTTAATCCTTCTTTCCTAATAATGCCAGAGAGCCTTACTCCATTGTTAGAAAGGGACGGGACACTGTAAGTAAATTAGAGACTATGGTGTTACTAACTCCAGGACAGAGAAATAATTACGTGAGTTTTGGAAATAACTGGATATTGTAGGCTGTCGATACCAGGGTTCAGGAAAATAATTTTCTGCTATATCAATTATTAAAGGAGACTCAATCCCACATACTCTCCCCTCCCCACTCCCAATAAACTGGGTTCTGACTCCTAAACACTGTCCCCAGCCCTTGGAATGGCTATAAACAGAGCAGGACAATTACTATTACCAAGCTCACAGAGCTAAAAGGTCATTACAGGATCACGCCTTTCATTCAGGACGGGACAAAACTTATCAAATGGCCCAAAGGAAGTTTACTGGAAAAAGATTTGTCAAGGACAGTTCTGCAAGTAATATCAGCCTGTGAAGTACGTCTTAGAAACAATCCTTTCAACCACAAACTTGCTCTCCCAGACAATCAAGGAACTTGAGACTATCCAGAAAGACTAATAATTAGGTTTCACTCATGTGCCAACATCAAAAAAAATTCCACCATCTATTTGTATGGGTTAATACTTTTACTAATTGGGTAAAGGCCTTCCCCTACAAGCCAGAAAAGGCAAAAAAGTATTAAAATCTTGTTTTATAAAATAATACCCAGATTTGGCTTACCTAAAAATTTGCAAATTAATATGATCTTGGGGTTCATGGGTTCGAGCCCCGTGTCGGGGTTTGTTCTGACTGCCAGCTAAGAGCCTGGAGCCTGTTTCAAATTCTGTATTTCCCTCTCTCTTTGACCCTCCCTAGTTCACGCCGTCACACACACACACTCTCTCTCTGTCTCTCTCTCTCATAAATAAATAAAACTTTTTTTAAATTAAAAAAATAATTCTAAATGGTACCTTGACTCTGTATCTAGCAAAACTCCTGGCTTTTGTAAAAGTTTTACACATCAAAATAAAGCAGACTGTCTGCTTAAACTCAGCAAAACTCTAAATAACAATTCACAATAACAACTCTAAATAACAACTGCTGAAAAAAAATTTTTGTTTACTTAAGTTAGGGCCAAACTTTTGGAAATAGAGCCACCATGAATTACTTACGGCTTTTGCTTCTCCATCACTTGGGTTATGAGAGATTCCCTGACATATGTTATTTACAAAATCAGGGTCTCTCCTAGATGATTTGACAGGTTTGGAAACTGTAAACATTAAGATGCCATCTTGTTGGTCAATATAATCTTTACTTTGTGTTTTTCTCTTTGTGTCTACTAATGTTTATGCTGCCTCATGCCTGCCAGCCTTCCTGTAAAACCATACTGTGGGTCACTCCACTAACCTTTGGGTAGACTCTAACTGCTGTACCCCTACACTGTCCCTTATCAGCTTGAGGATGCCAGAATGGTCATTGTCCCTGTTTCCTAACAGCAGTTACAGGCCCTATTCAGGGGAGGGATAAATAGGGAAAGGGTTAACATAAGGCAGGGAGAGATAAGGGACCTTCAGGGAGGCAGACTACAGCTTCAAGTGGGAGGTTAAAGAAACAGATGGAGTTCTCCCTTTATAAAATCCTTTACGACTGCCCTCC
Organism: Crocuta crocuta; assembly: GCF_008692635.1. Classification (NCBI taxonomy): domain Eukaryota; kingdom Metazoa; phylum Chordata; class Mammalia; order Carnivora; family Hyaenidae; genus Crocuta; species Crocuta crocuta. The sequence goes on along the minus strand of NW_027530295.1, from coordinate 7,955 downwards.
CCCCCTCCACTATCAAGGGGATAAGAGGGGAATCTAAATGAGATAGACACTGTAACCCTAAAACAACAAATGCAGGCCCTTGGCTTACTCTAACCACCTTTCACCACAGGGTCAGAGAACGATTACCTGTAAATCTGACCACAGATGCTCACCCCTTTAAGCCAGGAGATGCGATATGTAGAAAGGAGTAAAGTGTCCAACCCCTAAAACCCCTTTGGAGGGGCCCGTTCACTGTCATTGTGTCCACCCTTATTGCAGTAAAGGTAGCCAATGTGGGTCCCTGGATTCATTACAGCAGAGTGAACCCGGCATCTCAAACTGGGAAGGCATTCCTGATCCATCAACGCTGTGCAATCTGACCATATGGAAAGAGCCATCTGCAATTCCAGAGGCTCCAGGAGACTGCAGCCCTGCTTTAGTCACTTCAGAAGCCAACTAATCTATGCACAGCAGAGGCTTAAGGAATCAACAGTCCGGTGAAACAAAAGACTGTCCTAATTTTTATGTTTCCTTACTGTGATGCACTGTCACGCCTTGTTTCTCACTACTACTGTGATTCTTCTTCTAACTCTTTGCCACAGGATTGGCCGAGGCCACCCTGGCCAGCTGGAAATTGGTGAGAGGTTTCTGTTAACAGTCACCGTCCTTTTGTGGATAGGATACCTTGTTGGTACCAACATGGGAAAACAATGGCCATAAGAGACTGGAAAATGAGATCCCCACAAATCTTATATTAAAACAATACCCCAATCCTACTACCTGGGTTTGGCTTCTCAAAAGCTCAATTATTGGGAAAAACTGTCTTGCCTAGTGGGGGAAAAATTTCACCGTCCTCTCTGTTAAAAACTTAACATGCTTAGGTCAAAGATTTTAAAACTCAACTGCCCAGAAAATCTAATGGTGGGGGACCCCAGATCACCTTAAGCCTGAGCCCCACCTCTTGTCTAACTTCTCTCATCTCCGAGAGGCCTGAGACAATGTCAACAGAGCCATCAAATGGCGGGTCCCAGGTGGGCTGTACTAGATATGTGGAAGGACAGCCTAGTTTCTACTTCCCTCAGTCTGGTCAGGGTCATTGTGCTGGAAACTGTTCGTCCCTCTTTCTTCCTGATCCCACTTGCCAGAGAAAAACATTTGGGAGTGTTGCAGATNTACCAACATGGGAAAACAATGGCCATAAGAGACTGGAAAATGAGATCCCCACAAATCTTATATTAAAACAATACCCCAATCCTACTACCTGGGTTTGGCTTCTCAAAAGCTCAATTATTGGGAAAAACTGTCTTGCCTAGTGGGGGAAAAATTTCACCGTCCTCTCTGTTAAAAACTTAACATGCTTAGGTCAAAGATTTTAAAACTCAACTGCCCAGAAAATCTAATGGTGGGGGACCCCAGATCACCTTAAGCCTGAGCCCCACCTCTTGTCTAACTTCTCTCATCTCCGAGAGGCCTGAGACAATGTCAACAGAGCCATCAAATGGCGGGTCCCAGGTGGGCTGTACTAGATATGTGGAAGGACAGCCTAGTTTCTACTTCCCTCAGTCTGGTCAGGGTCATTGTGCTGGAAACTGTTCGTCCCTCTTTCTTCCTGATCCCACTTGCCAGAGAAAAACATTTGGGAGTGTTGCAGATGAAATGACACAAAGGACAAGACACACACAAAAGACAGACACAGACACAACTCCGGCCGGAGGAACAATTCTACGCAAGCCCCTCTTGCGGTTTATTTTATACCCCGGTAACTGGATACAGACTGAAATCTACAAGATGTATTCCTTTACCAATTACGGGCAAGTAGCCAAACACATTTCAAGGACAGGGGGGAGCAAATGGAGGAAGCGACCACAACATGTTTACTAAGAGGCCTGCCCACAATTCCAGCCTTCTCCTTACTTCTAAGGAGGGCATGTTCCCTCGTTTGCAAGCGGACCATTAAACTTGGATATTGTGTACAGGCCTCCTGGCAGAGCACCCTGTTTGCAGGCATGCTTTGCCCAGGCAGGGAGCCCCGTGTGCAGGCACATCCCTGCGTCCCTAACTACGCTTTCTTGTGGTCACTGTCAGGCTCCCACAGGGAGTCCAAGTGTATTGGGACAGGGAGACTCAAAAAAACAGGGTGCCTTATAAATTAACAATTAAAAAGACAATCAATGGCCTCCCAAGCCTATAATCCAATACTTTGGCCCTGCCACTTAGACAAATGATGGGTATTGGGGCTACTACATTCTCATTTACATCCAAAGCCGCATAATTAGACTACAAGGAATCGTAAAATTCATAACCAGTGAAACTGCCAGAGCTCTTAACTTACTAGCCAAGCAACAAACTTAAATGTACAATGCCATCTATCAAAATTGCTTGGCCTCAAGTTACATGCTTGGTTCTGAGAGAGGTGTTTGTGAAAAATTTAACCTGAGAAACTACAGCCTGCTGATAGATGATGAGGAAAAAGTCATAGAGGAGATCACAATCAAATACAAAAGGTTACTCATGTCCCAGTCCAGACCTGGAGCGGTTGAAAACCCGGGGAGTTATTTGGAGGATGGTTTTCAACTCTCGGGGGATTCAAAAGCCTCATGGAAATCATCCTCCTAATTTTCGGAAGGTGCTTAATCCTGAGCAATTTACCAGGGTGAGAGGAAAATAAAATTACAAGAATTGATAGTAAGAATTTCACATTATTTAATACTAGAACTAAAACTTAAAAAGAGTGAAGGGACGCGTGGAAGAACTATATGTAAACCTTAGCGGCTCTAACAAAATAGAAAGAATGCAGCTTGAAATTTAGAGTAAGATTATTGGTGATTATAAAAGTAATGAGGGGAATACAAAAATTCCTTTGAAACTGGCAGATCAGGCAGTGAAAGGTTAAGTAAGAGAAAAGAGGATTAAGTACTTATAAAAGGTGATGATAATAATACACAGCAACCAACCACTAGAAATATATTTAACAATTTCCTTAACAAAGACAGAAACTCAAAATAAAAAAGAAACAAAAACTCCCACACAAAGCCATCCAAATTGGTGAGGAAGAAGTAAAACTTTCCCTATTTGCAGATAACATGATACTGTATATAGGAAACCCTAAAAACTCCACCAAGAAACGATTAGAACTGATGAATAAATTCAACTGAGTCACAGGATACAAAACCAATGAACAGAAATCTATTGCATTTCTATACACTAATAAATAAGCAATAGAAAGAGAAATTAAGAAAGCAATCCCATTATAATTGCACCAAAAATAATAAAACACCTAGGAACGCACTTATCTAAGGACGTGAAAGATCTGTACTCTGAAAACTATAAAACATTGATGACATAAATTGAAGATGACACACAAAAAATGGAAAGACATTCCATGCTTATGTATTGGAAGAACAAATATTATTTAAATGTTCATACTACCAAAATAATGTACACATTTAATGCAATCCTTATCAAAATACCAACATCACTTATTCTCAGAAACTGAACACATAATCCTAAAATTTGTATAAAACCACAAAAGACCCCAAATAGTCAAAAACAATCTTGAAAAAGAAAAACAAAGCTGGAGTATCACAATTCCTGATTTCAAGTTATACTACCAAGCTGTAGTAATCAAAACAGTATGGTATCGACACAAACATAGGCACATAGATCAATAGACCATGATAGAAAGCCCAGAAGCAACCCAAAATTATGTGGTCAATTAGTCTTCAACAAGGCAGGAAAGAATATCCAACGGGAAAAAGACTGCCTCTTCAACAAGTAGTGTGGGAGATTTGGACAGCTACATGAAGAAGAATGAAGCTGGATCACTTTCTTACATCATACACAAAAATCAATTCAAACTGGATGAAAAGGGCACCTAGGTGACTCAATCAGTTGAGCATCTGACTTCAGCTCAGGTTATGATCTTGCATTTTGTGAGTTCAAGCTCCACACTGGGCTCCCTCCTGTCAGATCCTTCAGATCCTCTGTTTTCCTCTCTCTCTGCCTCTCCCCTGCTTGTGCTGTCCTTCTCAAAAATAACTAAACCTTAGAAAAGTGGATGAAAGGCCTAAATGTGAGACCTGAAACCATAAGCATCCTAGAAGAGAGCACAGGCAGTAATTTCTCCGAGATTGGCCATAGCAATATTTTTCTAGATATGACTCCTGAGGCAAAGGAAATAAAAGCAAAAATAAACTACTGAGACCACCTCAAAGTAAATCATCTTCTCAGCAAAGGAAACACTCAGTAATACTAAAAAGACACCTAACTATATGGGAGAAGATATTTCCAAGTGATATATCTGATAAAGAGTTAGTATCTAAAATATATAAAGAACATATATAACTTAATACCACAAAAAACAAATAATCCAATTAAAATAGGCAGAAGACATGAAGAGACATTTCTCCAAAGAAGACAATTCAGATGGCCAACAGACACGTGAAAAGATGCTCAACATCACTCATCATCAGGGAAATGCAAATCAAAACTACAATGAGGGGTACGTGGGTGGCTCAGTAAGTTGAGTATTGGACTTTGGCTCAGGTTGTGATCTTGTAGAGTCCTTCATTGGAGTCTGCACTGACAGCTCAGAGCCTGGAGCCTGCTTCAGATTCTCTCTCTCTCTCTGTCCCTCCCTCACCTGTGCTCTCTCTCTCTCTCTCCCTCCCTCATTTGTGCTCTCTCTCTTTTTCTCTGTCTCAAAAATAAATAAATAAACTTAAAAAGACATATGTATATATTTAAAAAACTACAATGAGATATTACCTTGCACCTGTCAGAATAGCTAAAATAAAAATCATAAGTAATAACAAGTTGGTGAGGATCTGGTGAAATAGGAACTCTCTTGCACTGTTGGTGGGAATACAAACTGGTACAACCACTGTAGAAAACACTATGGAGCTTCCTCTTAATTTTAAAAACAGAACTACCCTACAGTCTAGTAATCACAATACTGGGCATTTACATTTACCCACAGAATATAATATATGTGTGTATACATATATATATATAAAACTGAGCCATAAAAAAGAATAAATCTTACATTTGTAATGAAGTAATGACATGGACAGAGCCAGAGATTATTATGCTAAGTGAAACAAGTAAGTCGGAAAAGACAAATACCATATAGCCCCATTTATACACGGAACTTAAGAAACAAAACAGATGAACAGAAGAAAAATGAAAAACAGAGAGACAAATCAAGAAACAGACTCTTAACTATTGAAAACAAATAGATCGATACCAGAGGGGAGCTGGATGAGGAGATGGGTCAACTAGGTGAAAGGGATTAGAAATACACTTATTGTGATGAGCACTGAGTAACATATAGAATTGTTGAATCACTATATTGTATATCTGAGACTAATATAACACTGTATGTTAACTATATTGGAATTAAAATAAAAAACTTAAAGAAACATAAGAACTCCCACAAATTAAAAAAATAGTTAAACAAAAAGGATATAACAAATAGGAAAAGAAACAGTAAACATTTCTTACTGCACATGATAATATTGTCACCAGCTAGACCTCAAGACCTGACCTTTACGAACCACCTGCTTGTACCCATCAGCATGTGTCCCACATTTTTCCTCAAGCTCTTCTTTTCAGCTTATCTCTTAACTCTGCCAAAAGACCCAATGGTCATAGCATCCTGTGATGGAAACCGAAACTATCCTTCAAGCAATAATGACTGCCCTGATGATGAGCTCCAAGTGGCCCAGACCATCCATACCAGTTTGAGGTCAACCCCCAACTCACATCTGCACAGACGGACCATGGAGTGACCTGTGGGGTGACCAACAGTGACCTTTACTTCATTATAATGTTAAAACCTCCACCCGAGGAGGAGCACAGGCCTCATTAACGTAACATGCAATGTGTGTATAGGCATGTTTCCTTAAGGCACATGCATGACCTTATGCCTCCCCCTTTACATACATGACAAAACTCCCCTTTCTGAATATTTATCCTAACCCTAAATAAAATGAACCCATTTACCCTTGTTCTGACAGTCATGGCTTTGGAAATTATTCCCCATGATCTCCTTATCGCTACAAATAAAGTTTCCTTTGTGTGACAGCTCTACCTGGTGTAGTTTCTATCTGTGACTCCCTAAGGAGTAAATTCATGTTAGTTCAGTTACAATATGACATAATTGTGAACAAACATATCAGCCATATCAATAAATGTGAGTGGGACCGAATCATCTATTAAAAATAAATGATTCAAGGGGTCCCTGGCTGGCTCAGTTGAAAGACCATGTGACTCTTGATCTCAGGGTTGTGAGTTCAAGCCCTATTTTGGATGTAGAGATTACTTAAATGAATAAAAATAGGTTCAAATTGGCTCATAAGAGAAAACTCGAGGCACTCGCACCCATACCTCGCACGGAAAAGATCTGAAGCCATTGGAAACCTTACAAAACCTGAGATATTGGGAGAAAAAGGACGCAGAATCCACTGAGAAAACCTGCTAACGTGAGTGCGAACTGGGGAAGATAAAATCGGGCCGGGATCGGAGACTCCAGGGTCTGTGGCGATACCCCTCTGCGGGGAGTGAAGGGAAAAAGAGAGAGTCTGAAACAGAAAAACCACCGCTCGGGGGAAAAACCTCCGCTCGGGGCATAGAAACACCCTGCGCACCAAATAAGTGCATGTCAGGTTCCCTCGCGCCAACTGTTCCCAGAGGGGCTGAGCTCACAGACTGCTCCTTTGTGCTGGCTCCTGGCTGGCTGGACTTCTAGAGTAGCGGCGCACCTGCCGCCATTGTCCTCCTGGCGGGCTTAGGCCCCTGGAAGAGCCACGCGTGGACACCGGGCGTCCGCGCTCCTGGCTGGCTGGGGCTCTGGAGGGAAGGCAAAGAGCTAAAAACTGGGAGATTTGCCTGTGAGTTCGTCTTTCTGGTGACGAGCATAGAGGGACTGGTTTTCCTCACTCCAGTGGGCTCGGCCCACCCGGTAAGCAAGCCCCTGCCCATGCTTGTAGCCTGACCCAGAGAAGGAAGCAGCAATTCTGACTCCACCCCCAGAGCTCAGCAGGAGGCCTGGAATTGCCCCGAGGGGATTGCCTGGGAAGTTGTGTCTAAGGCAATTTCAGCGGGACGCGTGGACTGGGATTTGGAGACTGGGACCGGACTGGGTTGAAGAGTGCAACCAACTTTGCCTGTGCCCCCGGTACTGGGAGTTTACATGCCTAAAAAATCGAAGTGCAGCGCTTCGTTCAGGAAGGGACTGGAGACCAACCACTCTCCTCCTCACAACCGTCAAGGCAGAACTCCTGCCTGAGGCATTGGATCACGCCACACACATCCCTGCTTGAAGGCTGCCGTCCTCTCTCTCTTTTTTTTCTCTTTTCTTTCTTTTTTTCCCCAGAACACTGACCAGATTAATTCCAGTCACCGGCTTGCTTAAACAATCACAACGAGTCCATTCTGTAGATATAAACTCTACACCTACCGACATTTTCATCTCTTTCTCTCAGGAGTAATTAGACTATATAGTTTCTCTGGATTATACCAGCATCCTTCTTTCACCTATCCAACCATATTCTACCCTTTACTTCTTTGAAAAAAGCTTCTTATCCCTTCTGCCTGTTCATTCTATTTCCAATTTTGCCTCATCCCCGCCCTGTCTTCTCTCTCTTTCTCTATGCTCTTCAACCAGCACTGCATATACACGGCTATTTAACTGTAGCTGGGAAATCTGGGTAAATGCTTTAAACCATTCTTTGTCCATAGGTTTTCTTCTTTTTTCCTTTTCTTTTCTCCTTTTTGACCCTTTTATGTATTTCATACTCTCTATTATTTGCCCTCCCTCCTCCGTCTTTTCTCTTAACTTTTTCATTTTCTCTCTCGGTTTGCATATTAGTTGAATTACTCTATGCGTTTCTGTGCCCCTGCATCCTGTGTGTTTGTCTGTCTGTTTTCTATTCCAGGGCTACGTCAAGAAACAAGCCAGAGTACACAAGGTGGAG
>NW_027530294.1:0-940 GCF_008692635.1 Crocuta crocuta | reverse complement strand
GGAGTCCTGCTGTGGGGGTTGTGGGGAGAAAAGTGGCGGTGCCCCAGTGCCAGTTGCGACGCAACTCACTCTTTTGGGTGCCATCTTCCTGTGGCGGGGGCTTAGCCAAGGGGGGCTGTGCTCTATATCCCAAGCCAGGCGTTTTTTCCAAATCTCAGTCCGTGTGCCCCATGGAAATTGCCTGAAATAGAAACTCACAGGCGAGTCCCTCAGAGCAGTTTCCACCCCCTGCCTTCCCCCTGGGGATGGAGCTGGAACCCCCTGCTCCTGTCCCCTCCACGGTGAGCTGGTGAGCAAGGAGTTCTTCAGTTCGAGAGAAGAGAAAAGAAATTTTACATACCAACTACTTTTGTGAAGTGAGTGTAACCTTGAGCCCAATACTGAATAAAGAGAGTACATGAAATAAAATGTATAGGCTAATGTCACTCATAAGGACATATAAAAATCCTAAACAAATTACTAAGAGGTAGATTATTCGGAAAGATCATATTTCATTACTATTTTTTTGTTCTAGGAATGCAAGGGTGGTTTAGCCATAGGACCATAACTATGTAATTAACCACATTAACGGATTAACAGGAAAAAATTCTATAATCGTTTCAATAAATGCACTACAACTATTTAATGAAACTCAATGTATATTGAATATATAAGTACTTAGCAAACTAGAATTAGAATGGAACTACTTTACTTCACTTTAAACAATGGGAAAGGTGACGAATTTTCCAATTCCTATGAGGAATTTCACAAAGATGTCTATTATTACCTATTCTATTCAACATTGTCCTAGATGGGTCTGTCCAATGATGTAAAATGAGAAAAAAAGTATAATGTTTAAAATAGCAGAAATAAACTATTACTATTCAAAGACAATATGATGGTGTATACTGACATCAAAAATGATTCAGACATAAACTTTTATTTATTTATTTATTTATTT
>NW_027530293.1:0-497 GCF_008692635.1 Crocuta crocuta | reverse complement strand
AGATCCATTCATTCTGTTGCATCTATCAGTAATTTCTTCCTTTTTTAAAAAAAGTGTATTTATTTATCTATTTTGAGAGAAAGAGGGAGAGAGAAAATCACAAGCAGCCTCCACGCTGTTAGTGCAGAGCCTGACATAGGGCTCAAACTCATGAACCGTGAGATCATGGCCTGATCCAAAATCAAGAGTCAGACACTCAACCAACTGAGCCACCAAGGCACCCCCTCTTTGATTTAAATTGTATGGATTCATCACAGTTTGTTTATCCATTCAACAGTGGTTGTATATTTGGTTTCTTTCTGGGTTTTTTGTTTTTGCTAGTATGAATAAAACTGTTATAGATAAATGTGTACAAGTCTTTGTATGGACACGGGTTTTTCTTTCTCTTGGACCAACTTTTAAGAGCGAAATTTCTGAGAAATGTTAACTATGTGATAAGGGTGTGTGGACCGTTATAAGAACCTGCCAAACGGTATTGCAAAGAAGTTGTACCACTT
>NW_027530292.1:634-785 GCF_008692635.1 Crocuta crocuta | reverse complement strand
GTATCATGTCGTCTGTGAAAAGTGAAAGTTTGACTTCTTCTTTGATGATTTTGATGCCTTTGATTTCCTTTTATTGTCAGATGGCTGATGCTAGGACTTCCAGCACTATGTTAAACAGCAGTGGTGAGAGTGGACATCCCTGTCGTGTTCC
>NW_027530292.1:0-588 GCF_008692635.1 Crocuta crocuta | reverse complement strand
GATGTTAGCTGAAGGCTTCTCATAGATGGCTTTTATGATGTTTAAGTAAGTTCCTTCTATCCCAACTTTCTCGAGGGCCTTTATTACGAAGGGATGCTGTATTTTGTCAAATGCTTTTTCTGCATCTATTGACAGGATCATATGGTTTTTCTCTTTTCTTTTGTTGATGTGATGTATCCCATTGATTGATTTGCGAATACTGAACCAGCCCTATCACCCAGGAATGAATCCCATTTGATCTTGGTGCTGTTGGATTCGATTTGCAAGTATCTTGTTGAGGATTTTTGCATCTGTACTCATCAATGATATTGGCCTGTAGTTCTCTTTTTTTTGCTGGATCTCTGTCTGGCTTGGGAATCAGAGTGATGCTGGCTTCATAAAGTGAGTCCAGAAGTTTTCCTTCAATTTCTATTTTTTGGAATAGCTTGAGAAGAATGAGTATTCATTCTGTTTTAAATATCTGGTAGAATTCCCCAGGTAAGCCATCAGGTTCAGGGCTTTTATTTGTTGGGAGATTTTGGATAACTGATTTGATTTCCTCATTAGTTATGGGTCTGTTCAAATTTTCTATCTCTTCCCGTGTGAATT
>NW_027530291.1:623-744 GCF_008692635.1 Crocuta crocuta | reverse complement strand
CCTGAAGCCAGTTTACAAAAGCCTTGTTGGCAATTTCCAATATTCCATGGAATTTTTTCCAGTGAATCCTTCCAATTTTTGGAGCTTCCGTCTAATGTCATTTTGGGACTGCACGAAGGCA
>NW_027530291.1:0-195 GCF_008692635.1 Crocuta crocuta | reverse complement strand
GCCCTTCTGGGTCAAACCTTCCTTGGTCCCAATGTGGCAAGTCCCTTCCCTGGAGGACCTGTTGCAGGCTTCTGCCCATATCACATCCCTAGTGGCGGGAGTTTTGAGTCAGCATGCTTGATAGGGAAGGAGCATGGAGGGCACTTGACAACTAGAGAGAAGGCAGGAAAACAGCCCAGAGGCAGACAGTATGAA
>NW_027530290.1:0-567 GCF_008692635.1 Crocuta crocuta | reverse complement strand
TTAGTAGGGTATTCTTTAACCTCCATGTTTTTGGAGGTTTTCCAAGCTTATTCCTGTGATTGATTTCGAGTTTCAAAGAATTATGATCTGAAAGTGTGCATAGTATGATCTCAATTCTTTTATATTTATTGAGGGCTGCTTTATGTCCCAGTATGTGATCTATCTTGGAGAATGTGCCATGTGCACTTGAGAAGAAAGAGAATTTCATGGCTTCAAGATGTAGAGTTCTAAATATACCNCTATCTAGTCCAAAGTTTCATTCAAGTCCATTGTTTCTTTAGTGATTTTCTTCCTGGTTGACTATCCATTGCTGTAAGCGGAGTATTAAATCCCCTGCTATTAGCACATTCTTATCTAGAAGCTTGTTTCCGTTTGTGATTGTTTTAAATATTTAGGTGCTCCCATATTCAGTGCATAGACATTTATGATTGTTAGTTCTTCTTGATGGATAGACCCTGTAATTATTATGTAATGCCCTTCTTCATTTCTTGTTACTGTCTTTAATTTAAATTCCAGTTTGTCTACCCGACAGACTCCACCAGAAGCCTACTAGAACTGATTCAAGAA
>NW_027530289.1:0-1111 GCF_008692635.1 Crocuta crocuta | reverse complement strand
TTTCCTCTCATTTCATGTAGTTCCCTTTTACTCTATTAGTATTATATACATAATATAATATAATATAATATAAAATAATTAAATATATGTTTATATTTATATAATAATTAAATGTATATATATAATGTATATATATTTTTTTTTCATGAAGCCTGAGTTTCTACTTTAAAATTTTCATTTCATGTACAATAGTGCCAGGGCACCTGGGTGTCTCAGTCACTAAGCAGCTGATGTCAGCTCAGGTCACAGTCTCACTGTTCATGAGTTCCAGTCCCACATGAGATACATTCAAGCCACACTTCAGGTAAGGTTGAGCCTGGCTTCAGGTGAACACAAGCCCTGCTTCAGGTGAGCCCCACTTCTTTCTCCCTCTACTCCCTGCCCTGTGCCTCTTACTCACTTGCAAACCCCCCAAAGAAAATATTGCCAGATCCAAAACACAGAAGCATTTGCCCTGTGTTTACTTCTAAGAGTATTATAATCTTAAAATTCATATGAAACTGAAGAAACCTCAAAGAGCCAAAATAATTTTGAAAAAGAACAAAGCTGTAGTGAATTGTAATATCTAACTTTCCCTTTTCCTGCTGTAATTGGAGAAGATACTTTTAGTTTTCTTAAATCTATCAAAACGTAGGTTATGTCCTGACATATATCCATGTGGACTTGAGAAGAATATACAAGTTGTTGTTGGGTAGAAAGTTTAAAAATGTCTTTTAGATCAAGGTAGTTTGTTNGTCTTATTTAAGTCCTCTATTTCCTTATGTACTTACTGACTGATTTTTCAATCCATGGTTAGAAACAGCGTGTTGAACTCACCAAATACTATAAAACCATTCATTTTGTTTCTTTTTGCTCTGTATATTTTGATTTTGTGTCATTGAATAACAGAATACATTAGGTTTGCAAATCTTTATAACTGTTATATCTCCTAGCAGTAGTAAACCTTTCATTAATACATAATGTAACAGGATTCTTGCACAGAGTTGTGGCATTGAGGCCTTTTAATTTCCAGGAAGCAACTTTATTCATGGCAACACTGCTCAGTTGGGTTTATACGAAAAGAACAGAGCACTGAACATCATGTGGCACAGTGTTTTATACAGTTTCCATT
>NW_027530288.1:0-1198 GCF_008692635.1 Crocuta crocuta | reverse complement strand
TTTTTTTTTTTTCCATTGGATATTCTTTCCTGCTTTATTGAATACACTGAAAACTACGGAAAGCTTATGAAAGAAATCGAAAAAGACACAAATAAGTGGAAAAACATCCCATGCTCATGGTTTGGAAGAATAAATATTGTTAAAATGTCGATACTACCCAAAGCAATCTACACATTTAATGCAATCCTTATCAAAATAACGCCAGGATTCTTCACAGAGCTAGAACAATTTTAAAATTGTGAAACCAGAAAAGACCCCAAATAGACAAAGTAATGTTGAAAAAGAAAACCAAAGCTGGAGGCACCATGATTCCAAACTTCAAGCTGTATTACAAGTCTGTAATCATCAAGACATCATGGTAATGGCACAAAAACAGATATACAGATCAATGGAGTAGAATAGAGAATCCATAAATGGACCCACAAATGCATGGCCAATTAATTCTCAACAAAACAGAAAAGGATATCCAATAGAGAAAAGAGTGTGTCTTCAGCAAATGACTGGATTTCCAGTACTATATTCTGTAAGAGTAGTGAGGGTAGGCATCCTTATCTTGTTTCTGATCTTAGAGGAAAATCTTTCAACCTTTTGCCATTGAATATGTTAGCCACAAGTTTGTCATATATGGCCTGTATTATGTTGAGATACATTCCATCTACAACTAACTTGGTGAGAGTGTTTACCATAAAAATATATTGTGTTTTGTCAAATGCTTTACTGCATCTATTGAGAAAACTGTATGTCTTTTTATTCTACTCTTCTAATGAGATATATTGCATTTACTGATTTTTGTATGTTGGTTTGTCCCTTATCCCTACTATGTCCCTTGTGATCATGGAATATAAAACTTTTAATGTGTTATTGAATGTGGTTTACTAATATTTTGCTAAAACAATTTTCATCTATATTTATCAGAGGTAATTGGTTTATAGTTTTCCTTCTTTTTTTCTTTGTAATGTTTATCTGTTTTATATAAGGGTAATGCTAATCTTGTGAAACGAGTTTGGGAGTGTTCTTCCTCTTCAATTTGTTTGAAGAGTTTGAGAAGGCTTGGTGCTAGTTGTTTTATAAAAGTTTATGAGGGAAGTGGTAACTATATTTATATCAGACAAAATAGACTTTAAGCTAAAAATGATAGCAAAAGATAAAAATTTTATTATATAAGATTCATCAAGAAGCTATAACAATGGTAAATATA
>NW_027530287.1:0-645 GCF_008692635.1 Crocuta crocuta | reverse complement strand
GGAGAATGTGCCATGCGCACATGAGAAGAAAGTGAATTCCCTGGCCTCACGATGTAGAGTACTGAATATATTTGTGAGATCCATCTGGTCCCAATGTGTCATTCAAGTCCATTGTTTATTTAGTGATTTTCTGTCTGGTTGATCACTCCATTGCTGTAAGCGGAATATGGAAGTCACCTACTATTAGCACATTCTTATCTATAAGATTGTTTCTCTTTGTGATTAATTGTTTTAAATATTTACTAGGTGCTCCCATAATCGGTGCCTAGACATTTCTAATTGTTAGTTCTTCCTGTTGGANTCTAATTGTTAGTTCTTCCTGTTGGATAGACCCTGTAATTATTATATAATGTCCTACTTCATCTTCTGTTATTGTCTTTAATTTAAAATCAAGTTTATCTGATATAAGTATAGCTACTCCAGCTTTCTTTTGACTTCACAAAGCATGATGTATATTTCTCCACCCCGTTACTTTTACTCTGAAGGTATCTTCCAGTCTAAAATGCGTTTCTTGTAGGCAGCAAATAGATGGATTTTGTTTTCTTATCCATTCTGCTACCCTATGGCTTTGGATTGGAGTATTCAGCCCATTTACTTTCTGTGTTTTTATTGAAATATGTGGGTTTAGAGTCATTGTGTCCTTTG
>NW_027530286.1:0-6192 GCF_008692635.1 Crocuta crocuta | reverse complement strand
TTTCTTCATTAGTTATGAGTCTGTTCAGATTTTCTTTGTCTTCCAGTGTGAATTTTCATAGTGAGTATGTGTTTAAAAATTTGTCAATTTCTTCTAAGTGGTCCAGTTTGTTGGCAAATAATTTTTCATAGTATTCCCCGATGATTGCCTGTATTTCTTTAGGATTAGTTGTAATAAGTCCATTTTCATTCATGATTTTATCTATTTGGGTGCTCTTTGTTTTCTTTCTGGGAAGCTTGGCTAGAGGTTTATCGATTTCTTTATTTTTCAAAAAACNATTACTTCTCTAATATCCTGATTGACCCTTTCATTCTTTAGTATGGTATTCTTTAACCTATATGTTTTTGGAGGCTTTCCATACTTTCCATACTTTCCCCTGTGATTGATTTCAAGTCTGTGATTGATTTCTGACCACCATGGTCTAAAAGCATGCATGGTATGATCTCAATTCTTTTATGTTTATTGAGGGCTGCTTCATGACCCAATATGTGATCTACTTGGAGTATGTGACATGCGCACTTTAGAAGAAAGTGAATTCCATAGCCTCAGGATGTAGATTTCTAAATCTATCTGTGAAATCTATCTGGCCCAATGTGTCATTCATGTCCATTGTTTCCTTAGTGATTTTCTGTCTAGTTGATCTATCCATTGCTGTAAGTGGAGTATTAAAGTCCCCTGCTGTTAGCACATTCTTATACATAAGATTGTTTGTGTTCATGATTTATTGTTTTATGTATTTGGGAGCTGCCGAATGTGATGCACATACGTTTATAATTTTTAGTTCTTCCTCATGGATAGATCTTGTAATTATGATATAATGTGCTTCTTGAGCACCTGGTTGGCTCAGTCAGTTGAGCGTCCGACTTCGGCTCAGGTCATGATCTCACGGCTTGTGGGTTTGAGCCCCACGTTGGGCTTTGTTCTGACAGGTCAGAGCCTGGAATCTGTTTCAGATTCTGTGTCTCCCTCTCTCTCTGACCCTCCCCTGCTCACGCTGTCTATCTCTCCCAGAAATAAAATAAAAACATTAAAAAATTATATAACGTACTTCTTCATCCTTTGTTTATGCCTTTACTTTAATGTCCAATTTGTCTTATATAAGTATTGCTACTCCAGCTTTCTTTTGACTTCCAGTAGCATGATATGTATTTCTCCATCCCCTTATTTTCAATTTGAAGGTGTTCTCAGGCCTAAAATGAGTCTTTTGTAGACAGCAAATATATGGAATTTGGGTTTTTTTATCCATTCTGCTACCCTATCTCTTTTGATTGGAACATTTAATCCATTTACATTCAGTGTTATTATTGAAAAATATGGGTTTAGAGTCATTGTTTTCTCTGTAGGATTCATGCTTGTAGTGGTGTCTCTGGTACCTTGTGTTCCTTGCAACATTTCCCTCATAGAGTTCCCTGTAGGANATTCTGCTACCCTATCTCTTTTGATTGGAACATTTAATCCATTTACATTCAGTGTTATTATTGAAAAATATGGGTTTAGAGTCATTGTTTTCTCTGTAGGATTCATGCTTGTAGTGGTGTCTCTGGTACCTTGTGTTCCTTGCAACATTTCCCTCATAGAGTTCCCTGTAGGATTTCTTGTAGGGCTTGTTTAGTGGTGATGAATTCCTTCAATTTTTATTTCTTTGGGAAGAACTTTATCTCTCCTTCTGTCCTGAATGACAGTCTTGCTGGATAGAGGATTCTTGGCTGCATATTTTTTTCTGTTCATCACATTGACGATCTTCCTGCCATTCTTTTCTGTCCTGCCAAGTTTTGGCAGATAGGCCTGTAACCAACACTGACAGGTCTCCCTTTGTATGTTAGGGCCCTTTTATCCCTAACTGCTTTCAGAATTGGTTTTTTTTTTTTTTTTGTCAGTTTCACTATGATATGTCGTGGAGAAGATTGATTCAAGTTACGTCTGAGGGGTGTTCTCTGTGTCTCTTGGATTTCAATGTCTGTTTCTTTCCTCAGAGTGGGGAAGTTCTCAGCCATAATATGTTCCAGTACCCCTTCAGTGCCTTTTTCTCTCTCTTCTTCTTCTGTAATTCCTATAATATACGTATTGTTCTGTTTGATTGTATCACTCAGTTCTCGAATTCTCCTTTCATGCTAATGGATCATTTTATCTTTCCTTTTCTCGGCTATCTCCTTTTCTACAATTGTGTCTTCTAATTCACCTATTCTCCTCTCTGCCACTTCAATACATGCAGTGGCTGCCTCCATGTTATTATGCACCTCAATTATAGTATTTTTAAATTCACCACAACTATTTTAAAGCTTCATTGTCTTTGTAGCGATAGCTTTTCCGGTGTATCCCACGCCTTTTTCAAGCCAGCGATTAATTTTATGACTATTGTTCTAAATTCTTATTTAGTTATGTTGCTTATATCTCTTCTGAGCAGTTCTTTAGCTGTCCTTTCTTCCTGGAATTTCTTTAGAGAGTTCTTATGTATCATCATTTTGTCTAGCTTTCTGTCTCTTGTTAGTTTTAAAATCTTGTTATGCGCCTGTACCTGCGAGTACTGATCTACTAAAGAAGGCTAATTGACTGTCCAGGGCTTGTCTGTTCAGGAAGTGTTCTTTGAATGGTCTCTCTTATTGATACTTTGGTTATTTTATTTTTCTATTCTTAGTGGTATTTGGAACTCTCCACTATGTGTACTTTGGCTTGTTTCTTTTGAGAATAAAAACAGCCAGACAAACACACAGGAAAGAAAGGCATAGAAATGCACAGACAAATATACAAAACAAGGCAACTCAAAGAGAAAAAGCAAGAAAAGAAAAAAAAAATCCAAAAGACAAGGGACAGTCTAAAAGCATAAAACCAGAATTCCCAAGTATAAATAAAGAGCAGGGTGTATGCAGTGCTGGTGCAAAAGCATATACAAAGAGAAATGATAAGGTGGGGAGAAAGCTAAATCGGACAATGACCAGGTAGGGAGACTAAGAAGCTTAATTCAGAGAGAGAAAGAGAGGAATATGGTAGGAGGAGATGAGAAAGAAATGAAGAAAATGTTACCCAAAGAAACTGTATAGTCTGGTTACTCGAGAGAGAGAGAGATAGGAAGGTAACAATGGAGGTGTAGAATATGCATCTAGAGAATGGATTAACCTGACTACTTAAGCAAATCAATGACCAGAGTGCCCAGTCCAGCAGAGGGGANCCTGTTAAAAAAAAAAAAAAAAAAGCAGCTCTCCAGTGTGGATAGGCGTGGTTTGGTGTAGGCAGGTATCGCCTCCACTCCATTGCTGTCCCCAGGGCCACTCCCTGAGGCTCCACCTTACTGGTTGTGGGGAAAAAAATGGCGGCGCCCCAGTACCTTCTCGAACCAAAAATTGCAAGTCCCTCTTTTGGTTCTGATCTCCCTGTGCCACGTGCGTAGCCAAGGTGGGCCTTGTTCTATGTCTTACGTCCTGCCTCTCTTCCAGATCTTAGTCTGTACTTTTTAATGATACTGTCTGAAATGTAATCCCACAGGCTGGGCCATTTCCCAGCCAGAGATGGACCGGGAGAACAGTGGAGCAGTTTCTCCTGGCAATGCCTGGGACCAGGGCACCCAGCCCAAAGACAGTTCCACAGGTAGAAATAAAATCACTTTCTGAACACCCTGCAGTTAGGGATGAAAAGTTTGAATCCCTCTCTGTCCCAGGCTGAGGTTTTTCTCTTCTCAAGGGGCAGTTCTATGAGCAGTTTCAGCCACTCTTTCTCTTTCCCTCCTCTCTNAAGTGGGCTCCTTCCCCTCCGTGTCTCCGGGTCACGGCCCATTTTTATCTTCCCCAGTTTGCAATCACGCACTGATGAGGCTGCTTTCTTAGTGGACTCTGTCTCTTTTCCTCCGAGACCCCTGCAGTTCAGTGTCTTATGGCTTCAGGCCTTCTTTATTTGAGAGATGTGGGCGAGCAAAATATTCGGAGCTCCTTATTTCTCTGCCATCTTGCCTCCCATCCAGAATATTTATTTTAAAAGTAATAGCAGAAAACTTCGCTAATATGGAAAAGGAAACAGAAATTCAGATCTAGGAGGCACAGAGAACTCCCATCAATATCAACAAAAGCAGACCAAACCAAGACATATAATTAAGCTTACAAAATATAGTGACCAAAAAAAAAAAAATCTTTAAAGCAGCAAGGGACAAAGAAATCCTCAACACAAAGGAAAACCCATAAGCCTGGCTGGAAACATCTAAACAGAAATTTCAGAAGCCAGCAAGGAGTGGAATGATATATTCAAAGTGCTGAATGGGAAAAATATGCAGCCCTTAGTATTTTATCCAGAAAGGCTATCATTTAGCATAGAAGGAGAGATAATGAGTTTCCCAGACAAACAGAAACTAATGGAGTTTGTGACCACTAAACCATCCCTGCAGGAAATATTAAGGGAAACTCTTCTGAATGGAAGGGAGAGTCTAAAAGTGACAATGAGAAGAAAAGATAGAATATTTTCTGAAAAAATTAATAAATTGTCGCTAAATTCATATCTATCAATAATTACTCTGAATGTAAATGGACTAGACACTCAAGTAGAAAGACATAAGTTATCAGAATGGATAAGAAATTAAGACCCATCTATATGCTGATGACAAGAAACTCATTGAAAAAAAATTTTTAAATACAGTAAAAAATTTAAAATTTTCTCTTTCTGTATTTAAGAAAGGGAAAGTAAAATGAAAAAAGAAAACAATTTAAGCAAAAACGGAAGAAAAAAAACAAATAAAGGAACCAACAAATAAAATGAAACCCGAATGAGTTTATATCCAGTTTCCTCTAGTACTGAAAATACAAAGCAGTCTACAGTCTGTATGCTAAACAGGTAGAGTGACTTGAGCTCATCTTCTGGGTGATGTACTTGGAGGGTGCAGTTGGCCAGTGCTTGGTGTAACAGCTCTGTTCTCGACTAAGTGGCGCTTCTTAGCTTACTGGGGACAGGGATCCATGTGCATGGGACAGGGAGGTGGTTCTGCTGAGCTCCTTAGTCTCTGGTGCAGGAACTTTACACTCTCATCAACCTGCAATCAAGCACCCTCCTTTGTTTCAGGCCTCTGTCCACTCCTTGCCTCTGCAGTGTTCATGACCAAGCAGTCCACATGCCAGGCGGCACCTCCCTCCAGAGTTTTATCTCAGATGGGGTTGTATTTTAAAACCTCACACTTTAGAGACCCCCATGGCTTTGACCCACCCTGACTTTCTGGGGGAAGGTTTTGCTGAGTGATGGCTGGTTTCCGACTTGCCCCAGAAGATGTTTGTGCTATTTCACAATGCAGAGGTTCAGACATTATGGCAAATCACAACACACAGCTGGCATTAGGATTTGCCGCACTCTTACATCTTTGTCCCAATACCAGCAAACGTGGCTGCTCTCTGTGGTCCTCTGGGACCTTTGCTCTTGCGAGGATTTATAGCCTCTACCAAATGCTAAAAGCAGGGGAGCCATCTCTCCCCATGTGGCACAGACCCGTTGACCTCACTGCCTGCTCCTGAGGATTCATTTTACTTCCTCACCAGAGCACCACTAAGCACTGAACTCTGAACCTTCAGACTCTGTTTTCTATTGTTTATAGAATCCTGGTGGTAATGAAACCATCTTCTTTCTCCCCGTAAATGGCTTTGGGGAACAGATTTCTTATTCAGTCCCCTGCGAGTGTCTTCACTCTTTCTCTCTAGCTACTTTCAAAGGGACTGCTTTTCTTGCACCATCCTGATGTGCCACATTTTCCCCTTTCTTCTTTGTCTCTCTGTCTACCCTCCGTGGAAATGGCTCCCTACCCTCTGTGGCTTTTCTCTCCCCAGGTTCACCTCTCCTCACTGCATACCTGGTGAGTTCTGTGGCTCAAGTTACACAGATTTTTGCATTAATCCTCAGATAAGTTTCCTAGGTGCTCAAAATGGTTTGGTGCTAATCTGGCTATGTTTCAGGGATGACGGAAACTCAGGGTATTCATACTGCTCTGCATGGAGCATCTTAACTCCTCCTTAACTTAACTCCTCCTCCTTACAAGAGACTCATTACAAGAGACACCCTCCTCCTTACAAGAGACACCTGAAGATTGAAAGTGAGGGGACTAAGAAATATTTAAAACACAAATGAATGTCCAAAGAAATCCAAAGTAACAGTGTGAATATCAGACAAACTATATTTTTTTCTCCTCAAAATTTTTTTTTTTTTACAAATAGTTTATTGTCAAATTAGTTT
>NW_027530285.1:0-514 GCF_008692635.1 Crocuta crocuta | reverse complement strand
CAAGCCAAACTACACATGGTGGAGAGTCCCAAATACCACTACCAGAGGGAAATAAAATAACCAAACACTCCACAAGAGAAACCAAGAGACACCATCCAAAGAACATTTCCTGAACAGACAGGCCCTGAACAGTCAAAAGAGTTCTCTCTGATACAGCAGAACTCGCAGAGGCTGTGTGTACAACAAGCTTCTAAAATTAAGAAGAGATAGAAAGCTAACCAAATGACGAAACGGAAGAACTCTCCTCCAAAGAAACTCCAGGAAGAAATGACAGCTAGACAAATGACCAAAACAGATATAAGCAACAGAACTGGACAAGAATTTAGAACAANAATAATCATAAAATTAATCGCCGGGCTTGAAAAAAGCATGGAGGACATCAGAGAAACTATGGCTACAAACAATATGGAGCTTAAAAATAATTATGGTGAATTAAAACTGGGATAAATGAGATACATAACAAATAAACTAGAGGCGTCCAATGCAAGGATTGAAGAGGCAGAAAGGAGAATAA
>NW_027530284.1:0-2667 GCF_008692635.1 Crocuta crocuta | reverse complement strand
ATAAATAAATAAATAAATAAATAAATAAATAAATAAATAGTAAACAAACATTAAAAGAAAAACAGCAACAACAAATACCCCAAAGGTACAGTGATCAAGACAGTTTGGAACTGGCACAAAAATAGACACATAGATCAACAGAACAGAAGAGAAAACCCAGAAATGAACCCACAACTATGTGGTCAATTAAACTTTAACAAAGCAGGAAAGAATATCCAATAGAAAAAAAAGACAGTTTCTTAAACAAATGGAGTTGGGAAAACTGGACAGAAACATGCAAAAGAATGAAACTGGACCACTGTCCTACACCATACACAAAAATAAATTCAAAATGGATTAAAGACCTAAATGTAAGACAGGAAATCATCAAAATCCTAGAAAGGAAAACAGGCAGCAACCTCTTTGACATTGGCTGTAGCAACTTCTTACTAGAAATGTTGCCTGAGGCATGGGAAACAAAAGCAAAAATAAACTTTTGGGACTTCATCAAAATAAAAAGGTTTTGTACAGTGAAGGAAGCAATCCACAATACTAAAAGACAGCCTACTGAATGGGAGAAGATATTTGCAAATGACATGTCTGATAAAGGGCTACTATCTCAAATCTATAAAGAACTTATCAGAGTCAACACCCCAAAAGCAAATAACCCAGTGAAGAAATAGGCAGAAGTCCTAAACAGACATTTTTCCGAAGAAGGCATCCAAGATTTTTTCTTTAAAGTTTATTTATTTTGAGAAAGACAGAGACAGTGCAAGTTGTTTGGAGGAGAAGAAAGAGAGGAAGAGAGAGAGAATCCTAAGCAGGCTCCATGCTGCCAGCACAGAGCCTGGTGTCAGGCTCAAACTCACAAAGCCGCGAGATCATGATCCAAGCTGAAATGAAGTCAGACACTTAATCGACTGAGCCACCCAGGTGCCCCCAAAGAAGACATACAGATGGCTAACAGGCACATGAAAAGATGCTCAACATCACTTATCATCAAGGAAATATAAATCAAAACCATGATGAGATACCACCTCATACCTGTCAGAATTGCCAAAATTAACAACTCAGGAAACAACAGATGTTGGTAAGGATGCAGAGAAAGGGGAACCCTCTTACACTGTTGGTGGGAATGCAAACTGGTTCAGCCACTCTGGGAAACACTATGGAGGTGGCTCGAAAAATTAAAAATAAAACNCACACACACACACACACTGGAATATTTTTTTGGCGATTAGAAAGGGTCCTTTATGATGGGTTAATCAGAGCATATTTGTATCCCTGTGGTTATGATCCAGAAGAGAAGAATAAAATGGTTTGAGATTAAAGAGATTCTGCAGAAACAAAATCTTTGGTAGGTGAGTGAGACTGGGGACTCAGAGTACTAGTCAAAGGG
Source organism: Crocuta crocuta (assembly GCF_008692635.1). NCBI lineage: Eukaryota > Metazoa > Chordata > Mammalia > Carnivora > Hyaenidae > Crocuta > Crocuta crocuta. The sequence goes on along the minus strand of NW_027530284.1, from coordinate 1,289 downwards.
TCGGTCTTTAATTACAGATACTTGTAAAGGAGGAAACCAAACATGATCATACAGGTACATACACATGGGTGGGAGGTGTAAAGAGGAAAATCTAAGAGGATGCCCTTTCTTATTTCCCTTCCCTTTCTTACCCCATACTTCATGTTCTGTTCTAAGTGAAGTACATATGGGGTAAGATCATCAGCTGAGACTGAGGTGTGAAAGCCATTTTCAGAAAGGAAAAAAGACTGGGTTCAGAAGGTATAGTAGTATACTATGTTCTGGAAGGCATAGCTGAGTATTGCAAAAAATCCTAAATTACAAATTACTTTACCAGCTAAATATATTCATGAAAATTACCAGTGGGGTTTTAAGGTGTACATGAGAGAATCAAATATCCTCAGAAAGAACAAGGAGAGAAAGAAGCTAGAACTGAACAGATAACCAAGAAATGTACCTTAAGACTATGTTTACATAACATATGATTTAAAAAAATAGGAGAAATTAATGGAAAAGAATTATTGTAAGGAAAATGGCAACTTGGGGGCATCTGAGTGGCTCAGTCGGGTGAGCATTCAACTTTGGCTCAGGTCACGATCTCATGGTCTATGAGTTCAAGCTCCGCATTGGGCTCTGTTCTGACAGCTTGGAGCCTGCAGCCTGCTTCAGATTCTGTGTCTCCCTCTGTCTCTGCCCCTCCCCTCCTCTCTCTCCCCAAAATAAACACTAAAAAAAATAAAATGGTAACTTTGAAAAAAGTTAAAACCTCACAATATCAAGATAAATTACAAATTTATTCTAAAAGGTAAATACAAATTATAAAATTATGAAGAAAAAAGTAAAATATATAAACTGTTACCTAAAGAGAGAGTAGAAAATTACACCCTAGCAGTAAAATCACTGAAAGAAAACAGAAAAGAAAAAGATGGATAGATTTTACTCCACAAATATTTTCAGTAGTTATGTGTCTACAAATCCTTACCATGGAGATATTTTAAAAATAACAAATTGATTAAAAGTTACTACCACAAATATAACAAAGCATCAGTGTCCCTAATCTATAAAGAATTCCAACAATTGAATTTATTATGTAAATTCAATTAATATATTTAAATGTTATACCTAATAAATTAGTAAAAACTGTTCATATATCTAACTATGAAAATGGGTTAAGTACACATATGTTGCTGGTAAAAATGCAAAATGTTTAATATGTAAAAAATCAATTCATCTTTCTACATCAAGAATATTAAATAGATTTTTGACTTTGGGTTTAGTAAATCCACTCACAAGAATTTATTCTAAAGGAA
>NW_027530283.1:0-790 GCF_008692635.1 Crocuta crocuta | reverse complement strand
ACCCAAATACATAAAATAATTAATCACAAACAGAAACAATCTTATCGACAAGAATGTGCTAATAGCAGGGGACTTTAATAATCCACTTACAGCAATGGACAGATCAACTAGACAGAAAGTTACTAAAGAAACAATGGACTTGAATGACACATTGGACCAGATAGATTTGACAGATCTATTTAGAACTCTACATCCTGAGGCTATGGAATTCACTTTCTTCTCAAGTGTGCATGGCACATTCTCCAAAATAGATCATATACTGGGACATAAAGCAGCCCTTAATAAATACAAAAGAATTGAGATCATACCATGCGCACTTTCAGATCACAATGCTATGACACTTGAAATCAATCACAGGAATAAGTCTGGAAATTCTCCAAAAACATGGAGGTTAGAGAACGCCCTACTAAAGAACGAATGGGCCAATCAGGCAATTAGAAAAGAAATTTAAAAATATATGGAAACATTGAAAATGAAAGTAAAATAATCCAAACTCTTGGGAATGGGCAAAAACAGTCCTAAGAGGAAAGTGCATTGCANGTGCATTGCACTCCAGGCCTATTTCAAGAAATTAGAAAAAGCACAAATACAAAATCTAACAGCTCACCTAAAGGAACTAGAAGGAGAGCAACAAGAGCACCCCAAACCCAGTAGAAGAAGAGAAATAATAAAAATCAGGGCAGAAATAAACAATATAGAAACCAAAGAAACAGTTGTACAATGAAACCAATAGTTGGTTTTTTGAAAAAAATAAACAAAATTGACAAACGTCTAGCCAGGCTTCTCAAAA